>NC_135497.1:304270936-304605311 GCF_052857255.1 Amblyomma americanum | reverse complement strand
TCAGAAAGGGTTCAATATTTCTTAGTAGAAAACCAAAAATGAAATTTTTTCCTGTTTCAGCCTACCCTGTGCCCTTAAATACACATGCAGCCATGGAATAATTATCATTGGGTAGTGGACGAATATGAGAACTAAGAATTGAGACATATTCATTCACACCAGAATGGAATATGCTTCACCAGTTTGTCACTCTAGACTTATCAACTCATACAAGCAATGCAACACTATTTATAACGTCATGTTACGTCTGTCTGTAGGCATCTGATCATACCTCTACTGTCATTTTGTCGCAAAATAGCCCAACTCTGTTTTTTCTCTTAGCTGTATCACAGTTTTGCTTGGTTTGCTAAACTGTGAGTACATTGTAGTGGCTCTCAATAAATTCCGAATTGCAGGTAGCGCAGCCGACCAAAAAGATGCGCAAAGAGGTTCAGAAGAAGCACGATACAGAGCTCCTGGAGGACATTGAGGAGCAGTTGGGTGATACTGTAGGCCTTCAAGGAACGTGCGACACACTGCGAAGTGAGCTCCAGGCAGTGAAAAAGCAGCTGAATGATCTGCAACGGGAAATAGCGCAGAAGGGGGAACGGGGCACTGATACTGTGCCTTGCAATACCTGTGCATGCAGTGCTGGCGATTACGAGACGCTGAAAGCTGAAGTGAAAGAGCTTCGTGCATTGAATATTGACTTGCAGAAGAGCCTGATGCAGAAAATATTTGCGTCTGGTGAGCACATTATCTGGTTCCATGTTTTATTGATTGACAGTGTTAGCCATTTTGCAAAGCACGGATCTGTGAAAGGCAAGCATTGAGAAAGACGATGAAAAAGCTCTCACTGAGGTAAAGAAGAAGACGCTGGTCTGTCCTCGCGATCTTCCGTCGCTTCTAGGGCTTTTGGAGCAAACACTGGCGTGTCGCAGAAGTATCTCACGCCTACCTGTGAGCGCAGCGTCATTCTGTGAGCACAGGCTCCTCGAGGCACGCACTGCACCATGTTGGGCATCTAGCCACGACCCAGAGGTTGATCAGGTCAGTCTATCGGCGTTGCCAACATTGTCTTCCTTTGCGCTCGGACTCTACATTTCGTGAAGGCCGCTGCACCTAACCCTTCAGCGTATACGTCCTGACCGAATTGAGTTTTGCGAGTGAACTATTGGTAGCAGTTCTTATCAATCTCGTTCGTTCTGAGGCTATGTTAAGCTCGTCGAAACACAGTGAAAAATCGCCTGCCCCATGCATATCTGCTCTGCGTCCAAAGATGGTGTTGAATCTGGACTTCTTTTGTGTTGATCAGTTGCCTGTAATTATTGGTGCTTACACTGTTGTTAATGAAGCAGAACTGCAGGGCGGTTTACTGATGGATGAATTAATGCAATAGTGAGCAAGAAAGCGTGGAGGCAAACACATGCTGGCAGGGCAAACTAATTTTTAGAGTAATAGTGCTCCAATTCCTGCATTTTAAAGATATAGAAGTGTTGACCAAAGTATAAAGCATTGACCAAGTGATCATTGGGTCTGGAAATGAGCTGTGATGTCAGAGGTGGTTTTCACAGAGCAGGTTGAGGAACACTGCTCAGAAGAAGAGTGTGTCTCCAAACCATTCTTTCAGTATGTTTAATGCTGGACAGCCTACTGAGGACTTTAGCACTGCAGAGTATGCTCTGGGCCTGTCGCGCATTAAGACGATCTCGTAAGTGCAAGTTTGAGATGATCCTATTTCGTGGATGGACTAGCTGTAACCATCACTGCAATATCTGCACAAATCAGGAACTGATGGGTAATCATGTGAAACCACCATGGTATCACAGCATCGAATTGTTAGTTTCGTTAAAGAATGTTTTCTCTCAGCTTCGTGCAGGACAGGAACTTGGATGGGTAATGAAAAAAGCTGGGAATGAGGGCTGTGCAGTGAATTTTTGTGCAGAAATTGATGGGGGTAATGTTAGCAGCCTTAGAGTGCTAACAATGTAATACCAATACTACAGGGTGTTCCAAATTTTTTTGTACTTTTATATTTTAGCTTCGTGAAAGATATAGCAGTGAAGTTTGTGCAGGTGGAGTATATACCCAGGCAGATGTTATTTATGGGATTGATTGCACTAAAAGACTTAACGGCACTTTGATTGAGCACAAGTTAACATGAAAAAGGCCGGAAAAGCAAAACACATGCTGCCTTCACCTAGCTATTTCTCAAGTTAAACGCATGCGCCAACACTTACTTTTTGGCATAAATCTCAGAGGCTACGCTATACTGCCATTCCATTCTAAGCATAGGTCACCCAGCCTTTTCAGTTAACACATTACAAGCAGTGAGACAATTCTTGAATTCAATTTTCTTGCTGGCTGATGATTCTTTGCTGCTGGGTAAGTGTCAACACAGCCACAAAGATCCAGACATATTTTAATGGGAGCAATAAAAGGAAAGCACTGTCTTCAACATTTTTTGTGAGCAGTTTGTTTATTGCAATGTCGCCTGTTATGTCATACATTACAGAAAGCAGAGTTATTTATGCGTCATCCATGGATGTGCATGTGAATGCACCAACGCAACTGCCTGCTCAAAAAGAAAAAGGCAAGTGTGCTCTTTTGGAATGCATGCATGGTCTTGTTTAGTTCAGTAGGTTAATATAGGGACACACTATGGTTTAGGTTTTGGTCTGTAGAGTTTAATGCTCCAAAGAGACCCAGGCGAATCAGGCTCTTTTGGTGCTGTAAATTCTTCTGTGTACCCCTGTACACTTGATGTTAGTTAGTTAGTTAGTTATATTGATTTTAATGGCGCAAAAGCAACTGAGGCTATGATGCGCCAAACACACGGTTAGAGCTTCTGTTAAAGGTTACGCTTTTTTTATCTAAAGTTTGTATAAAACATTGGCTTCTCTGAGAAATTTAAAAATGCTGGAAAAATCAACCAGTGCTTGATCTCCTAAAAGTAACATGGGGTGTAGTGGGATGTATTCATTGTACAATGTTGTGAAATATTTTTTCCTCAGTTGTTCCAGTTCTTTGCATACAAATAAAATGTGGTTTACCGTGAGTTCATCGCCACACATTTCGCAGAGAGGTTTGCCTTTTTTTGTCAGTAAGAAGTTGTGAGTAAGGTATGTGTGTCCAATGCGTAGTCGACACAAAATAACTTCTATGAAACGCTCCTGATGTGTACATGATCTCCATTCTCCCAAAACAGGCTTTATAGAATGTAGTTTGTTGTTTGTTTGTTCGTCCCATGCAATCTGCCACTTATTCCTGAGTTTACTGTGCAGTAATTTAGAAAAATCCCTCTGTGGTATGTTAACTTGTTTTATATGGCCAATTCTAGCTTGTGCTGCGCAAGCATCTGCTCTCTCATTACCTAAAATTCCAACATGGCTAGGGACCCAGCAGAATATGATGTTATGTTTTTGCTTTGTAATTTTAACTATGTTATGTATGATTTTTCCTATTATGGGTTCAGCAGCGTTTGTAGGATGCAGCGCTTTTAGCATACTCAGTGAATCGGTGTAAATGATGCTATTTTTTATGTTTTGTTTTACTATTTGTTCTACAGCTATAAAGATGGCATAACATTCCGCAGTAAATACCGATGCATACTGTGGCAATCGTATCATTTTTTCTTTTGTTCCTTGAATTACTGCACTTCCGACATGACTTTCTGTTTTTGAGCCATCAGTGTAAAATTCGGTGTAAGTGTCATATTTTTCTTGTAATGCAAAGAACTCTTGCAGTATGTGCTCGTGTGGTATTTTCTCTTTGTTTACGTGTGTCAATGTGAAGTCACACACTGAAGGAAGGCTGTACCATGGTGGTAGATATTCATGTCTTTGTGCAATATTAGGTAGGGCGTCCAGCACTGCTAAGTCTTCACATTTATCTTCAAAGCGCAATATTAGTGGCCTGATAAAATGTGGTTTATTATTGAATAATCTCCTAGATGGGCACTTGGTAACAATGGGATAGCAGAGATGTTTAGGGAGAGAACGGGTTTTTAGGATGTACGTGCATGTTAGTATGACTCTTCTATCCTCTAGTGTGGGCTCATTAGCTTCAACGTAAAGACTCTTTACCGGGGATGTTCTATAAGCTCCAGTTGATAGGCGCAAACCAAGATTATGAACAGGGTCCAGTCGTTTCAAGTAGGATGCTCTTGCCGAACCATATACCACACACCCGTAGTCCAGCTTGGAGCGCACTAAAGAGCGATATATTTGCAATAGGCATGCTCTATCGGACCCCCACCGTTTTCGCGAGAGTACCTTTAATACATTGAGGGCTTGGGATGCTTTCTTTTTCAGGTTGTTAATGTGTGACAGAAATGTAAGTTTCTTGTCAAAAGTGACGCCTAAAAATTTATGTTCCTGTTTGACTGGCAGTGTGGTTTGATTCAAGCACAGATTGGGATCGACCTGTAGGCCTCGTCGTAATGAGAATAAAACAGCTATTGTTTTCTCAGGGGAGAACTTGAATCCATTTTTCTCTGCCCAAGCAGCCAGTTTATTTAGTGTGATTTGTATTTGTCTCTCGCAGGACAGTATGTTGGATGAAGTGTATGCTATCTGTATGTCATCTACATAAACTGAATACATTACGGACTTAGGTATTACTTTGGCCAAAGAATTCATTTTTACTATAAAGAGTGTCGTACTTAAAATGCATCCCTGGGGTACGCCATTCTCTTGGGTGAATGTCGCTGATAGAGTTGCTCCCAGACGGACTCTGAATGTGCGGTTAGTCAGGAAGTCGTTCAAGCAGTTCAGCATCCTGCCGCGGATCCCTAGATCTGCTAGGTCATGGAGGATGCCGAACTTCCACGCGGTATCATATGCCTTCTCCAAATCGAAGAAGACACCGATACAGTGCTGTTTGTGGATGAACGCCTCTCGGATGGTGTTTTCTAGGCGGACAAGGTGATCAGTGGTCGAGCATGCTTTCTTAAATCCACATTGATGTAAATCTAAGAGTCGACGAGATTCAAGTGTGAAGGTCAGTCTAATGTTTACTATGCTTTCGAAAGATTTAGCGATGCAGCTAGTGAGGGCTATCGGTCTGTAATTGTTAGGACTTGTTGGTTGTTTTCCGGGTTTCAGAAAAGGTACTATTATTGCTTTCTTCCACTCCTCAGGTATTCTGCCAGTCATCCATATTTTGTTAAAGAAGTTCAACAATGCCTGCACGGCAGCCTCAGAGAGATGGGCAAGCATAGCGTAATGCACATTATCTGGGCCTGTTGCTGTCTTTTTACCAGAAGATAATGCCTTAATCAATTCCTGGAGTGTGATGGGTTGATTGTAGTCCTCGTGCATACCTGCTGCAAATGGAAGTTTTTGTTTTTCTGCTATTGCTTTGTGCTTCTGGAACGTGTTTGTGTAATTGGACGAACTGGAAACTTCTGCAAAATGCTCTCCTAGTATGTTGGCCTGTTCTTCTAATGATGTTTGTGTCCCGGGTGTAGTCAATAGAGGAAGGGTGAAAGGGGTATGGTCACTACTGAATCTTCGAACTTTTTCCCACATTTTTTTTGAGGTTATTGAGCTGTTTATAGAGGACACATATTTCTGCCACGAGGATTTCTCGGCGTTTCTCCGAACGAATCGCGCTCTGGCCTTGGCCCTCTTAAAGGCTATCAAGTTCTCCGCTGTGGGATACCGACGCAGAGAGCCCCAAGCTTTATTTTGTTGTTTTTTTGCCAATGTGCATTCTTGTGTCCACCATACTTTATGTTTTTTGTGTACGAGTCCTGTTGTTTGTGGTATGGCTAGTGTAGCGGCCGATATTATGCATGTAGTAAATTTTCCATTAATTTCGTCTATGCTGAGATCTTCACAAAATTCTTTTTCTAGTGTGGCACTTGCTGTAAAAAGTGACCAGTCGGCGAGGTGAAGTTTCCAGCGCCGTGGTCTTGTGGGGATGACTGCAGTAGACGATGAGAGGCTGATGATAATAGGAAGGTGATCACTTCCCAGAGGGTCATTTAAAACATCCCATTTAAAATCGGTAAAAAGCGATGGTGATGCGAAAGCTAAATCGAGAAAGCTCATTTTTGCCGAGCTTGGGCAACAATAAGTTGCTTTTCCTGTATTTAAAAGACAGATGTTATTTGAGAGGATAAAATCTTCTACTGTTTGCCCCCTAGAGTCGCAGCGCTCGCTTCCCCAAAAAGGGGAGTGAGCGTTAAAATCCCCAACTACCAGATATGGTTCTGGAAGTTCATCTATCAATTCTTCTAGATCATGGACTGTTAGTGTAAAATGTGGAGGAATGTATACGGAACAGATTGTTAGTGTTTTATAACTGACGATGCTGACTGCAACCGCCTCAAGTTTTGTATTGAGCTTGATTTCTAGAGCAGGGACGCCGCTTTGGACGACAATTGCGACGCCTCCTGAAAGTCGATTTGCCTGCTCGCGATCGCGTCTAAAAGTTTGATAATGTTTCAGGATATGTACATGTTGTGGACCAAGATTGGTCTCCTGAAGACATAAAACTATGGGTAACATTGACCCTAAAATATGTGTTATGTCACTATAATTCCGCATAAGTCCTCTGCAGTTCCATTGAATTAAAAAAGCCATGCTTGTGTTTTTGAGTGAAAATAAAAGGAGATTTACTTATGAGGTGGGCCCGTTATGAGGGGCCTGTCTTTTTTCCGCTCAAGAGAGCTGTTCCGCCTCTGTAGTGGAGGCGGAGTGGGTGCTGTATCCATCACCTCAACCGAGGTGCTGGAGAACCGCGGAGGGCCCGCGGTTGTTTTAGTTTCAGGCCTCTCCCGACGGGGGGAGGTCCTGCGGGATGCCGACCCATGGACCGGCGCTCCCTGCTTTGAGGGTGGCAGAGCAGCCTTCGCTGTCCCTGCCTGGGGCGTGGATGGCCCTGCCACTGGCTCTGTGAAAGCAGCCTCGGCAGGTGCCGTAGAGCTGTGTGGTGCTACGCCCCCGCGCACCACATCAGCGAAGTTGGGTTTTGCTGTGAAAGAGAAGGTGTTCGTAAGCGCAAAACGCCTCCTTGCTTCTTTGAATGAAATGTTTTCTTTTGTCTTTATGGTAATTATTTCCTTTTCTTTTTTCCAGGACGGACATGCCCTGGAGTACGCTGCATGGTCTCCTTCGCAGTTTGCGCAGCGCAGTGCTGCGTCACATTCTTCAGAATGCTGGTCTTTCGAAGCGCATTTCGCGCAGGTTTTGCGGCCGCGGCAACTTTGTGAGCCGTGGCCAAACTTTTGACAGTTGAAACATCGGCGGGGATTGGGTATATAATGTCTGACGTTGACTTTCAAGTATCCAACTTCGATCGTTTCGGGCAAGGTACTGGTATTAAATGTGAGGACCATGTGTTTGGTATCTATTTCTTTGTTATCCCTGCGGATCTTGATTCGGTGAACATCGATTACATTCTGGTCGGTAAGCCCTTCAAGCATTTCAGCTTCTGTGATATGGATAAAGTCTGATTCCGAGATTACACCTCGGACTGTGTTTAGAGATCGGTGGGGGGTTACAGAGACAGAGATGTCCCCTATAGACGCAATGTTGGAGAGTTTTGAACACTGGATGCTGTCGCGCAGCTCAAGAAGTAAGTCACCGCTGGACATTTTTGAGACCTTGTAGCCAGGGCCCAAGGTATCGGTTAAGCATTTTGACACAAGGAATGGGGATATTATTCTTGCCTGCATTCTGTCACTTTCACTGTGGATTACGTGGAACTTTGAAAATGTTTGTCTCTTTTTTGAGAAAAAATCAGCTGCTTCGTTCCGCCCTCTCTTGAGAGAGCGATCGGGTTTTGAAAGGGGGGGAGCCATAAAAAATGAAGTTTTTCAGTCATGGTGCCAGCCACCCACCATGGAGTCCAACAAGGGGACGGGACAGGAACTTGAAAGCAAGTCCTGCCCACGCCAGCTGTACACCTTAACTATAACCAAATATGACTCAACTCAGGGTAGTTGGTCACACAAGGTTAACCCTCGCCGCCAGGAAAACAGGAAAAACCAAGAAGTGAGTAGGATATAGAAGAGTTGTGAGACAGATATAGGAAAGTGAAAGATGGAGAGGAGGATAGGAAAAGGCGACTGCCGATTCCCCCCGGTCGGGTCAGGCCGGAGGTGCCGTCTGCAGGAAGCTGGGGCCAAAGTGGTGTGTTGCCTCCTCCAAGGGGCCTTAAGGGTCCAAACGCTCGGCATCGGCTCAACCACCAGGATCCCCTTTTCCCCGGACACGGCGATGCCACGCACGGCGAGGCGCGGGTGCTCGGGTCCGTGGTGATGCACAGTTCACCATCATCCCCTTGCGGGGATGTCCCTGCGGATGCTCGGGAACCCGCGGTGTCGCCACTCACCGTCGCGACGCCTGCAAGCTGCAGGCGCCCCCCTGCGGGGCTGTACACTTGATGTGAATAACGCGCTACGCACTGACAGAAACCTGTACATGTCGTGCACATGTAAGGGAATGCACCGAGGAAGCATCTTGCCTTCTCGTGTCCAAATCTAATTTATGATGCATGAAAGTGAATCCCTAATGTGTCATTTTGGCAGCACTACCCCCAGCAGTACCATCTGCTAGGCCCATAGCCAGCCATGGTGGCCTGTATAATTTGGGTGAGCGAAGTGTGGTTATGCTTGCTTTGTTTGCAGTTATCAGTAGTGCTTTAGCAAGTGTTCTGGCTTAGCATGGTTCCCTTCAAATGAGCTTGATGAAGTATGTAGGGTTTACGTTACAGTAAAGGCGATTTGCATTGTGCATTTTTTCGTTCAGATGGTTTGTGCAAGAGTATTGGAAAGCTTTGTGCCTTGGAGGGGGCCCATGAAGTTCAAGAGTTGCAGCAAATTGCAGTGGTCCGAGCCATTCAGGTGAGCACAGGCTCCTGCAATACATGCTGACTGTTCGTATTGGCATCTATGTTTCACTCATTGACTTCATGCCTTTTGGCCTGGGCTCTCGCGATGGCTCAGTGGTTATGGTGCTTGGCTGTTGAACCAGAAGACATGCGTTCAATCCCGGCAGAGGCAGTCGAATTTTGATGGAGGTGAAATTCTAGAGGCCCGTGGTCTGTGGGTTGTTGGTGCACGTTAAAGATCCCCAGGTGGTCGAAATTTCAGGAGCCCTTCACTACAGTGTTTCTCATAGACTGAGTCGGTTTGGGACGTTACGCCTTCGTAAACTAAAAACTATTAAACCTTTTGGCCTAGAAAAAGATTATTAAAGTAGCATAAGGTAGGTACGGTAATGTACCTTGTAGACACAGTTTGGTTTTTGTGGCTGTCATCTGAAAGCGTGAAGTCTGAAGGTTCATTCTAAATGTGTAAATGTTGCAGCACTGCCTCCAACACCTACCACATTCACACTGACCGCACCCACTCACAGTAGCCCACATTTTTCAGGTAAGCAATTTCTAGTCATACATGTGCTATTAGTTTTGCTTATATGATGAGTACTGCAAAGGGATATCCAGGACAAATAAATTACAGCATTCTAAAAATAATAATTCTACTTGCACTCAAAACACAGTGCCTAAAATGCTGGAAAAGGGAAAAAATAGCTGAGGTTTAATGTGGGTAAACCCAGTGACGTGCAAAAGCGTTAGTAGTTTGGCATAGCTCATCTTGGTTGACTGTAGTTGTAAATAGCGTTGCTGTCTCCTCGCTATTACCTGCCAGAGGCACGCTCATGAGGTGGATCGGGATATATGTTTCCCAAGTTGCCAGGAGCGCCATAAACCGTTATAACCCCACGTAGCGCGTTATAACTTTCTGGCCTACAAAATGATTAGTAAAGCAGCATATGGTAGGTACGGTAATGTACCTTGGAAGCGCAGTTTGGTTTTTATGGCTGTCACCTGAGTGTGTGAAGTTGGAAAGTTTATTCTAAATGTGTAAATGTTGCAGCACTGCGCCCACCGCCTGCCACCATCACCCTGACCACAGCCACTCAGAGTAGCCCACATTATTCATGTAAGCAATTTCTAGTCATACATGTGCTGCTCGTTTTGCTTTTATGATCAATGCTGCAAAGGAATAATGGAGACAAATAAATTACAGCATTAAAAAAATGCTACTTCAACTCAAAATGCAGTGCTTGAGTGCTGGAAAAGGAGAAAAGATTGCTGAGGCCTAATGTGGGTAAACCTGGTATGACATGCGAAAGCATTAGTAGCTTGGTGTAGCTTATCTTGGTAGACGGTAGATTCAGTGGCGTTGCTGTCTCCTTGCCATCACCTGCCAGAGGCATGCTTGTGAGGTGGATCGTGTTATATGTTGCCCAAGTTGCCAGGAGCAACATAGATATAAAGCCCCACTTCAACATGCCGTACGCACATGCCTGTGTGGCCTAGGGGCAGCATGTCTAACTTGGGATCCAATGGTCACGGGAGGCCGTATTCTTATCTCACCCTCCCATCTCAGTGGCAAAGCCCAAGTTGGCAATGCCTGTCAATTCGACGACACAGGGAATGATGAGCCAGTTAGACTTCGTGAACTAGTGCTTTTGCATTAAAAAAACATCAGTCGTCTCTAGTACTGGTGACTTTCAAAAACATCATGGCAGTGTGTTACCATTTTTTTGGTTTCATCTGGATCCCCGAGACTATGCTGCATTATCATTCACTTGCAAGCACTTATCATTGAGTGCATGTTTCCTTTCATGTCACTTGTTTGAATTGAATAGTAGGAACGTTCTGGACTCTAGTTTTATCAGCAGCAAATCCTTCTTTTTCATCCAGTGAAACATGGCTGCAAAAAAGCCAGAAAGTGCAAAAGAATTAATTTTTACTTTGAGAAGAGTTGGATGAAGTTGTATGCGATGTCCTTCAGTAACGTATGTTCCCGGGCTAGTTGGTTTTGCATTCTTGAAAAACACATGGCGCTACAAGCTATGCACAAAAAGACGAGACGAAGGACAGGCACCGTCCTGTATGTAATGTGTCCTTTTAATGAGCCAGCTTTAGCTGATCATTGTTATATTACAGCATAGTGAGGCTAAAGTTGTACAGTTCTCATTCTAAAGAAGACAATTTGATTCATGGGAGTCTTGGTTGAAATGTTTTACGATATTATTATTGGGAATTGCATTATGGGGCCCCCAGGAAAGTAAATGTGTTAAGGCGGAGATCTGGGCAAGCTGGTACATGCTTAGAAGCGGTTTACAAGCGCAACACACAAGACAAGAAAGAACTGACACCACGAGGGCTGACTATTAACTTAGGTTTATTCTGCTTTACAGGAAGTATATAAGGAAGGAAGTGGTACGGGATGAAAGGCAAGATAAAATGAGACCCGGAAAGTACATGAAACAGTGAACGCCCACTTCCACGCCGTTACGGAGACAAATAATTTCCTTTTCAAGCAATCTAACAGATGGTTTGCTGACGCAACTCTGACCCCTAATCCTGATAGCCATCGCCTCAAACACCTCCCTTACTTCCTGAGATTTGTACTTTTTGAAGGAAGCTTCTTCACAAGGGCTGTGGTGAGTTGTGGTGGCTCGAGACATGTAGGCCAGTGCAGAAGCTTGCCATATGTGCTCCAGTGTACTGGCAAGACTGCTCAGCTCCAGATTCATACCGTTTGGTTCAGCTGAGCAGCCTAAGTTACATTTTGTAGGTGTAAAAGATGTGCAGAGATAGTGCAAAGCAAGCATTTTCTTTTTGGGGGGTTGTGCTTAAATATTCATTATTGTTTGCGAATGTGTATTGAGTATCAATTTCACAGCGCTGCCTCCAGCACTGCCATCCACAGAGACAGTGGTCAGCGACAGTGGCCAAGATCAGTTTGGTCAGCAAATCCTCTTGTGATGCATGCTGTTTTAGTGTTATAATGAGGCTAATTAAGGTCAAATTACTAATCTGCTGTCTTGGACAAGCAGGCATTTTAGGCAAAGAACTCTGGACAAGTAGCTTGCTTTGTAAATACTGCTACACGCATTTGCTGCACGTTAGCCAAGTCCCCTTTGTTGACCACTTCCTCTATTGCAGTTTGGCCAGCAGGCTCAGTAGTGTCATTCAAAGCATCTCTGGAAAGGTTGATAGAAGTACTGGGAACATGGGAACTAGGTCTGAGTGGTGCCTGTGGCTTCATCACAGTGGCACTTAGCAGCACCAGGGTTTCTGTAGTATTCCCTTCAAACTCTGGCATTTCAATATTCTATTGTGGTCTTGGCTGAGATATGATTATGTGTTCCATTGGCAATATATATACTTATTTCAGAGTGCCTGGTAGCTCTTCTTTGTGTTTGAAAATACGCAACATGTGTGGTGCCAAATCTCGAAAGTTTTTACTTATAAAAGGGCAGCTTCAATTTTTCTTTCAGAAATGTTGCTTCAGTACATTAATCACATTGTTAGAAAACATGTTGCAGTAGTTTTGTGTTTCTAGACTCTTTCTAGAATATGACCCAGTTAGCGAGATTGCTGCTACAGTAAGAGCAGCAGGTTAGAAGTGTCGGGTCCGACCAAGTGTCAGTGAATAGAAAAGAACAGCAAATTATTTTTTCAGTGACCTTTTTTTTAATAATGTCTGTGGCTTAAAGATCAATATTCTTTATTATATTCATCTAGGCTTTGCGCTCACTTGTATCTGCCATGCTTGCTCTTCTCCATGTTCACCTCCTTTAATGATGCGCCACATGCACCAGCCCATATAGACAAAGATGGTAAGCTGAGATCCTCGGTTTTTATGAGGCAGGTGGGATAATGTCTGCAAAATGAGAGGTGGAGCCTTGAACTTCGCCCTTGTGCAAATAGTGTCTGTTGGGGAAAGGCACCGAGTGGCTTATAAACTTCACTCTTTCACTATTTGTCGCAGCGTAAAGACCCACGCAGCAAAAGCATTGGCTCTGTGAATTTGAGCCTTGCTTTTATGCGACTCTCCCGGCCGCGATCAGCTGCCCATGAGCGTAGCCGGTTGCAGTTCCTCAGCGTGTCTTGCATTTGCTTGTTTGATGGCTCAGAAAGTCAAAAGCGTGTGTGCTGCACAGATGATTTCAGGAGACATAAAAAAGAATTTTATGCAAGAGGAAGTTTCCTAGCATTCCAGATCTAGACATTGTTTTGCTGAAAAAAAACCTCTGCATGAAGGGTGTATTCCCGTCCAAGAAGCTGACTTTGTGTGGAAAAACTGATATTGATTGTACTAATAGGAAATGAGCAAGTGAGCACAGAGCCTGGATGATGATTAAAATATTTTAGCCACATATATTATTAAAAACCTGTAGTTGCAGGAGAATAATTCGCAGTTCTTTTCTGCTCAGTGATCAATCAATCAAGTGATCAATCAAGTTCACTTTTGAGGAAGAAACCGACGGCTGCCTCCCATTCCAGGACACCACGTTAACCCGTACTCCGACTGGCCTTGTATTTAATGTTTACTGGAAACCTACGCACACTGGAAGATATTTACATTTCAGTTTTGTGCACCCAGTCGCTCACAAACGGTCTGTGGTTGTCTCCCTGATCAACCGTGCCAGACAGGTCTGCAGTCAAGATGCCAATCTAAAGAGCGAAATGAAAAGAATAGAGTCTGATCTTCGAAGAAACGGCTACCCTCTTTCCTTCATCAGGAACACCGAAAGAAGAATGCCAGCGAATCAGCCTGCCTCCAAAGAATGCGAGAGCACAGAAAAACCAAAAGAAAAACGAGCTGCTGTCCCATACGTAGCGGGAATTAGTGAAGCGCTTGCACGTATTTTCCGCAAGCATGGCGTCAACATCGCGCACATCCCCGCTGGCAAAGTGCGAACAGAACTGGTGAATGTGAAGGACAAGCTCCCTTGTGAAAGATTTCCAGGTGTTGTGTATGAGATTGACTGCGCCGATTGCTCATCAATATATATCGGTGAAACAAAGGACTTCAGGAGACGCCTGAGAGAGCACCAGAACGACGTCCGAAACCAGAAAGCAGCATCTAACGCCATCGCCGAGCATGTGCAAGAATCCAGCCACGAGATTACTGGGATCAAGTAAAGATATTGACAACAGAAAATAACACATCGGCACGGCAGAATCTTGAGTTCGTTATCATAGACATCGTCTAACACATTAAATAGGAACGACGGAACTCTACATCCTATCTATGCTAAATCATTAAAAATGCTACTGGGTGCTACAAAAGAACGGATCCGTGCGCCGATTGCTTCATAGTGAACAAGGGAGCCGTAGTGCTCCTGAAACGTCTTTTCATCTTTTAACTTTGGCCAGTGACCAGCAATTTGCATTACTGTGTGATGTCAATGCACGTTAAAGAACACCAGGTGGTCACAATGTCTGGTGCCCTTCGCTACGGCATCCCGCATAGCCTGAGTTCCTTTGGGACATTAAACCTCTATACGCCAAACATAATCATATCTCAAAGTTACTCGTTTCCAGGTTTCATACCTATTTGGGAAAATAAGCCCCTTCATAATTTTAACATTTTTCAAAATCTGCATGTTTAAATTTTTTTGTGCTGTAGCCATCATCCTTGAAGAAAAAAATTACAGCTATAGCCTGATTGGGCTGCACGTGGAGTGTCGATAACGAAATGGAAAGTGCTGTGCTGAAAACCAGCTCTCCACTGAAACTGAATTAAATATTCTTAACAAGTAATCTCGGATATGTTCTTCAAGGTGCACTTCCATTACTGTATATTTTTTTTATTTAAATTAAAAATGTTGACCAAACATGCGTGTTCGATCTCGAGTGCACTCATATTTCACATTACAGAGTACAATAATCATCGGCCTGTTTTTTGGTTAATAAGTTGATATCCCTAAATGCCAAGCTGTAGGAGTCAATTTCACTGCTGAGGTGTACTAAAATTGTGTTGTTTTTCTTCTGAAAAAAAATCCTCAGGTGATGAGGACATCAATACTGAGGATGGCAGGTGCCACTTAGAGGTGGCGGTGGCTGGCGGTCAAGACGACAGCATTATAGGCTCCACCCGGGACGATGGGAAGGTAATTGCCTGAAATAATTTAGTTGTGTAGGTTGCATGATCTATAAGTGTCGTGGATCGAGGTTGATGCCACTGCAATAATTTTTAGCTTGTCAGTGGCTGCTTTCACATTTTTTCCAAGTGTCTGGTCTCTGGCTATAATTAATGCTTACAAACCTTTTGATGTAATTCTGAATGCAGAGACCCAATTCCTTGTAAAGCGAAAGCTTTATAGTTTATTTAAAGACCCGATAGCAGATGGTACAATGAGAGTTGATGTCACACTATAGAGAATAGCGCATGAAAAGAAGAAAAGCAAGAATTATAGAAAAGTGAAGGCCTGGCAAAATGGAGACGCTCATAGATTGGAGTTTGCACTGGTTGCTGTGGCAACGGAGGTGCCCATCACGTGACATTGTACATAGCAACGGGTCGTCAAATGTGACAGCGGCACCATTTGAGGCAAATCGCTCTTGTGTAGTAGCCGGTTGTCATACGAGGGCCGAAGATTCGACATGTCAGTGGAAATGGTTATTGTACATTAGGACGGGGAAGTGGAAAGCATGCCGATATTAGAGTAGGAACTGACAGGCCAACTGAATATTATGTACACGTCGTCAAGTTGTTTATGGAGCTCTATGGTAGCGACCGCCTGAATTTAATGATTCACTGACTGAAGCTTTGGTATAGCATGATGGAGAAAAAATTGTCAACCAGACAAGGCCGCGAAGCACAAATAAGACTTGGCTCGCTGTGCCAGGGATTATGGGCACCACTGCAAAGAGAAAGAGCATCGTGCAATGCTTGAAGGCTCGACATCACAGGAGGGGTGGATATTATACATAAGGGCAGGGAAGTGGAAAGCGTGCTAATAGCAGAGTGGTGATAGCGGCAGTTCATAGGACTGGCAGAGCTCGAGGCTTCAACCAAGTGCCACTGCTGCCGGCTGAGCCTGTTGCCAGTGCTGGCTGCTACCAATTTCTGGCTATGTTGTAACTGAAAATACGAAAAATGATGTAGCAACCGGTGCCAAGCGGCACTGTGTGAATAAACATTGCATGATGCCACATGCTGTGAATCTATTTCTGCTGAGCTTGTAAGCTTAGCCATACTCATTATTTTTAATGTTTATGGCCTAACAGTTTGAGGATCCAGCTCATAATTGCTGCTTGCTGCAAAACACTCTTTTATGTTAATTTTTCTTCATTGCTCGAAGTGCCAAAATTTTTTTTAAAACCGTTTTTTGATCACTGCTCTCAGTGCAGACCTGTAAAATGCTGAGAATTTGCTGCAGGTGTATGCAGGCTCTGGTATGTGGGTGGACCGTGGTGCCTGGAACCTACTGCTAGGGTCACCCACAGACTCTATGTTCTGGCGCACTGCGGCTATGGTTTACTGGACTCCTGAAGAACTCAGGAACCGCAGTGTGACAGGGGCGCTCTCCAATAAGTACAAGTCTCTTGGGAGGACTGAGGCCAAGCCAGCCCTTTCGCCAGCGAAGGTCTCGTCACTCAAAGGTGTGTTTTTTCATTTGCTGTGAATAATGTCTGGACAATAAAAAAAGTGTATTCGATTGAAGCAAAGCTTTTGACCTGCACTGCGGCAGCGCTGATGCAACTTTTCATGCCATAGGGTTAGATGGCATACATTGAATAAATGGTACTGTGCACTGCCACACAAACCTTTTAACGAGATAGTCTTAATGGTCCTGTTCCACGGACAATCCAACTCTGTCGTTGTCAGGGTTGTGAATGAAAAAACGGAGCATAAATCTGGCAGGTGACGTGGCTGGGCACTGATTCATCGATGACCACATGGCAAGACCAAGTTGACAGGAACTGCCAACTCGATCACTTGGATCCGAAGCCAGATGCGCTACCGCTAGGTCATGCAGGCACGTTCCCATGGCTTTGTGAAATGGGTCTTTATATCTGTGTCAGGCGGTCGTGCGAATAATGTGGTAGCTTACGACTGTATGTTAATGAGTTTGTGTGAGATAATAGAGGCACAAATTAATTGATTAGTAAATAAATTAGTTGCCAAGTGCACGTGCGCAAACGAGGATCTGCAAGGGGAGCCACAGACGGGAGGGAGTAATTCTACCGTGTCATGCCCTTAAAGGTGGAGATTGTCGCAAAATGTTGCTCTTAGTCACTCAAGTAAGCAAACCATGTGGCTAGGATTACCTGTACATAGAAAAGATTAGTGGATTTCCTGCATAAATGGGATGTGTGTGCACAAGACAGATGCTCTGTAATTTGGGGATTGCTGTGATTGGCATTTTCAAAGTTGTGTCATCCAGTATATTCAGAAGTGAAGCTCTTGGGAGGCAGACTTTTATGGGAACTCGATAAAACACACGTTGCATCTCTTGCATAAATTATGAAATTCAGCAGGAGCTAACATAAACATTGCTATCTGCATTTCCTGCACTATGTAGCTTATTGATAACATCGTTTTCGTGCAAAATGTGTGAGAACAACCTTGTGAATATATGGGGCCAATATGTTCGCTGCCAGTGCCCCAAGCACGGGGTTTTCGTTTTAAGCTGTTGTATGCCATATACAGTGGAACCCCTTTCATACGTTTTTCACCGGACCGCGAAAAAACGTAACAGCCGGGAAAACGCAACAGTGAGGAAAGGTCCGAAAATTATTGAAAACAGTGCAGCTTTGTCTTGAAACAGTTTATTTCGACATCAAGTGAGCTTAGGTCTTAAAGAAATCGAGAATGGTCGATTGCTGTTTTTTCCACTCGCTGGAAAACACCACGCGTTTCTCGATGGCCTGGAAAGCCGCATTGCTCTCAGCGTCGCTTTGAGGTGTGACGTACCTGCGGAGGAGGTCCAGAGCCGCGACGGCTTCTCCAAAGCTCGGGTCCGCCAACTCCCCGGAATCATGCGGCTCGTGCTCCTCGTCATCATCACAGTCTGAGGCTTCACTCGCGACCGAGTCTGTAACGATCTCGGCGATACTCTGACACTCACTCAAACGTCCCGACAGCAGCATCCACGGCGACGTAGTCGTCATACGTGACTCCCAGCGCATTCAAAGCTTCACTCAGCTCTTGATCATGAGAGGCTGCTTCCGTCTCTTCAGCTTCCATGGCAGTTTTCTCTCCGCCGTCCATGCAAAAGCCGCACCGCGCGAAGCAGTGCTGTGCAGTTGACGCGCTCACTGCAGTCCACGCTGAAGCGACGTAGTGCATAGCGTCCAGTATTGAAACGATCGTAGGCTGCTGTCCGCGATCAACACGCGCCAGACAGCGCTTTACGATGGACTTCCTGTACGAGTGCTTTAAGTTCTTTATGACCCCGGCATCCAACGGCTGCAAGTGGCTTGTAGTGTTTGCAGGAAAAAAACAAGCTTAACGTTCCGAAGAAACGACGGGTCTCTCGGGTGGGCAGCACAATTGTCCAGAAAAAGGACAACACTCCTGCACTGGGAGCCCATCTTGTTGTCGAAGTAACGAAGAAATTCTTCGAACAAAGAACCCGTCATCCATGCACGACTGTTGCTTCTATAGTGACATGGCAGCAGGCGAATGTTCTTTAAGCACCGTGGGTTTCGGTATTTTCCGATTACCCATGGCTTCAGCTTGTCCGAGCCATACATGTTGCAGCAAAGGAGCGCCGTCAATCGTTCTTTGCTGCATTTGCCTCCGTGGCATGCTTCGCCCTTCTGGCTTAACGACTTGGATGGCTGCACCCGAAAGAAAAGACCCGTTTTGATTCGGCATTGTAAATGTCACGAGGCTCATACCCTTCAATTATGGCAGATAGTGTGGCCTTTCAATCGTCGACTGTTTCCAAGTTTACACTTGCTGCTTCCCTGGATACCGTCTTATACGCGATGCCGTGCCTCTTCCGGAAACGGTTGATCCAGCCATTTGACGCCGCAAAGTCACTGATGCCCAGTCGGTCGGCTATTTCCATCGCCTTCTCGCGCAAAATGCTGCCGTCGAAGTTAACACTGGCAGCGCGAGCTTGTTTAAACCAAGTAAGAAGCAACTCGTCGAGGTTTCCATACTTGGCGCCACGAGCCTGTTTAGCTTTCGGGCCGAAGAGCGCGGCATGCGTCGATGGTGGCAGACCAAGATCCTTGGCGATGTCGACTCTTTTCCGCGCTGGCTGCCTGTCGACTGCGTTGAGAACATCCAGCTTTTCCTCGAGGGAAAGCGCCTTGCGCTTGCGCGACGCCATCAAAGGACGACAAATCGCCCACGGTGTTAGCGAGGCCCGACGAGGCGTAGGCAGCGTAGGTGTCGACGGGAGGACACGGACAACTCGGATGGGTTGAACCGCACAAACAAGAAAGACTGGATTGCTGTGGGCCCGCGGGCACCGGGGGGTTTTACTCGCTTCGGCTGACGAGGCAGTGGCCATCTAGTGGCAATCTCTCCAACTCGCGTGCGGCTTTTTATGGCCTCCGAGATTACCCACGCACGTGCAAGCGGGTAATCTCGGAGGCCATGGTCTTGTAGCCAATTCCGTAGCCAAGCCTGGCCAAGACTCGTCAAAATGGCGGTTGGTGCGCGTTTCCCGGCCGGGTTCGGGGTGCCAGGTTGCGACGTATCATGCGGGAACGTTTTCACAGCTACAACGTAACAGCGGGGTGCCCAATACATTGGATCCTAAGGGAGCTATGCCGGGACCGGACAAAAACGACGTAACAGCCGGGAAAACGCAGCAGTGAGGAACGTAAAAGCGGGGTTCTACTGTATATGAAATGGCTACACTTGTAGCCTTTTGCGGTGGCTTTGCGGTTATGCAGCTCGGCTGCTAACTCGCAAGACGCGGGTTCGATCCCGGCCGCTGTAGTCGAATTTCGATGCAGGCAATATTCTAGAGACCTGTGTACTGTGCGAAGTCAGTGCACGTTAAGGAACCCCGGGTTGGTTGAAATTTCCGGAGCCCTTCACTACTGCGTCCCTCATAGCCTGAGTCGCTTTGGGATGTTAAACCCCATAAACCAAACCAAAACACCAGTGATGTGGCTGTGCCAACTGTCACAGGCAATAATTGTAAGTCTGTTAGCTCCTAGCAGAGTGTGAATGTGCTGGGTCAGCAAAACTGTGCATACACAAAACAGTTCCTTTGGATGATTTCTTTTTGGTTTGTTCAGTTTACCAGCTGCCAACTTGGGAGTGTAGTCCTTGCATTAGTGCGGCTCTTGTACGGGTTTAAACGATATTCACGGTAATGGACTTTCCGGCTACATGCAGCTTCCAAAAGAAAGCATTCAGTAGCATCTTTGGCTATGTGGTCTGATGAAAAAGATTGCAAAAACACAGGGTTCGGGTTGTGTGCAAGTTGGGGTGGTTACTTGTCGACGTTTCATTTGAAGGTAATGCTGAGCACCTCCCACCGTGGGTCAGTGGTTAGGGCGCTCGGCTACTGAGTAGGAGTTCCCAGGTTCGGACCCGGCCGCCAAAGCTGTGTTTGATGGAGCCGAAAAGCAAAGGCACCCGTGTCGTGTGGGATGTCAGTGCATGTTAAAGATTCGCAGGTGGTAGAAATTATTCTGGAGTTCTCTGCTACGGCACCTCTTTCACTGCCACCTTCTTCCCTTTCTTGCTGCGTAGTTCAGGTGTCCACTGAGATGTGAGACAATTACTGCACCATGTCCTTTCCTCAGAAACCAGTTTCAAAAAAACAATTCTGCTGAGCATTCCTCTTCATGCTTTTCTAGATTCTTGACCTGGTAATAGATTAACTGACTTAATGTACTACTCTAGTATCACTTTATAATGTTTGGAAAGAAGAGCAGTCTACTAAAAAATGAACACCAGTGCCCATTTTTGATAACATTTACGCATCTAGTGCTGAAAAAAATTGTTTTTTTCAAGTTCACATGGCAAATAGTTTATCGCACTTCCATCTGTTCACAAAACTGTGTCTATATGTGTCATGTATTTGGTTCTTTTATGCAGCTCTTTTCCATGTGTTCATGGGCGACGTGGGAGCAGAAAAACAGAAGAGGAGGTTGAAGCAAGTGCGGAAGCACCTGTCGCAGAAGCTGGGAGACATGCAGCGTAAGGGCATTCACGCTGTACAGGTCCCAGCTGCTGCGACTCCTAATTGACATAATTGTCTGTGAACAAAAATGCTTATTTCCATAAAGTTGATATGTACTGTGAAGGATTTCAATGGGATAGTCTGCTTTTTAGTATAGTACGCTGCTGAGGTGCTCACAATGAATCTGAAAGTAGGCCTAGTGTCTGCCGAGCACCGATAAGACCAACACCAACAGGCCGTCACCACCAGACCATTACCATCAGGCCATTACCATCAGGCCATTACCATCAGGCCGTCGCCATCAGGACATCACCATCAGACCGTCACCGTCAGACAGTCACCGTCAGACCGTCACCATCAGACCGTCACCATCAGACCGTCACCAACAGGCCCAAATTACGGGTTCCTTCAGACCATTAAGCTGTTGGAATTTCTGACAGGGGAGGCAGTGACGCCTCAGCAAAAGTTGCTTTCACGACCGGGACCACCACATTCTCGAGAGGGAAACCTGCCGTATCGGGATACGCCACTGCTTCGGCAGTTCATGCGGCCACCGCAACGCCCCCGCCCCGCCCCCCCCCCCTGCCAAGAGGTCCCACTTCGCCCACTCCACAAGAGGAGGCTGGGCAATGGGGTACGGGACCGGGATTATCGCCGCGATCTAGGCCGCTAAAATGGTCGGAGTCGCCATGCGCACACGAGCCTAAGCTTATGGCGATCGCGAACCCGAGCAGGGCCGTTACGATGGACGACGGGGTCTGCTACAACCTGGCGTATCCGACTTTCCCCCAGAACCACGAATGCGTTGCCCGGCCCGTATGGCACTGTGACGATTGAATACCCTATGACGGCTTTGCACAATGACCGAGCCTGCTGCACCTGTGGCCAACAGCCAGCCACTGGGCGACGGGCCAATGTCTTCCCTACTCGAGGTTCTTCCTCCATGATATGTTTTTTACAGGATGACTCATGTGGTATCTGCGACCAGGAGGGCTTCACCCTAAACGCTTCAACCTGCTTGCTATTGGGTGTCTACGTATACAATGGGTTATATTATGGCAATGAGGAAGGAAAGTGTGAACAGCGTGCTTGATCATGACTGCGGTACTTCAGGCTTAAGTGTAATGCTCATGTTATATAAAGCGGAAGTGTCACGGAGAGCTAATAGCTCTGAGGCGATAGGAGCAATAACCAGCCGCCTCGGTGACTACTCATGCGTCAAGCCCTATAGCAACCATTGTACAGCATCTGGCAGCGAGGAACAGCTAATGTGTGACCACTGTGAGTGTCCAGGCGAGACGCTGCCTGCTTTTCAATGACACGTAGCATGACTAACACCCTCATTTCAGCAAAGCCGGTCTGAGCCCCTGAAGCAAGCTGTACAATGAAAGTGTAATTTTTTTCTAAAGTATATTTCTTTCTCGTCCAGCTCCAATGCAGGGTGCATGCCAGAAGGATGTCTCACAATCCACCAGTCCACGTGGGGCCAGCTCTCATCCGCTTGGCCAACCTGGAGGGGGCAAGGGGGCGCTTCTAAGCAAAACCATCGACTATCGAGCCCCTTGCACGAGCTCTGAAGTGCACACATGTCACCAAGCCCAGGAGCTGTCTGTATTGAATGAATTTCTGCAATATGTGGAGGCTGAATTGCAGCTTGTGTCGAGAAAATCCGGGCTTCTCCATTTGGTCCGCACTAAAGGCGTCGGCCGTCATTTTCACCAGTTAAGCGCAACTCAAGTGCACCAAACCGTCACCGTTATTTATTGGCTCCTGCGAAATCATCATTGCATTGTGTCTTTTGAAGCACATCCCGACATCCTTCGGATGTATCCCGCTATCTTTACGAGAATCCTCTACAGAAACACAAAACAAAGTAGTGAAGCTCGGAATGCAACACACCGGTTTTCTCGAGAGCTTTCGCATGGCCCTCCCGTATATGACATACCTGCAAGAGCTGCAATGCAGATCGAATGAATCGTGTCCAGCTAAGCTCCTGACAGCAGTGTCCTGACTTATGCGCAGTACCACATCATTAACTGTATTGAGTACATCCGCTCCTAACATTGATGGCCATCCCGCAGAAAAGACTTTCTTTGTAGCCCTTTCAGAGGACTCGACTCTACAGGAGCTTACCCTGGTATTCGACACAAGTTACGGTCCCCACAAGCAGGTTTTCCAAAACTACATAAAATCGACAGCGACGCTAAAATGTCTATCGATTACAGCAGCCTCACAAAGCCGGTCAGAGGCGTGGATAGGAAGCATTCTGAAAGGATTACTCCTCAATAAATCCCTGACCTCCATACCTATAAAAAAATTTCGAATTGACCATATACGCGTTCAGATTCTAAAAAAGGTCATGCTAAAAACAGTGCTGCAAATTCTCGATATTGAATCACTCAGAGCAATCTCGACACGTCAACTTCGAAGCGTTGGGGAGAGATGCATCGCAGCAATCATACGGAATGAATCGCTAAAACAGCTGAGCCTACCACGCGACATCTTCGAACCGGGCTTATGGAATTATTTTTTTAAGGAAATGCCAAAACAAAGAACTTTGATAATAAATATCTTGTCAGACATTGAAAACAGGCCACTGATGGCAGTTGCTTGCAAAGTACTCAAGGAAAGTAGCACTGAAGAGACAGTTTGCTCCGAGACCAGGAGCTGTGACTGGAAGATCAGTCCTGAGGAAAGCGAAGCATTTTCTGAAATCTGCCTCTCCAACCACTCAATTTCAGCGTTTGAGGATGTCCTTATACAGGGGTCACCCCTGTTTACCCGACTGAAAAAGCTCAGCTTTGCGATATCTCCAATGGGTGCAGCACATGTGCCAATTATATCGGAGTAACTTCGACGCTACGAAAACTGAATATCTTCGCTTGGTCTCGTGGGAGCACCGACGATATTTTCAACTACAGCTGGGCCCGGATTTTTCTATCACTCGTATGGAATTCAAGCGTTGTTGATTTGGAAGTTTTAGTGATTAACATGGATGTGGAAAATCTCAAAAGGAAATCTCGCTTACACCGTTGAGGCAAGCCAGAGCATCAGACGTCTGAACATGATGATGGTACCACGTCAAAAATCAATCATCTTTCTTCGGCGCTTCTCGGCGGGCATTACTGCGAACTACATGTTAACTCGAGTTGTTCTACTCACCCGGATAGAACCATCTGACGATTGGTTCTCTGTCATGGATACGGCTCGGAGGAACTCAGACCTCGTGAACCGTGCTATAGTATTTGTGACAGCTTCAAGGTTTGACAAGTAAGTAAACTCTGTACTGTGGAGTGACCTCTCAACTAGTACTCCCTTACAAAATTGATCTGTAGACAGTCTAAAGATTTCTTAGACTCTATTGCCTTCCTATGGCTATTTCTTTGTCTATTCGTAGTCTATACACAAAAGTCTGCTAAAAGTGTGTGGCCATAAATCAATACATTGTCTATAGGATTTGTGTTGCCTATAGACTGTTCTTTAGGGTTTGTCTAAGAGAGTCTGTAGAGTTTATAGACAGAAGTCAATGGACAGTCTACAGTATGGACAGTCTATAGACTGTCTAAAGAAATTTTTGTGAGGGCGTACTACGCCTAAGTTTTTTATAAAGCGTCATCACCGAACTCAATAAATACGCTAAGGTGCACTACAAATTAAGAAGTTTGAATTATGAGGCGGGTACAATTTTTAACATTGACCAGAAAGGAACAAACTTTGCCAGCTGAAGAGATAGCGAACAAATGTGGATAGAGAACTCTTCCTATCCATTTTAGGGGGCGCTGCAAGCGTTCGTCACGAGCGGACGTGCGATTCATGGGCTCCGTTGACAATCTTCGATTGTGGCGGATTAGAATATTGGATCACCATATATTTATCATCCACGAGTTGCCTTCAACGCCTGACACGGCCTGGTACCACCAGTGAGCCTGTGAGTGCCACATTTTCGGCGCTACAGCCTGTCTACTTCTCGTCACCCCGTGAGGAGCGCTAACCCTAACGGCCAAGGGGTTGGGGTGCCTTATCGCCGCGGAGACGCCGGTGCGCCCGCGGATGCGCGGCATAGCGTTCGCGCAACGCGGGTCTAACGACGCTCGCCAGTGAGTGCTCCCGCTTCATCCAGGACTGCCACGACCACGATGAATTCTCTAAGAGGCTACGACCCGACGGAGATGGACTTCAGTCATGTACCAACATCCCAGCAGCAGCTGATGCCCCCGCAGGATCTCCCGAAGGACGACAACAGCCATGGCTGGAACATATGGTCCCGGCGCAACAACGACAGAGCGGCGCAAGCTAAATCCACACCTCCCAAGGAAGAGCAGGAGAAGAAAGAACGCCGAGAGCCTCCTGCACCGAGACCTCCGCGTCTACCGAGTCTCAAGAATTTTCCATACAAAGTCATCATCCGACCTAAAACCACGGTGGATCTGCAATCTGTGGCTCCACGCTCCTACGATCTCGAATTAGGGATCCAAGCAGCCCTCAACACCCCTCTACAAGAAAAGCCAACGCTGCGCGTTGTTAGCCAGCAGAACATTATAATGGTGTGTACTCACTGTGAGGAAGACGCGTTCCGTCTCGCCAAGCTTAATTGTCTGTACCTCGACGGCAAGAGTATAACGATCACCGCCTACGTTGCCTTGCCAGAGGATGTTTGCAGGGGTGTAATACATAATATCAAGCCTGAAGTGAGTAATGACTCTATCTTCCAAGACGTCTCCTCACCCAGCCATACAATCCTGGGAGCGCGCCGACTGGGCAAGACTACGTCGGCAGTCATCGTCTTCGCCGGGCAGAAGGTTCCCTTCACGGTCAACTACGGGTGGTCAGAGCGCCGCTGCTACATCTACCGTAAAACGAGGGCTGCTTGTATCAACTGTGGAACGCCAGGTCACCGAGCAGACGTCTGCCCGAAACCCAAGGGGGCTGCTTGCCAAACCTGTGGAACGCCGAGTCCAGATGAGACGCACGAGTGTACACCCGTTTGCGCGCTGTGCAAGGGTCCACACAAGACTTACGCAAAAGACTGCAAGGAGAAATTCCAGAGACCGCTGAACAAGAACACTAGTACCGCATCATCAAACGCGTCATCAACAACAAAACTTGAAGATCAAGAAGGCAGGAGCAGGACGAGGCAGAAGAGGCAGCCTACATCGCGACGGCGAGGAGTGTCGTCATCAGTCTCCCACTCTAGTTCCGCCTCTCGCGGCCGTTCGAGCTCAAGACGCCGGGCAACAGGCTCCAACCAGAACGCCAGTCAAGTGGAGGCGGGTAAAGAACAAGGGCAGGAGAACCTCAACAAGCCCATCGGGGCGCTGAAGAAGACGTCCTCGGGCCAGCTTTCAGATTCGAAGGTGAGCTTTGCAGAATGGCCTCCCCTTCCCTCCTCCTCCCCTCAGAATAACACGGAGTTAGCAGCACTCAAAAACGAGATAGAAAGTCTGAAAAAACAAGTGACCGCTTTAACAATCCAAAACCAAGAGCTTAAGCGAGCAACTACTAACGCAATAACGCCGGTAGCTCAGCCGACTCCTGAAAACCAAAAACAGCAGGCAGTACCTAGCTCCCAGCCTGCCTTAGGCGAGGTCTACCAACAAATCATCCAAGAACTGAGGTCCTTCAAGGAGGAGTTTCAAGCTTTTCCAA
This sequence comes from Amblyomma americanum, assembly GCF_052857255.1. NCBI lineage: Eukaryota > Metazoa > Arthropoda > Arachnida > Ixodida > Ixodidae > Amblyomma > Amblyomma americanum. The sequence goes on along the minus strand of NC_135497.1, from coordinate 304,578,762 downwards.
TTTATGTGAACGCTCAATTCCAAGACATTCGAAATCAGATTGCAAACAACCGACGATACACGGAGACGGCAATTTCTGGACTTCGGAAGGAACCTGCGTATAAAAGGCATAAGTCGAAATTCGCTCGTACAATGCACGTGGACGAACCATCCGATACGGATTCAACATGCCAGCCAAACCTAGAGTAAAGATCTGGCAGTGGAACTGCCGGGGATACAGGAGAAAGCAGGCTGCTCTTAATCTCCTTCTATCTCAGGAATCTGACCCACCGGCAGCTATCCTAATTCAAGAACCCCACCTAATGCCTATGAAGCTCCAAGACTATGTGACTTATCAGCACGACCAGTTAACTGCCACGTTAGTGCACAAATTATACACTGCCATATTGCACGACACTTTCGAGCCGGATGTTGCGCACTGCTATATAACTATTCTTCCTCTCCAGAGAGGAGCGGCAAGCACGCACGTATTGAATGTATACAGCCCTCCAAAAGACAGGAACGCAAAATTGGGTTCCCTCATAAAGAAATTTCTGACCTTAGCGGGCCATGCCCCCTGCGTGATTGGAGGCGACTTCAACGCACCACACCCTTCATGGGGCTACCCGGCGGCGACACCGAAAGGCAGAAAACTAGAAGAAGTAGTGGCGCAAAAGGGGTTATCGATCCTCACCGATCCCACTTACCCTACGAGGCTGGGAAACAGTGTCAGTAGAGATACATGTCCTGACCTGACGTTCACCAAGAACATACAAAACGCCATTTGGAAGAATACCGAACAGCACCTGGGAAGCGATCACTTCATACTCTCTCTGGAGATAAGCACAAACGCGTGCAAGCGCAAAATAGGTATCGCAAGAGTTACGAACTGGGACAGGTGGAGAAAGGCCCAGGCATCTACTGCAAATACTATTACCGACCTAGAGGAATGGGTTAAAGATAAGGTGCACTCTTTGAAAGCCTTTACAAAAGAGGTCTGCACGACAGAAGATTGCCCAGCGGTCGATCCGCACCTTCTACATTTATGGGAAGCGAGGCACTCATTGACAAAGAGATGGCGCAGACAACGGCTTAACCGCAAACTCAAGAAAAAAATAGAGGAGATAAACAAAAAGGCAGAATCCTATGCCATATCCTTAACCAGACAGAACTGGCATTCGCTCTGCGATGGTATTCAGGGGAAGCTAGGTGTGTCAAAGACTTGGAAGCTCCTACGTGTCCTAATCGACCCCAGCAGCAGCAAGTCGGCCACTAAAGACAGGCTCACGAAGATCGTACACACCACCCCGGGTACGGACACAGAGTTGATCGAAAAGCTCAAGACCAGGTATCTGTGCACGGACCAAGTCGTGGAACAGCCGGAGTATACTGGACTGCCAAATCCCAAGCTGGACCTCCCACTCACGAAAGAAGAAATCAAAGCAGAAATCGCGGCCATGAGAAAAAATGCAGCTCCAGGTCCAGATCAAATAACAGCGAAGCTCTTATTTAACCTCAGCGATGACACCATCACCGCGCTGGTGGAATGCTTCAACGAGCAGCATTGGGCTACAGGAACGTTACCAATATCCTGGAAGACAGCCGAGGTTCGGTTCATTCCGAAGGCGAACAAACCCCTTAAACTGGATAATCTACGACCGATATCGCTGACCTCGTGTTTGGGGAAGCTCATAGAGAGGGTCATCAACACGAGACTGAGTAGATACTTAGAAGAAAACAACCTCCTACCTAATACTCAATTCGGCTTTCGCCCTCACCTATCGACACAGGACGCCCTCTTGTACCTGTACAAAGACCTCCTTGAGACACCTCCCAAGTCACAGACAAGGGCCATCCTGGCACTTGATTTGAAAGGAGCGTTCGATAACGTTCTACATAAAAACATCCTGCAAAGCCTCGCCGATACCAACTGTGGCGCAAGAACCTACAACTATATCAAAAACTTCTTATCAGTCAGGCAAGCCACTATAAACTTCGGTGGAATAAAATCAGATCCCATCACTCTAGGCCCGAGGGGAACTCCGCAAGGGGCGGTACTGTCACCCCTCTTGTTCAATTTGGCTATGAAAGATCTACCAGGCCTTCTTCCCGAAATCCCCGGCGTCAAACACACATTATATGCGGATGATATCACTGTCTGGTGCAACTCGGGGAGTGACGCCGAGATCGAGGAGCGTCTTCAAGCAGCAGCCGACACGGTGGACCGGTACGCCAGGGAGAGAGGTCTCCAGTGTGCGCCGGAAAAGTCCGAGTTGCTAATCCTGAAGAACCCGAGGACACCCCTAGCGCAGAACATCTCGGTGTATATAGAGAACCACCCAGTACAGAAACCCACGGAGATCAAGATACTAGGGCAGTATATCCCGCAGGGGCGACAGAACACCACCACTATGAAGAAGCTTACAACATCCACCGAGCAAATCCTCCGCATGATACATCGTATCCGAAATAAACACCATGACATGAAGGAAAGGGACACCATCCGCTTAGTGCAAGCTTTCGTGATCTCTCGGATAATGTACGGGACGGCATTCCTTAACCTCTCCAGGTCGGAAATTGAAAAGTTGGAGGTACTCATCAGGAAAGCCTACAAGACGGCACTGGGGCTACCAAACTCCACGCCAACAGCAAAGCTCATGGCTCTAGGAGTACATAATACCCTCAAAGAGATGTGGGAAGCACAATGGTTCTCACAACTGAATCGGCTCGCACTCACAAAACCCGGCAGAGAACTGCTCGATAAAATCCATGTTAATCTGCCCTATACAATTGACCAAAGGGAAGAGGTCCCACGCGATGTGAGAAGACGCATAAACGTGCACCCCATTCCGCGGAATATGCATCCCGCATATAACACCGAGAGGAGGAAAGCAAGAGGTGAATCCCTGCAGAAGAAATGGGACAAGCAAATTAACACCCTTTACGTGGACGCAGCAGGACCAAATAATGGAGTCATGACTATTGTGGTCTCAACGCCTTCAGGGTCGATGGTGAACTGCGCCTCGGTGAAAACATCTAACCCCACTCACGCAGAGGAGGCAGCTATTGCATTAGCTGTAGCATCTAACCCCAACGCCGTTGTGCTCACTGATTCCCAGAACGCCTGTCGAAACTTCAATAACGGATTAATTCACAAGTCAGGGTTGTCATTGCTGACTAAGCATCCACCCAACCAGGTCTCAGTAATCTGGTTCCCCGGTCACCTGGAACTACCAGGAGAAAACGAAGCCGCCCACAGGCATGCCCGAGCTCTTCTATACCGGACGTCTCCCCCTGATGACCATGAAGGGTGCCGCGACCTAATAGGCTTAGCAGTGTATGCTGACAATCTTGCGCCATACAGAACAGCCAGAAAGGAGTACCCAACACCACACAAATCCCTCAACAAGTTAGAAGAGAACACCCTTAGGAGACTACAAACCAACACCTACCCAACACCAGCTAAATTACACCAGTGGTACCCTACACTATACTCTCCACAGTGTCCACATTGTGGAGCGGTAGCTAACCTCTACCATATGGTGTGGGCATGCCAATATAATCCCTTAGTTGACCCCATTCCCAACCCCTCGGAGGAGCAGTGGGAGGCTATTCTGCTCAGCGATGATCCTGACCGTCAGCACTGGCTGGTGGGGAGGGCCAGCGCTGCAGCAGCAGCCAGTGGACTACCGGACTAGGCGGTCCACCCACATGTTCGGAGAACATTGAAGAAATAAAGACGTTTGTAATCAAATCAATATCCATTTTATGACGAATATGTGCCGGAGTTTTTCAGAATTAATGGGTGTCAAGCTGCTTCGCGCCTCATGCTCTTCAAATTCTGATTGTGTCAGAGAAATTCCTATCAATTGTTTGTAAGGAGTTTGGATCTCAGGCACGATTACTTCTTGAATGCAATGCTGTAGTTACAGTAATGACACTGTGGATAACAATTAGCGTTTCGGAAGTTGGGCAATTTTATGGTGTCGCCTTTATTTTTTTTGCTGTCGGTTGTGGAAGCTTCCTAGTGTCCTAGGGTCCGTATTGCAACTGTCGTAGTTTTTGAAACCTTACTTTTCGGCCATACCTGATTGGCCAAAACGAGGCAAGAGGGTGTAGTGGCTCGGACACAATGAAAAGTTTTTTTTAAGAAACCAAACAGGGGATCACACTTGGCGGAGACTCCGATTGAAGCTCAAGGCCTCCAATAAGATAAACTGCCAAAATGGCAGCGCACTCTGAAGAGCAACATCTTGCTTTGTGCTCAATTAGTCGATTCCTCGTTTTAGAAATCCCTCAATATTTAGCCCTACAGAACAAGTTTTGTGATATTCACTCTTAGGTTCCGGTTATTTACTCCCTGAAAATGGGGTGTGGTGTTTGAAGTCTGTAGTCTAGTGTTGGCAGCTATAATCACTGTGGTGCTTGACTGGGCCACGTCGTCATAAGCCAAGTAACCGTGAAGCTAGCAGTCGCGGCAGGGGTCGCAGTCATGTAACCTTAAGAAGGAAGTAAGCTGTGCTTTACCTGACTCCCTTTCATGTAGTGCGCTAGAGGAGAGCTCTCTCCGTTTTTAATCCTTTCTGTTTAGTGTGTAAGTCGGCAGGTTTAACTTGGTTTAACATTTTAGCGATCTGGGCCGCTAAAATGGCGACTCGAACCTATGTTTGCAGCGATCGCGAACCCGAGGAGGGCAGTTATGATGGACGACGGAGTCTGCTACAACCTAGCGTATCTGACGTTCCCCAGAACCACGAATGCCTTTCCCGGGCCGTATGGCACTTGGACGAATGAATATATCCGATGACGGCTTTGCACAAAGACCGGGCCTCCTGCACCTGCGGCCAGCAGCCAGCACCTGGGCGACGGACCAATGCCTTCCCTACTCAGGGTTCTTCATCCATGATATGGTTTTTCCAGGACTCATGCGGTATATGCGACCAGGAGGGCTTTAGCCTAAACGCTTCACCCTACTTGCTCTTGGGTGTCTATGTATAGTATGGGTCCTCCGTTTAATCTCATGTGCTTGCTTTGCAGCTATGCTGATCCTGTCATTGGAGTTTTTCGACTGTTTAACATCGAAAACAACCCGAGTTTTGTTGCCCATGAGTCCTATAATGCTCTCGCATTGATATTTCTATTCATTCTCTTCTAAAGGTTATTTTTGGAAGAACAGGTTCTGGAGGCGCAGCTCGTCTGCAACGAATTCGATTTGTTGTCAGGCCTTTTTTTCTTTTACCGCAACCGTCCCAGCCGCTGCTTGAGACGCATCACAGCCTGAGGTTTCGCTGTCATTGTTGCGTTCTGGTTCAAAATCTTACAAAGTATTTCTGCTAATTGTGTTTGATCTAGAATCTTTCACCCTGACCTTGGTGTGACGCATCACAGGGTCCAGTGGTGCTCACGACCTCAAGAACCGCCAGAGCCAGGGCAACCCCTACGAGCTCATCAGGAGCTATGACACAGCTGTGGAACGAGCCCCTGTACGCCAAAAAGGTATCGGCTCCTGGACAGGAACTGCATTCGCCACCAGAACTTTCTTTTGCACGTCAGCAGCTTCAGCAAGAGCAGGAGGCAGTGACGCCTCAGCAAAAGTTGCTTTCACAACCGGGACCAACACATTCTCGAAAGGGAAACCTGCCGTATCGGGATACGCCACTGCTTCGGCAGTTCATGGGGCCACCGCAAGGCCCCCCCTGCCACGACGTCCCACTTCGCCCACTCTACAAGAGGAGGCTGGGCAATGGGGTACGGGGCCGGGATCTGCCGCGATCTGGGCCGCTAAAATGGAAGGAGTCGCCATACGCACACGAGCCTGTTCTCGTCGACCGCGAACAAGAGGAGGGCAGTTATGATGGACGACGGGGTCTGCTGCAACCTGGCGTATCCGACGTTCCCCCAGAACAACGAATGCCTTGCCCGGGCCGCATGGCAGAGGGACGAATGAATACCCAGTGACGGCTTTGCACAATGACCGAGCCTGCTGCACCTCCGGCCAGCAGCCACCTGGGCGGCGGGCCAATGCCTTCCCTACTCGAGGTTCTTCCTCCATGAAATGGTTTTTACAGGATGACTTTCATGCGGCATCTGCGAACAGGAAGGATTTACCCTAAACGCCTCACAATACTTGCTATTGGGTGTCTACGTATACAATGGGTCCTGTGTTTACTCTCGTGCTTGCTAAGCTTAGTTAGTTAATTGAGAGTTTATTGCGCAAGGGCGACTAAGGCCAAAGAGCGCCAAACCGATGCTTATTTACATGTAGTTTACAAGTGAAACTCAAGTCATTATGATACGCGGTGAGCAATAAAGAAATAAAAGAGACAAAATCCAGTGTAAATGCCTGGAAGAAATTCATAGGATCTAAATATCGTAACTTAAAATGGGTATAATTATGGCGGTAAAAAAGGAATGAAATGGAGTCTGAATGTAGGATACTGCCAAGAAGAGCAAGAGGGCGGGGAGTTGCCTTCCACTGTGCATGGCTACGGCGCCTCCTTGTCTGTGACAGGGTACCCTTTAGATGACGTGATGCTTGCTATGCAGCTATGCTGATGCCGTCACTGGAGTTTTTCTACTGTTTAACATGGACAACAACCCGGGATTTGTTGCCCATGGCTATAATGCTCTCGCATTGATATTTCTGTTCATTAGAGAGTTATAGCATATCGTTACCGAGTTTACGTTACCGTTTACCGGGCCCGGCAAGCGACGTCTGCGCAAGCGCCGCCACTTACCGGTCCGCAAACACTTTACGGAATCCCTTTCAGCGTTGCGAAGGGTTAGCGTTTGCTTGTAAACAAACATGGCGGCGCCCTGCACGGCCGCTTCGGACCAAATACAGCACCGCCGCCACGTTCTTCGGCGCCATTTCTCGCTACATATGAAGGCATTCGCTTTTAATTTGCAAACTCTCACTCAAACGTTAAGGTTTGAGTAACAACTAGGCAATGTTTTTGAGATTATTTGCCGATTTTTGAGCAGTTAAGCCTGACTATATGTCGTGTACATAGCCAAACAGCAACGACTACACTGCAGCTCTTCAGTTTCGTGCCCGATAAAACATTTTTCTATATTTTCATGATTTTTTTCCTCGAAAAAAGAGACTGGTAAATCTCTTGGTATATTCATCAGTAATTTCAGAAAATAAAACAGTTTCTCCGGACCGGTGTTGGCGCGCTTTAACTTACTGCCACTAGATGGCACCACAGTGTTCACATCCAAGCACATAAAGAAGCGACGATGCGGCACGGCGAACAGGTGTCGTAGTTGTGCTTTTTTTTACAGCGCTCGCAACGCAAAGTGCGCTGTGTATGCAAGCTTACTGAGGTATGCGGAGTGAAATTGTCTACTGGTCAGGGTAGGCAAAGGTGTCTAGCTTCACGGGCACATTTGAAAAGCCGCTGAGTCGGCTGTTAGCTGAAGTGTAATCGGTACGTCTATATATGCAGAGAAAAAGGATACTAAAGTGTAGCATTTCACTTCATAGAAATGATTGCAATGCATCCGTTTTTTGTTATCATTAAAAGCTGGGCATCTGCAATCATCACTCGTTTTAGCCCTACGGTAACATGTTACGGGATAGACGGTACGCTAAAACGTCTTCTGGCGTGCACCGCGCTAACCTGAAAATCCGGCATCCGGTAACACGGTAAACGGTAACGTAAACACGGTAAAGATATGCTATAACTCCATATTCTTTTCTAAAGGTTATTTTGGGAACAGGCTGTGGAGGCGCAGCTCGTCAGCCAACGAACTCCATTTGTTTCCAGGCCTTTTTTTCTTTTACCGCAACTGCCCCAACCGCTGCTTGCGACGCATCACAGCCTGGAGTTTTCGCTGTCATCGTCGCGTTCTGGTTCAAAACCTTACAAAGTATTTCTGCTAATTGTGTTTGATCTATACCGCTTAATCTTCCACCTTGCCCTTAGTGCAACGCATCACAGGGTGGAGTGGCGCTCACGACCTCAACAACCGCCAGAGCCAGGGTAGCCCCAACGAGCTCAGCAGGAGCTATGACACAGCTATAGAACGAGCACCTGTACGCCAAAGAGGAATCGGCTCCTGGACAGGAACTGCATTCGCCACCAGAACTTTCTTTTGCACGTCAGCAACTTCAGCAAGAGCAGGAGGCAGTGACGCCTCAGCAAAAGTTGCTTTCACGACCGGGACCACCACATTCTCGAGAGGGAAACCTGCCGTATCGGGATACGCCACTGCTTCGGCAGTTCATGCGGCCACCGCAAGGCCCCCCACTGCCACGAGGTCCCACTTCGCCCACTCTACAAGAGGAGGCTGGGCAATGGGATACGGGACCGGGATTATCGCCGCGATCTAGGCCGCTAAAATGGCCGGAGTCCCCATGCGCACACGAGCCCAAGCTTACGGCGATCGCGAACCCGAGCAGGGCCGTTATGATGGACAACGGGGTCTGCTACAACCTGGCGTATCCGACGTTCCCCGAGAACCACGAATGCCTTGCCCGGGCAGTATGGCAGTGGGACGAACGAATATCCGATGACGGCTTTGAACAATGACCGAGCCTGCTGCACCTGCGGCCAGCACCTGGGCGGCGGGCTAATGCCTTCCCTACTCGAGGTTCTTCCTCCATGATGTTTTTTACAGGATGACTCATGTGGTATCTGCGACCAGGAGGGCTTTACCCTAAACGCTTCACACCTGCTTGCTATTGGGTGTCTACGTATACAATGGGTTATATTATGGCAATGAGGAAGGAAAGTGTGAACAGCGTGCTTGATCATGACTGCGGTACTTCAGGCTTAAGTGTAATGCTCATGTTATATAAAGCGGAAGTGTCACGGAGAGCTAATAGCTCTGAGGCGATAGGAGCAATAACCAGCCGCCTCGGTGACTACTCATGCGTCAAGCCCTATAGCAACCATTGTACAGCATCTGGCAGCGAGGAACAGCTAATGTGTGACCACTGTAGTGTAGAGGCGAGACGCTAGCTGCTTTTCTATGACACGTAGCATGATTAAAACCCTCATTTCAGCAAAGCCGGTCTGAGCCCCTGAAGCAAGCTGTACAATGAAAGTGTAAATTTTTTCTAAAGTATATTTCTTTCTCGTCCAGCTCCAATGCAGGGTGCATGCCAGAAGGATGTCTCACAATCCACCAGTCCACGTGGGGCCAGCTCTCATCCGCTTGGCCAACCTGGAGGGGGCAAGAAGGCGCTTCTCAGGCAAGACCATCGACTATCGAGCCCCTTGCACGAGCTCTGAAGTGCACACATGTCACCAAGCCCAGGAGCTGTCTGTATTGAATGAATTTCTGCAATATGTGGAGGCTGAATTGCAGCTTGTGTCGAGAAAATCCGGGCTTCTCCATTTGGTCCGCACTAAAGGCGTCGGCCGTCATTTTCACCAGTTAAGCGCAACTCAAGTGCACCAAACCGTCACCGTTATTTATTGGCTCCAGCGAAATCATCATTGCATTGTGTCTTTTGAAGCACATCCCGACATCCTTCGGATGTATCCCGCTATCTTTACGAGAATCCTCTACAGAAACACAAAACAAAGTAGTGAAGCTCGGAATGCAACACACCGGTTTTCTCGAGAGCTTTCGCATGGCCCTCCCCTATATGACATACCTGCAAGAGCTGCAATGCAGATCGAATGAATCGTGTCCAGCTAAGCTCCTGACAGCAGTGTCCTGACTTATGCGCAGTACCACATCATTAACTGTATTGAGTACATCCGCTCCTAACATTGGTGGCCATCCCGCAGAAAAGACTTTCTTTGTAGCCCTTTCAGAGGACTCGACTCTACAGGAGCTTACCCTGGTATTCGACACAAGTTACGGGCCCCACAAGCAGGTTTTCCAAAACCACATAAAATCGACAGCGACGCTAAAATGTCTATCGATTACAGTAGCTTCACAAAGCCGGTCAGAGGCGTGGATAGGAAGCATTCTGAAAGGATTACTCCTCAATAAATCCCTGACCTCCATAACTATAAAAAAATTTCGAATTGACCATATACGCGTTCAGATTCTAAAAAAGGTCATGCTAAAAACAGTGCTGCAAATTCTCGATATTGAATCACTCAGAGCAATCTCGACACGTCAACTTCGAAGCGTTGGGGAGAGATGCATCGCAGCAATCATACGGAATGAATCGCTAAAACAGCTGAGCCTACCACGCGACATCTTCGAACCGGGCTTATGGAATTATTTTTTTAAGGAAATGCCAAAACAAAGAACTTTGATAATAAATATCTTGTCAGACATTGAAAACAGGCCACTGATGGCAGTTGCTAGCAAAGTACTCAAGGAAAGTAGCACTGAAGAGACAGTTTGCTCCGAGACCAGGAGCTGTGACTGGAAGATCAGTCCTGAGGAAAGCGAAGCATTTTCTGAAATCTGCCTCTCCAACCACTCAATTTCAGCGTTTGAGGATGTCCTTATACAGCGGTCACCCCTGTTTACCCGACTGAAAAAGCTCAGCTTTGCGATATCTCCAATGGGTGCAGCACATGTGCCAATTATATCGGAGTAACCTCGACGCTACGAGAACTGAATATCTTCGCTTGGTCTCGTGGGAGCACCGACGATATTTTCAACTACAGCTGGGCCCGGATTTTTCTATCACTCGTATGGAATTCAAGCGTTGTTGATTTGGAAGTTTTAGTGATTAACATGGATGTGGAAAATCTCAAAAGGAAATCTCGCTTACACCGTTGAGGCAAGCCAGAGCATCAGACGTCTGAACATGATGATGGTACCACGTCAAAAATCAATCATCTTTCTTCGGCGCTTCTCGGCGGGCATTACTGCGAACTACATGTTAACTCGAGTTGTTCTACTCACCCGGATAGAACCATCTGACGATTGGTTCTGTGTCATGGATACGGCTCGGAGGAACTCAGACCTCGTGAACCGTGCTACAGTATTTGTGACAGCTTCAAGGTTTGACAAGTAAGTAAACTCTGTACTGTGGAGTGACCTCTCAACTAGTACTCCCTTACAAAATTGATCTGTAGACAGTCTATAGATTTCTTAGACTCTATTGCCTTCCTATGGCTATTTCTTTGTCTATTCGTAGTCTATACACAAAAGTCTGCTAAAAGTGTGTGGCCATAAATCAATACATTGTCTATAGACTGTCTATAGGATTTGTGTTGCCTATAGACTGTTCTTTAGGGTTTGTCTAAGAGAGTCTGTAGAGTTTATAGACAGAAGTCAATGGACAGTCTACAGTATGGACAGTCTATAGACTGTCTAAAGAAATTTTTGTGAGGGCGTACTACGCCTAAGTTTTTTATAAAGCGTCATCACCGAACTCAATAAATACGCTAAGGTGCACTACAAATTAAGAAGTTTGAATTATGAGGCGGGTACAATTTTTAACATTGACCAGAAAGGAACAAACTTTGCCAGCTGAAGAGATAGCGAACAAATGTGGATAGAGAACTCTTCCTATCCATTTTATGACGAATATGTGCCGGAGTTTTTCAGAATTAATGGGTGTCAAGCTGCTTCGCGCCTCATGCTCTTCAAATTCTGATTGTGTCAGAGAAATTCCTATCAATTGTTTGTAAGGAGTTTGGATCTCAGGCACGATTACTTCTTGAATGCAATGCTGTAGTTACAGTAATGACACTGTGGATAACAATTAGCGTTTCGGAAGTTGGGCAATTTTATGGTGTCGCCTTTATTTTTATTGCTGTCGGTTGTGGAAGCTTCCTAGTGTCCTAGGGTCCGTATTCCAACTGTCGTAGTTTTTGAAACCTTACTTTTCGGCCATACCTGATTGGCCAAAACGAGGCAAGAGGGTGTAGTGGCTCGGACACAATGAAAAGTTTTTTTAAGAAACCAAACAGGGGATCACACTTGGCGGAGACTCCGATTGAAGCTGAAGGCCTCCAATAAGATAAACTGCCAAAATGGCAGCGCACTCTGAAGAGCAACATCTTGCTTTGTGCTCAATTAGTCGATTCCTCGTTTTAGAAATCCCTCAATATTTAGCCCTACAGAACAAGTTTTGTGATATTCACTCTTAGGTTCCGGTTATTTACTCCCTGAAAATGGGGTGTGGTGTTTGAAGTCTGTAGTCTAGTGTTGGCAGCTATAATCACTGTGGTGCTTGACTGGGCCACGTCGTCATAAGCCAAGTAAGCGTGAAGATAGCAGTCGCGGCAGGGGTCGCAGTCATGTAACCTTAAGAAGGAAGTAAGCTGTGCTTTACCTGACTCCCTTTCATGTAGTGCGCTAGAGGAGAGCTCTCTCCGTTTTTAATCCTTTCTGTTTAGTGTGTAAGTCGGCAGGTTTAACTTGGTTTAACATTTTAGCGATCTGGGCCGCTAAAATGGCGACTCGAACCTATGTTTGCAGCGATCGCGAACCCGAGGAGGGCAGTTATGATGGACGACGGAGTCTGCTACAACCTAGCGTATCTGACGTTCCCCAGAAACACGAATGCCTTTCCCGGGCCGTAGGGCACTTGGACGAATGAATATACCCGATGACGGCTTTGCACAAAGACCGGGCCTCCTGCACCTGCGGCCAGCAGCCAGCACCTGGGCGGCAGACCACTGCCTTCCCTACTCAGGGTTCTTCCTCCAAGATATGGTTCATGGGTTCTTCCTCCATGGTTCTTCCTCCTGCTGGCCGGACCATTTCAAGAAAGCCAGCGAAACTATGTTCAATTAACACCAGGTTGTTAGCCCACCCCTCATGTAAAGCCCTCAAGGGCCCTTGAGGTATCTATAATAAACAATAAATATGGTTTTTCCAGGATGACTCATGCGGTATATGCGACCAGGAGGGCTTTACCCTAAACGCTTCACCCTACTTGCTATTGGGTGTCTACTTATACAATGAGTCCTGTTTAGTCTCTAGTGCTTGCTATGCAGCTATGCTGATAACGTCATTGGACTTTTTCGACTGTTTAACATGGACAACAACCCGAATTTTGTTGCCCATGAGTCCTATAATGCTCTCGCATTGATATTTCTATTCATTCTCTTCTAAAGGTTATTTTTGGAAGAACAGGTTGTGGAGGCGCAGCTCGTCTGCCAACGAATTCGATTTGTCGTCAGGCCTTTTTTTCTTTTACCGCAACCGTCCCAGCCGCTGCTTGAGACGCATCACAGCCTGAGGTTTCGCTGTCATTGTTGCGTTCTGGTTCAAAATCTTACAAAGTATTTCTGCTAATTGTGTTTGATCTAGAATCTTTCACCCTGACCTTGGTGTGACGCATCACAGGGTCCAGTGGTGCTCACGACCTCAAGAACTGCCAGAGCCAGGGCAACCCCTACGAGCTCAGCAGGAGCTATGACACAGCTGTGGAACGAGCCCCTGTACGCCAAAAAGGTATCGGCTAATGGACAGGAACTGCATTCGCCACCAGAACTTTCTTTTGCACGTCAGCAGCTTCAGCAAGAGCAGGAGGCAGTGACGCCTCAGCAAAAGTTGCTTTCACAACCGGGACCAACACATTCTCGAAAGGGAAACCTGCCGTATCGGGATACGCCACTACTTCGGCAGTTCATGGGGACACCGCAAGGCCCCCCTGCCACGACGTCCCACTTCGCCCACTCTACAAGAGGAGGCTGGGCAATGGGGTACGGGGCCGGGATCTGCCGCGATCTGGGCCGCTAAAATGGAAGGAGTCGCCATGCGCACACGAGCCTGTTTTCGTCGACCGCGAACAAGAGGAGGGCAGTTATGATGGACGACGGGGTCTGCTACAACCTGGCGTATCCGACGTTCCCCCAGAACAACGAATGCCTTGCCCGGGCCGTATGGCAGAGGGACGAATGAATACCGAATGACGGCTTTGCACAATGACCGAGCCTGCTGCACCTCCGGCCAGCAGCCACCTGGGCGGCGGGCCAATGCCTTCCCTACTCGAGGTTCTTCCTCCATGAAATGGTTTTTACAGGATGACTTTCATGCGGCATCTGCGAACAGGAAGGCTTTACCCTAAACGCCTCACAATACTTGCTATTGGGTGTCTACGTATACAATGGGTCCTGTGTTTACTCTCGTGCTTGCTAAGCTTAGTTAGTTAATTGAGAGTTTATTGCGCAAGGGCGACTAAGGCCAAAGAGCGCCAAACCGATGCTTATTTACATGTAGTTTACAAGTGAAACTCAAGTCATTATGATACGCGGTGAGCAATAAAAAAATAAAAGAGACAAAATCCAGTGTAAATGCCTGGAACAAATTCATAGGATCTAAATATCGTAACTTAAAATGGGTATAATTATGGCGGTAAAAAAGGAATTAAATAGAGTCTGAATGTAGGATACTGCCAAGAGCAAGAGGGCGGGGAGTTGCCTCCCACTGTGCATGGCTACGGCGCCTCCTTGTCTGTGACAGGGTACCCTTTAGATGACGTGATGCTTGCTATGCAGCTATGCTGATGCCGTCACTGGAGTTTTTCTACTGTTTAACATGGACAACAACCCGGGATTTGTTGCCCATGGCTATAATGCTCTCGCATTGATATTTCTGTTCATTAGAGAGTTATAGCATATCGTTACCGAGTTTACGTTACCGTTTACCGGGCCCGGCAAGCGACGTCTGCGCAAGCGCCGCCACTTACCGGTCCGCAAACACTTTACGGAATCCCTTTCAGCGTTGCGAAGGGTTAGCGTTTGCTTCTAAACAAACATGGCGGCGCCCTTCACGGCCGCTTCGGACCAAATACAGCACCGCCGCCACGTTCTTCGGCGCCATTTCTCGCTACATATGAAGGCATTCGCTTATAATTTGCAAACTCTCACTCAAACGTTAAGGTTTGATTAACAACTAGGCCATGTTTTTGAGATTATTTGCCGATTTTTGAGCAGTTAAGCCTGACTATATGTCGTGTACATAGCCAAATAGCAACGACTACACTGCAGCTCTTCAGTTTCATAATAATAATAATAATAATTGGTTTTTGGGGAAAGGAAATGGCGCAGTATCTGTCTCATATATCGTTGGACACCTGAACCGCGCCGTAAGGGAAGGGATGAAGGAGGGAGTGAAAGAAGAAAAGAAGAATTAGGTGCCGTAGTGGAGGGCTCCGGAATAATTTCGACCACCTGGGGATCTTTAACGTGCACTGACATCGCACAGCACACGGGCGCCTTGGCGTTTTTCCTCCATAAAAACGCAGCCGCCGCGGTCGGGTTCGAACCCGGGAACTCCGGATCAGTAGTCGAGCGCGCTAACCACTGAGCCACCGCGGCGGGTCAGTTTCATGCCCGATTAAACATTTTTCTATATTTTCATAATTTTTTTCCACGAAAAAAAGACTGGTAATTCAGAAAATAAAACAGTTTCTCCGGACCGGTGTTGGCGCGCTTTAACTTACTGCTATTAGATGGCACCACAGTGTTCACATCCAAACACATAAAGAAGCGACGATGCGGCACGGCGAACAGGTGTCGTAGTTGTGCTTTTTTTTTACAGCGCTCGCAACGCAACGTGCGCTGTGTATGCAAGCTTACTGAGGTATGCGGAGTGAAATTGTCTACTGGTCAGGGTAGGCAAAGGTGTCTAGCTTCACGGGCACATTTGAAAAGCCGCTGAGTCGGCTGTTAGCTGAAGTGTAATCGGTACGTCTATATATGCAGAGAAAAAGGATACTAAAGTGTAGCATTTCACTTCATAGAAATGATTGCAATGCATCCGTTTTTTGTTATCATTAAAAGCTGGGCATCTGCAATCATCACTCGTTTTAGCCCTACGGTAACATGTTACGGGAGAGACGGTACGCTAAAACGTCTTCTGGCGTGCGCCGCGCTAACCGGAAAATCCGGCATCCGGTAACACGGTAAACGGTAACGTACACACGGTAAAGATATGCTATAACTACATATTCTTTTCTAAAGGTTATTTTGGGAACAGGCTGTGGAGGCGCAGCTCGTCAGCCAACGAACTCGATTTGTTTCCAGGCCTTTTTTTCTTTTACCGCAACTGCCCCAACCGCTGCTTGCGACGCATCACAGCCTGGAGGTTTCGCTGTCATCGTCGTGTTCTGGTTCAAAACCTTACAAAGTATTTCTGCTAATTGTGTTTGATCTATACCGCTTAATCTTCCACCTTGCCCTTAGTGCAACGCATCACAGGGTGGAGTGGCGCTCACGACCTCAACAACCGCCAGAGCCAGGGTAGCCCCAACCAGCTCAGCAGGAGCTATGACACAGCTATAGAACGAGCACCTGTACGCCAAAGAGGAAGCGGCTCCTGGACAGGAACTGCATTCGCCACCAGAACTTTCTTTTGCACGTCAGCAACTTCAGCAAGAGCAGGAGGCAGTGACGCCTCAGCAAAAGTTGCTTTCACGACCGGGACCACCACATTCTCGAGAGGGAAACCTGCCGTATCGGGATACGCCACTGCTTCGGCAGTTCATGCGGCCACCGCAAGCCCCCCCCCCCCCCCCCCCTGCCACGAGGTCCCACTTCGCCCACTCTACAAGAGGAGGCTGGGCAATGGGATACGGGACCGGGATTATCGCCGCGATCTAGGCCGCTAAAATGGCCGGAGTCCCCATGCGCACACGAGCCCAAGCTTACGGCGATCGCGAACCCGAGCAGGGCCGTTATGATGGACAACGGGGTCTGCTACAACCTGGCGTATCCGACGTTCCCCGAGAACCACGAATGCCTTGCCCGGGCAGTATGGCAGTGGGACGAACGAATATCCGATGACGGCTTTGAACAATGACCGAGCCTGCTGCACCTGCGGCCAGCACCTGGGCGGCGGGCTAATGCCTTCCCTACTCGGGGTTCTTCCTCCATGAAATGATTTTTACAGGATGACTCATGCAGTATCTGCGACCAGGAGGGCTTGACCCTAAACGCTTCAACCTACTTGCTATTGTGTGGCTACGTACACAATGGGTCCTCTGTTTAATCTCTTGTGCTAGCTATGCAGCTATGCTGATGCCGTCATTGGAGTTTTTCGACTGTTTAACATGGACAACAACCCTAGTCTTGTTGCCCATGAGTCCTATAATGCTCTCGCATTGGTATTTCTATTCATTCTCTTCTAAAGGCTATTTTGGGAAGAACAGGTTGTGGAGGCGGAGCTCGTCAGCCAACGAACTCGATTTGTTGTCACGCCTTTTTTATTTTACCGCAACAGTCCCAACCGCTGCATGCGACGCATCACAGCCTCCGGTTTCGCTGTCATTGTTGCATTCTGGTTCAAAATCTGACAAAGTATATCTGCTAATTGTGTTTGATCTAGACCGCTTAATCTTTCACCCTGACCTGGGTGTGACGCATCACAGGGTCCAGTGGCTCTCACGACCTCAACAACCGCCAGAGCCAGGGCAACCCCTACGAGCTCAGCAGGAGCTATGACACAGCTGTGGAGCGAGCCCCTGTACGCCAAAAAGGAATCGGCTCCTGGACAGGAACTGCATTCGCCACAAGAACTTTCTTTTTCACGCAAGCAACCTCAGCAAGAGCAGGAGGCAGTGATGCCTCAGCATAAGTTCCTTCCCCGACCGGGACCCCCACATTCTCGAGAGGGAAACCTGGCGTATCGGGAGCCGCCAATGCTTCGGCAGTTCCTGTGGCCACCGCAAGGCCCCCCACTGCCACGAGGACCCACTTCGCCCACTCGAAGGGAGGCGGCTGGGCAATGGGGTACGGGACCGGGATTTTTCCGCGACCTGAGCCGCTAAAATGCCCGGAGTCGCCATGCGCACACGAGCCTGTTTACGGCGATCGCTAACCCGAGGAGGGCCGTTATGATAGACGACGGGGTCTGCTACAACCTGGCGTATCTGACGTTCCCCCAGAACCACGAATGCCTCGCCCGGGCCGCATGGCACTGTGACGAATGAATACCCGATGAAGGCTTTTTACAATGACCGAGCCTGCTGCACCTGCGGCCAGCAGCCAGCACCTGGGCGGCGGGCCAAGGCCTTCCCTACTCGAGGTTCTTACTCCATCAAATTGTTTTTACAGGATGGCTTTCATGCGGTATCTGCGACCACGAGGGCTTTACCCTAAACGCTTCACCCTACTTGCTATATTGGGTGTTATACGAGTCCTCTGTTTAATCTCTTGTCCTTGCTATGCAGCTATGCTGATGTCGTCATTGGAGTTTTTCGACTGTTTAACATAGCCAAAAACTCTGGTTTCGTTGCCCATGAGTCCTATAATGCTCGTGCATTGATATTTCTATTCTCTTCTAAAGGTTATTTTGGGAAGAACAGGTTCTGGAGGCGCAGCTCGTCAGCCAACAAACTCTGTTGTCAGGCCTTTTTTTTCTTTCACCGAAACCGCCCCAACTGCTGCTTGCGACGCATCAAAGCTTGAGGTTTCGCTGTCATCGTTGCGTCCTGGTTGAAAGTCTTACAAAGTATTTTTCTGCTATTTGTGTTTGATCTAGACCACTCAGTCTTCCACCTTGCCCTTGCTTGGTACGACGCATCACAGGGTCCAGTGGCCCTGACGACCTCAACAACCGCAAGAGCCAGGGCAACCACGACGAGCTCAGCAGGAGCTATGACACAGCTGTGGAACGAGCACTTGTATGCAAAAGAGGAATCGGCTCCTGGACAGGAACTTCATTCCCAACCAGAACTTTCTTTTCCGCGTGGGCAACTTCAGCAAGAGCAGGAGGCAGTGACGCCTCAGCAAAAGTTGCCTTCACGACAGGGACCACCACATTCTCGAGTGGTAAACCTGCCGTATCGGGATACGCCACTGCTTCGGCAGTTCATGCGGCCACCGAAAGCCCCCCCCCCTGCCACGATGTCCCACTTCGCACACTCTACAAGAGGAGGCTGGGCAATGGGGTACGGGACCGGGATTATCGCCGCGATCTAGGCCGCTAAAATGGCCGGAGTCCCCATGCGCACACGAGCCTAAGCTTACGGCGATCGCGAACCCGAGCAGGGCCGTTATGATGGACGACGGGGTCTGCTACAACCTGGCGTATCTGACGTTCCCCGAGAACCACGAATGCCTTGCCCGGGCCGTATGGCACTGGGACGAATGAATATACGATGACGGCTTTGAACAATGACTGAGCCTGCTGCACCTGCGGCCAGCACCTGGGCGGCGGGCTAATGCCTTCCCTACTCGGGGTTCTTCCTCCATGAAATGATTTTTACAGGATGACTTTCATACAGTATCTGCGACCAGGAGGGCTTGACCCTAACCGCTTCAACCTACTTGCTATTGTGTGTCTACGGACACAATGGGTCCTCTGTTTAATCTCTTGTGCTAGCTATGCAGCTATGCTGATGCCGTCATTGGAGTTTTTCGACTGTTTAACATGGACAACAACCCTAGTCTTGTTGCCCATGAGTCCTATAATGCTCTCGCATTGGTATTTCTACTCATTCTCTTCTAAAGGTTATTTTGGGAAGAACAGGTTGTTGAGGCGGAGCTCGTCAGCCAACGAACTCGATTGGTTGCCACGCCTTTTTTATTTTACCGTAACAGTCCCAACCGCTGCATGCGACGCATCACAGCCTCGGGTTTCGCTGTCATTGTTGCGTTCTGGTCCAAAATCTGACAAAGTATATCTGCTAATTGTGTTTGATCTAGACCGCTTAATCTTTCACCCTGACCTTGGTGTGACGCATCACAGGGTCCAGTGGCTCTCACGACCTCAACAACCGCCAGAGCCAGGGCAACCCCTACGAGCTCAGCAGGAGCTATGACACAGCTGTGGAACGAGCACCTGTACGCAAAAAGGAATCGGCTCCTGGACAGGAACTGCATTCGCCACAAGAACTTTCTTTTTCACGCAAGCAACCTCAGCAAGAGCAGGAGGCAGTGATGCCTCAGCAAAAGTTCCTTCCCCGACCGGGACCACCACATTCTCGAGAGGGAAACCTGGCGTATCGGGAGCCGCAAGTGCTTCGGCAGTTCCTGTGGCCACCGCAAGGCCCCCCACTGCCACGAGGACCCACTTCGCCCACTCGACAAGAGGCGGCTGGGCAATGGGGTACGGGACCGGGATTTTTCCGCGACCTGGGCCGCTAAAATGGCCGGAGTCGCCATGCGCACACGAGCCTATGTTTTCGGCGATCGCGAACCCGAGGAGGGCCGTTATGATGGACGACGGCGTCTGCTACAACCTGGCGTATCTGACGTTCCCCCAGAACCACGAATGCCTCGCCCGGGCCGCATGGCACTGTGACGAATGAATACCCGATGAAGGCTTTTTACAATGACCGAGCCTGCTGCACCTACGGCCAGCAGCAAGCAACTGGGCGGCGGGCCAAGGCCTTCCCTACTCGAGGTTCTTCCTCCATCAAATGTTGTTGTTGTTGTATGGGGTTTTATGGCGCATAAGCAACTATGGCTATCATGCGCCAAACACAAGGTTAGATGATGCTATGTCAAGTGTACAGAGGTTACATTATAATAGATTTAAAACACTGGCTTTCTTCAGAAACTTACAAACAAGTGAAAATTCGACGAGTGTTTGCTCGCCTAAAAGCAATGCGGGATGAAATGGAATGTGTTCATTGTAAAATACCGTAAAAACTTTTTGTCTAAGTTCTTCGAGATGCGAACAAGAAATTAAAATGTGATTTACTGTGAGCTCTTCACCACACATTTCACACACAGGTTTGTCTTTTTTTGTTAATAAGAAGTTATGGGTGATGTGTGTGTGACCTATGCGTAAACGACATAAAATTACTTCGATAAAACGCTCTTTATGGTGGCATGATTTCCATTCTTTTATAATGGGCTTTATGGTATGCAGCTTGTTGTGTCCTTCATTTTCCCAAGAAGCTTGCCACTTGTCTCTTAGTCTGCTATGCACTAACTTCATGTAATCCCTAGGAGGCAAATTCACATGTTTTATTTCCATGGTTCTGGTTTGTGCAGCACACCTGTCGGCTCTCTCATTGTCCTGAATGCCAACGTGACTGGGAACCCAGCACAATTTTATAACATGTTTTTGTGTTGTGACCTTTACTATATTATGTATGATGCTTCCAATCAGTGGCTCCGTGGCATTTTTAGAGTTTAATGCTGTAAGGACGCTCAGTGAATCTGTATAGATGATGCTGTTTTTGATGTTTTCATTTGTTATTTTCTGCACCGCAACACTAATAGCATAACACTCCGCGGTGAAAACTGTAGCACATGAGGGAAGTCGTACTGCATTTTCATTTTTTCCTTGTATTACTGCGCTTCCTACATGAGCATGAGTTTTTGACCCGTCAGTATAAAATGGAGTGTAATTTCTGTATTTTTCCTGTAGTGCTAGATATTCTTGTATTATCTGGTCGTGTGGTGTACAAGTTTTCCTGAATCGTGTTAGTGTGACGTCACACACTGTGGGAAGAGTGTACCACGGTGGTAGCGCTTCGCATCTTGGGGCAATATTTTTAATTTCATTTAATATGTTTAGTGCTTGGCATTTTTCTTCGAAGCGCAAGAGCAACGGCTTAATTGCGTGAGGCTTGTTGTTGAAGAGTATTCTGGATGGGCATTTCGTGACGATTGAGTAACAGAGATGTTTGGGGTGAGAAAGGATTTTGAGGATGTATGTACAAGTTAGTGCAGTTCTTCGATCTTCTAAGGAAGGTTCATTCGTTTCCACATACAGACTTGCTATTGGTGAAGTTCTGTAAGCACCAGTTTTAGCACATTGAGGGCTTGGGAAGCTTTTTTCTTTAAGGTGTTTATATGTGGCAAGAAAGTGAGCTTTTTATCGAAAGTTATCCCTAGAAATTTATGCTCTTGTTTGACAGGTAATTGGGTTTGGTTTAGATATATTGTGGGGTTGGCCTGTAGGCCTCGTCTCAAAGAGAACAGAACCGCTACTGTTTTCTTAGGGGAAAATCTAAATCCGTTTCTATCTGCCCAGGTAGCCAGTTTATTTATTGTTATTTGTATCTGTCGCTCACAGGTGGGTATGCTGGATGACGTGCATGCTATTTGGAGGTCGTCTACGTAAACAGAGTACATTATGGATTTGGGGATTACTTTTCCTATTGAGTTCATTTTGATGATGAATAAGGTCGTGCTGAGGATGCACCCCTGGGGTACGCCAGTTTCTTGTGTAAAAGTGTTGGAGAAGGTTGCACCTAGGCGGACTCGGAACGTGCGGTTGGTTAGGAAGTCATTCAAACAGCTCAGCATCCTGCCGCGGATACCTAGGTCCGCTAGGTCACGGAGGATACCGAACCTCCACGTGGTATCGTAAGCCTTCTCCATGTCGAAGAAGACCCCGATACAGTGCTGGTTGTGGATGAACGCTTCCCGAACTGTGTTCTCAAAGCGAACGATGTGATCGGTTGTGGAACATGTCTTTTTAAAACCGCACTGGTGTATATCTAAAAGTTGCCGGGACTGAAGTATGAAGGTTAGTCTGATGTTTAGAATGCTTTCGAATGATTTTGCTATACAGCTAGTGAGTGTTATTGGCCTGTAACTGGTGGGAGTAGTTGATGGCTTGCCAGGTTTTAGGAAGGGTACTATGATTGCCTCTTTCCATGCTTGGGGGATTTCTCCGCTCATCCATATTTTGTTGAAAAATTTTAGGAGAGCCTCTATGGCAGTCTCAGAGAGGTGAGCAAGCATGGCATAATGTATATTGTCTGGCCCTGGTGCTGTCATTTTACCGGATGTTAGTACTGTGTTTATTTCCTGCATTGTAATAACCTGATTGTAGTCTTCGTGTATGCATGTTCTAAAGGGAAGTTTTTGTTTTTCTACTATTGTTTTGTGCTTTTGAAATGTTTGTGTATAGTTGGATGAGCTTGAAACTGTGGAAAAATGCTCACCCAATATGTTGGCCTGTTCTTCTAATGTTGTTTGAGTACCGGGTGTTGTCAAAAGCGGAAGTGTGAAGGAAGTATGGTCACCAGTGAATTTACGAACTTTGTCCCACATTTTCTTTGATGGTATTGAACTATTTATAGAGGACACATATTTCTGCCAGGAGGTTTTCTCAGCATTCCTGCGCACGTAACGCGCTCTCGCCTTGGCCCTCTTAAAAATGAGTAAGTTCTCTGCAGTGGGGTACCGGCGCAAGGTGCCCCATGCTTTATTTTGCTGTTTTTTTGCAAATGTACATTCTTCTGTCCACCATACTTTGTGTTTCTTCTGTACGAGTCCTGTTGTTTGTGGTATAGCGAGTGTTGCAGCAGATATTATGCATGTAGTAAATCTTTCATTAATTTCATCTATGCTGAGGTCTTCAGAAAATTCTTTGTCTAGAGTGGCACTTTCTGTAAAAAGTGACCAGTCGGCGAGGTGAAATTTCCAGCGCCGTGGTCTTGTGGGGATGACTGGAGTGGAAGACGAGAGCCTGATGACAGTGGGTAGGTGATCACTTCCCAGAGGATCATTTAAAACATCCCATTTAAAATCGGTAAAAAGAGACGGTGATGTGAAAGCTAAATCAAGGAAGCTCATTTTTGCTGAGCTTGGGCAACAATATGTGGCCTTTCCTGTGTTTAAAAGACAGACATTATTCGAGAGTAGAAAATCTTCGATTATTTTGCCCCTATAGTCACAGCGTTCGCTTCCCCAAAACGGGGAGTGAGCGTTAAAATCGCCAACTACCAGATATGGCTCCGGCAATTCATTGATCAGGCCTTCTAAATCTTGTATTGTTAATGTGATGTGTGGGGGGAGATATAAAGAGCAAATTGTTATTGTTTTGTAGGTAACGACGCTAACTGCAACTGCCTCAAGTTTTGTGTAAAGTTTGATTTCTTGAGCAGGGACGCCGCTTTGAAGGACAATCGCGACGCCTCCCGAGAGTCGATTTGCCTGCTCGCGATCGCGTCTAAAAACGTTATAATGTTTAAGGATATGCACATGTTGTGGACCAAGATTGGTCTCCTGAAGACATAAAACTGTGGGTAGCATTGACCCTAAAATATGTGTTACGTCGCTGTAGTTGCGCATAATTCCTCTACAATTCCACTGAATTAAGAAAGCCATGTTAATTTTTGGGGTGAGAACGCTAAAGCGTTTACTTATGCTCAGGGCCCGTTATGAGGGGTCTGTCTTTTTTTCGCTCAAGAGAGCTGTTCCGCCGCTGCAAAGCGGGCGGACTGGGAGTTGTATCCATCACCTCGCCAGAGGTGCTGGAGGACCGCGCAGCCGCGGTTGTGTTAGTTTCAGGCCTCCCCTGACGGGGGGAGGTCCTGCGGGATGCCGACCCATGGACCGGCGCTCCCTGCTGTGAAAATGGCAGGGCAGCTTTCGCTGACCCTGCCTGGGGCGTGGATGGCCCTGCCATAGGCTCGGTGGAAGTGGCCTCGGCAGGTGCCGGAGTGCTGTGTGGTGCTACGCCCCTGCGCACCACATCAGCGAAGTTTGGTTTCGCTGTGAACGAGAATGTGTTGTTTAGTGCAAAACGCCTCCTGGCTTCTTTAAATGAAATGTTTTCTTTGGTCTTTACGGTGATAATTTCTTTCTCCTTTTTCCAGGACGGACACGCCCTGGAGTACGCAGCGTGGTCTCCTTCGCAATTTGCGCAGCGCAGTGCTGCGTCACATTCCTCTGAATTGTGGTCCTTAGAAGCGCATTTCGCACAGGTTTTGCGGCCGCGGCAACTCTGAGAGCCGTGCCCGAATCTCTGACAGTTGAAGCATCTGCGTGGGTTAGGAATGTAGTGCCTGACATTAACTTTAAGGTATCCGACTTCGATGGTTTCAGGTAATGAGCTTGTGCTGAATGTGAGTACCAGGTGTTTAGTATCTATTTCTTTGTTGTCTTTGCGGATTTTAATTCGATAGACATCTGTGACATTTTGGTCGCTGAGACCTTCTAGCATTTCTTTTTCTGTTAGATGAATGAAGTCGTTTTCTGAGATGACACCACGGACGGTATTGAGGGATCTGTGGGCTGTTATGGAGACTGGGACGTCTCCAATAGAGAGAATGTCTGAGATCTTGGAGTTTTGGGTATGGTCACGGATTTCTAGTAATAAGTCGCCACTGGCCATTTTCGATAGCTTATATCCGGGGCCCAGTGCATCTGTTAGGCACTTTGACACAAGAAAGGGTGATAGTATTCTTGCCTGTTTTCCTTCTACTGTACTATGTATGACATGGAACTTTGGGAAGGTTGTTTTCTTTTTCGGGAAAAAGTCTGTTGCTTCGTTCCGCCCTCTTTTCAGAGAGCGATCAGGTTTTGAAAGGGGGGGAGCCATAAAGAAAATTTAGTTATTCGGTCATGGTGCCAGCCACCCACCACGGAGTCCAACAAGGGGACGGGACAGGAACTTGAAAGCAAGTCCTGCCCACGCCAGCTGTACACCTCAACTATAACCAAATATGACTCAACTCAGGGTAGTTGGTCACACAAGGTTAACCCTCGCCGCCAGGAAAACAGGAAAAACCAAGGAGTGAGTAGGAGATAGGAGAGTTGTGAGACAGAGATAGGAAAGTGAAAGATGGAGAGGAGGATAGGAAAAGGCGACTGCCGATTCCCCCCGGTCGGGTCAGGCCGGAGGTGCCGTCTGCAGGAAGCTGGGGCCAAAGTGGTGTGTTGCCTTTGCCAAGGGGCCTTAAGGGTCCAAACGCTCGGCATCGGCTCAACCACCAGGATCCCCTTTTCCCCGGACACGGCGATGCCACGCACGGCGAGGCGCGGGTGCTCGGGTCCGTGGTGATGCACAGTTCACCATCATCCCCTTGCGGGGATGTCCCTGTGGATGCTCGGGAACCCGCGGTGTCGCCACTCACCGTCGCGACGCCTGCAAGCTGCAGGCGCCCCCCTGCGGGGTCCTCCATCAAATGGTTTTTACAGGATGACTTTCATGCGGTATCTGCGACCAGGAGGGCTTGACCCTAAACGCGTACACAATGGGTCCTCTGTTTAATCTCTTGTGCTAGCTATGCAGCTATGCTGATGCCGTCATTGGATTTTCGACTGTTTAACATGGACAACAACCCTAGTTTTGTTGCCCATGAGTCCTATAATGCTCTCGCATTGATATTTCTATTCATTCTCTTCTAAAGGTTAATTTGGGAAGAACAGGTTATGGAGGCGCAGCTCGTCAGCCAACGAACTCGATTTGTTGCCACGCCTTTTTTATTTTACCGCAACAGTCCCAACAGCTGCATGCGACGCATCACAGCCTCGGGTTTCACTGTCATATTTGCATTCTGTTTCAAAATCTTCAAGAGTATTTCTGCTAATTGTGTTTGATCAGCACCGCTTAATCTTCCACATTGCCCTTGGTGTGACGCATCACCGGGTCCAGTAGCGCTCACGATCTCAACAACCGCCAAAGCCAGGGCAACCCCCCCCCCCCGAGCTCAGCAGGAGCTATGACACAGCTGTGGAACGAGCACCTGTATGCAAAAGAGGAATCGCTCCTGGACAGGAACTGCATTCGCAAACAGAACTTTCTTTTGCACGTCAGCAACTTCAGCAAGAGCAGGAGGCAGTGACGCCTCAGCAAAAGTTGCTTTGTGGGAAATTTGCCGTATCGGGATACGCCACTGTTTCGGCAGTTCATGCGGCCACCGCAAGCCCCCCCCCCCCCCCCCTGCCACGAGGTCCCACTTCGCCCACTCTACAAGAGGAGGCTGGACAATGGGGTACGGGACCGGGATTATCGCCGCGAACTAGGCCGCTAAAATGGCCGGAGTCCCCCGCGCACACGAGCCTAAGCTTACGGCGATCGCGAACCCGAGCAGGGCCGTTATGATGGACGACGGGGTCTGCTACAACCTGGCGTATCCGACGTTCCCCGAGAACCACGAATGCCTTGCCCGGGCCGTATGGCACTGGGACGAATGAATATCAGATGACGGCTTTGAACAATGACCGAGCCTGCTGCACCTGCGGCCAGCACCTGGGCGGCGGGCTAATGCCTTCCCTACTCGGGGTTATTCCTCCATTAAATGGTTTTTACAGGATGACTTTCATGCGGCATCTGCGACCAGGAAGGCTTTACCCTAAATGCCTCACCATACTTGCTATTGGGTGTCTACGTACACAATGGGTCCTGTGTTTAATCTCGTGCTTGCTAAGCTTAGTTAGTTAATTGAGAGTTTATTGCGCAAGGGCGATTAAGGCCAAAGAGCGCCAACCCGATGCTTATTTATATGTAGTTTACAAGTGGAACTCATGTCATTATGATACGCGGTGAGCAATAAACAAATAAAAGAGACAAAATCCAGTGTAAATGCCTGGAACAAATTCAAAGGATCTAAATATCTAAACTTAAAATGGGTATAATCATCGCGGTAAAAAAGGAATGAAATGGAGTCTGAATGCAGGATACTGCCAAGAGCAAGAGGGCGGGGAGTTGCCTCCCACTGTGCATGGCTACGGCGCCTCCTTGTCTGTGACAGGGTACCCTTTAGATGACGTGATGCTTGCTATGCAGCTATGCTGATGCCGTCACTGGAGTTTTTCTACTGTTTAACATGGACAACAACCCGGGTTTTGTTGCCCATGAGTCCTATAATGCTCTCGTATTGATATTTCTATTCATTAGAGAGTTATTGCATATCGTTACCGAGTTTACGTTACCGTTTACCGGGCCCGGCAAGCGACGTCTGCGCATGCGCCGCCACTTACCGGTCCGCAAACACTTTACGGAATCCCTTTTAGCGTTGCGAAGGGTTAGCGTTTGCTCGTAAACAAACATGGCGGCGCCCTGCACGGCCGCTTCGGACCAAATACAGCACCGCCGCCACGTTCTTCGGCGCCATTTCTCGCTACATATGAAGGCATTCGCTTTTAATTTGCAAAGCCAGGGCAACCCCTACGAGCTCAGCAGGAGCTATGACACAGCTGTGGAACGAGCCCCTGTACGCCAAAAAGGTATTGGCTCCTGGACAGGAACTGCATTCGCCACAAGAACTTTCTTTTTCACGTCAGCAACCTCAGCAAGAGCAGGAGGCAGTGATGCCTCAGCAAAAGCTCCTTCCCCGAAAGGGACCACCACATTCTCGAGAGGGAAACCTGGCGTATCGGGAGCCGCCACTGCTTCGGCAGTTCCTGAGGCCAACGCAAGGCCCCCACTGCCATGAGGACCCACTTCGCCCACTCGACAAGAGGCGACTGGACAATGGGGTACGGGACCGGGATTTTTCCGCGACATGTGCCGCTAAAATGGCCGGAGTTGCCATGCGCACACGAGCCTATGTTTTCGGCGATCGCGAACCCGAGGAGGGCAGTTATGATGGACGACGGGGTCTGCTACAACCTGCCGTATCTGACGTTCCCCCAGAACCACGAATGCCTCGCCCGGGCCGCATGGCACGGTGACGAATGAATACCAGATGACAGTTTTGCACAATGACCGAGCCTGCTGCACATTCGGCCAGCAGCCAGCACCTGGGCGGCGGGCCAATGCCTTCCCTACTCGAGGTTATTCCTCCATTAAATGGTTTTTACAGGATGACTTTCATGCGGTATCTGCGACCAGGAGGGCTTTACCCTAAAGGCTTCACCCTACTTGCTATTGTATGTCTACGTGCACAATGGGTCCTCTGTTTAATCTCTTGTGCTAGCTATGCAGCTATGCTGATGCCGTCATTGGTTTTTCGACTGTTTAACATGGACAACAACCCTAGTTTTGTTGCCCATGACTCCTATAATGCTCTCGCATTGATATTTCTATTAATTCACTTCTAAAGGTTATTTGGGGAAGAACAGGTTGTGGAGGCGCAACTCGTCAGCCAACGAACTCGATTTGTTGCCACGCCTTTTTTATTTTACCGCAACAGTCCCAACCGCAGCATGCGACGCATCACAGCATCGGGTTACACTCCATTTTTGCATTCTGGTTCTAAATCTTACAAAGTATTTCAGTTAATTGTGTTTGATCCACACCGCTTAATCTTCCACCTTGCTATTGGTGCGGCGCAGCATAGGGTGCAGTGCCGCTCATGACCTCAACAACCGCAAGCCAGGGCAACCCCGACGAACTCAGCAGGAGCTATGACACAGCTATGGAACGAGCACCTATATGCCAAAGAGGAATCGGCTCCTGGACAGGAACTGCATTCGCCACCAGGACTCTTTTTTGCACGTCAGCAACTTCAGCAAGAGCAGGAGGCAGTGACGCCTCAGCTAAAGTTGCTTTCAAGACCGGGACCACCACATCCTCGAGTGGGAAACCTGCCGTATAGGGATACGCCACTGCTTCGGCAGTTCATGCGGCCGCCGCAAGGCCACCCCCTGCCACGAGGTCCCACTTCGCCCACTCTACAAGAGGAGGCTGGGCAATGGGGTACGGGACCGGGATTATCGCCGCGATCTAGGCGGCTAAAATGGCCGGAGTCCCCATGCGCACACGAGCCTAAGCTTACGGCGATCGCGAACCCGAGCAGGGCCGTTATGATGGACGACGGAGTCTGCTACAACCTGGCGTATCCGACGTTCCCCGAGAACCACGAATGCCTTGCCCGGGCCGTATGGGACTGGGACGAATGAATATCCGATGACGGCTTTGAACAATGACCGAGCCTGCTGCACCTGCGGCCAGCACCTGGGCGGCGGGCTAATGCCTTCCCTACTCGGGGTTCTTCCTCCATGAAATGATTATTACAGGATGACTTTCATGCGGTATCTGCGACCAGGAGGGCTTGACCCTAAACGCGTACACAATGGGTCCTCTGTTTAATCTCTTGTGCTAGCTATGCAGCTATGCTGATGCCGTCATTGGATTTTCGACTGTTTAACATGGACAACAACCCTAGTTTTGTTGCCCATGAGTGCTATAATGCTCTCGCATTGATATTTCTATTCATTCTCTTCTAAAGGTTATTTTGGGAAGAACAGGTTGTGGAGGCGCAGCTCGTCAGAAAACGAACTCGATTTGTTGCCACGCCTTTTTTATTTTACCGCAACAGTCCCAACCGCTGCATGCGACGCAACACAGCCTCGGATTTCGCTGTCATTTTTGCATTCTGGTTCAAAATCTTCAAGAGTATTTCTGCTAATTGTGTTTGATCAGCACCGCTTAATCTTCCACATTGCCCTTGGTGCGACTCATCATCGGGTCCAGTAGCGCTCACGATCTCAACAACCGCCAAAGCCAGGGCAACCCCCCCGAGCTCAGCAGGAGCTATGACACAGCTGTGGAACGAGCACCTGTACGCAAAAGAGGAAGCGCTCCTGGACAGGAACTGCATTCGCAAACAGAACTTTCTTTTGCACGTCAGCAACTTCAGCAAGAGCAGGAGGCAGTGACGCCTCAGCAAAAGTTGCTTTCACGACCGGGACCACCACATTCTCGAGTGGGAAACCTGCCGTATCGGGATACGCCACTGCTTCGGCAGTTCATGCGGCCATCGCAAGGCCCCCCTGCCACGAGGTCCCACTTCGCCCACTCTACAAGAGGAGGCTGGGCAATGGGGTACGGGACCGGGATTATCGCCGCCATCTAGGCCGCTAAAACGGCCGGAGTCTCCATGCGCACACGAGCCTAAGCTTACGGCGATCGCGAACCCGAGTAGGGCCGTTATGATAGACGACGGGGTCTGCTACAACCTGGCGTATCCGACGTTCCCCGAGAACCACGAATGCCTTGCCCGGGCCGTATGGGACTGGGACGAATGAATATCCGATGACGGCTTTGAACAATGACCGAGCCTGCTGCACCTGCGGCCAACACCTGGGCGGCGGACTAATGCCTTCCCTACTCGGGGTTTTTCCTCCATAAAATGATTATTACAGGATGACTTTCATGCGGTATCTGCGACCAGGAGGGCTTGACCCTAAACGCGTACACAATGGGTCCTCTGTTTAATCTCTTGTGCTAGCTTTGCAGCTAGGCTGATGCCGTCATTGGAGTTTTTCGACTGTTTAACATGGACAATAACCCGAATTTTGTTGCCCATGAGTCCTATAATGCTCTCGCATTGATATTTCTATTCATTCTCTTCTAAAGGTTATTTTTGGAAGAACAGGTTGTGGAGGCGCAGCTCGTCAGCCAACGAACTTGATTTGTTCCCACGCCTTTTTTATTTTACCGCAACAGTCCCAACCGCTGCATGCGACGCATCACAGCCTCGGGTTTCGCTGTCATTGTTGCGTTCTGGTTCAAAATCTGACAAAGTATATCTGCTAATTGTGTTTGATCTAGACCGCTTAATCTTTCACCCTGAACTTGGTGTGACGCATCACATGGTCCAGTGGCTCTCATGACCTCAACAACCGCCAGAGCCACGGCAACCCCTACGAGCTCAGCAGGAGCTATGACACAGCTGTGGAACGAGCCCGTGTACGCCAAAAAGGAATCGGCTCCTGGACAGGAACTGCATTCGCCACAAGAACTTTCTTTTTCACGCAAGCAACCTCAGCAAGAGCAGGAGGCAGTGATGCCTCAGCAAAAGCTCCTTCCCCGAAAGGGACCACCACATTCTCGAGAGGGAAACCTGGCGTATCGGGAGCCGCCACTGCTTCGGCAGTTCCTGAGGCCACCGCAAGGCCCCCACTGCAACGAGGACACACTTCGCCCACTCGACAAGAGGCGGCTGGACAATGGGGTACGGGACCGGAATTTTTCCGCGACATGTACCGCTAAAATGGCCGGAGTTGCCATGCGCACACGAGCCTATGTTTTCGGCGATCGCGAACCCGAGGAGGGCAGTTATGATGGACGACGGGGTCTGCTACAACCTGGCGTATCTGACGTTCCCCCAGAACCACGAATGCCTCGCCCGGGTCGCATGGCACGGTGACGAATGAATACCAGATGACAGTTTTGCACAATGACCGAGCCTGCTGCACATTCGGCCAGCAGCCAGCACCTGGGCGGCGGGCCAATGCCTTCCCTACTCGAGGTTATTCCTCCATTAAATGGTTTTTACAGGATGACTTTCATGCGGTATCTGCGACCAGGAGGGCTTTACCCTAAACGCTTCACCCTACTTGCTATTGTATGTCTACGTGCACAATGGGTCCTCTGTTTAATCTCTTGTGCTAGCTATGCAGCTATGCTGATGCCGTCATTGGTTTTTCGACTGTTTAACATGGACAACAACCCTAGTTTTGTTGCCCATGAGTCCTATAATGCTCTCGCATTGATATTTCTATTAATTCACTTCTAAAGGTTATTTTGGGAAGAACAGGTTGTGGTGGCGCAACTCGTCAGCCAACGGACTCGATTTGTTGCCACGCCTTTTTTATTTTACAGCAACAGTCCCAACCGCTGCATGCGACGCATCACAGCATCGGGTTACGCTGTCATTTTTGCATTGTGGTTCTAAATCTTACAAAGTATTTCAGTTAATTGTGTTTGATCCACACCACTTAATCTTCCACCTTGCTATTGGTGCGGCGCAGCATAGGGTCCAGTGCCGCTCATGACCTCAACAACCGCAAGCCAGGGTAACCCCGACGAGCTCAGCAGGAGCTATGACACAGCTATGGAACGAGCACCTATACGCCAAAGAGGAATCGGCTCCTGGACAGGAACTGCATTCGCCACCAGGACTTTCTTTTGCACGTCAGCAACTTCAGCAAGAGCAGGAGCCAGTGACGCCTCAGCAAAAGTTGCTTTCAAGACCGGGACCACCACATCCTCGAGTGGGAAACCTGCCGTATAGGGATACGCCACTGCTTCGGCAGTTCATGCGGCCGCCACAAGGCCACCCCCTGCCACGAGGTCCCACTTCGCCCACTCTACAAGAGGAGGCTGGGCAATGGGGTACGGGACCGGGATTATCGCCGCGATCTAGGCGGCTAAAATGGCCGGAGTCCCCATGCGCACACGAGCCTAAGCTTACGGCGATCGCGAACCCGAGCAGGGCCGTTATGATGGACGACGGGGTCTGCTACGACCTGGCGTATCCGACGTTCCCCGAGAACCACGAAAGCCTTGCCCGGGCCGTATGGGACTGGGACGAATGAATATCCGATGACGGCTTTGAACAATGACCGAGCCTGCTGCACTTGCGGCCAGCACCTGGGCGGCGGGCTAATGCCTTCCCTAATCGGGGTTCTTCCTCCATGAAATGATTATTACAGGATGACTTTCATGCGGTATCTGCGACCAGGAGGGCTTGACCCTAAACGCGTACACAATGGGTCCTCTGTTTAATCTCTTGTGCTAGCTATGCAGCTATGCTGATGCCGTCATTGGATTTTCGACTGTTTAACATGGACAACAACCCTAGTTTTGTTGCCCATGAGTCCTATAATGCTCTCGCATTGATATTTCTATTCATTCTCTTCTAAAGGTTATTTTGGGAAGAACAGGTTGTGGAGGCGCAGCTCGTCAGAAAACGAACTCGATTTGTTGCCACGCCTTTTTTATTTTACCGCAACAGTCCCAACCGCTGCATGCGACGCAACACAGCCTCGGATTTCGCTGTCATTTTTGCATTCTGGTTCAAAATCTTCAAGAGTATTTCTGCTAATTGTGTTTGATCAGCACCGCTTAATCTTCCACATTGCCCTTGGTGCGACGCATCACCGGGTCCAGTAGCGATCACGATCTCAACAACCGCCAAAGCCAGGGCAACCCCCCCGAGCTCAGCAGGAGCTATGACACAGCTGTGGAACGAGCACCTGTACGTAGAGGAAGCGCTCCTGGACAGGAACTGCATTCGCAAACAGAACTTTCTTTTGCACGTCAGCAAATTCAGCAAGAGCAGGAGGCAGTGACGCCTCAGCAAAAGTTGCTTTCACGACCGGGACCACCACATTCTCGAGTGGGAAACCTGCCGTATCGGGATACGCCACTGCTTCGGCAGTTCATGCGGCCACCGCAAGGCCCCCCTGCCACGAGGTCCCACTTCGCCCACTCTACAAGAGGAGGCTGGGCAATGGGGTACGGGACCGGGATTATCGCCGCGATCTAGGCCGCTAAAACGGCCGGAGTCTCCATACGCACACGAGCCTAAGCTTACGGCGATCGCGAACCCGAGTAGGGCCGTTATGATAGACGACGGGGTCTGCTACAACCTGGCGTATCCGACGTTCACCGAGAACCACGAATGCCTTGCCCGGGCCCTATGGCACTGGGACGAATAAATATCCGATGACGACTTTGAACAATGACCGAGCCTGCTGCACCTGCGGCCAGCACCTGGGCGGCGGGCTAATGCCTTCCCTACTCGGGGTTCTTCCTCCATGATATGATTTTTACAGGATGACTTTCATGCGGTATCTGCGACCAGGAGGACTTGACCCTAAACGCTTCAACCTACTTGCTATTGCGTGTCTACGTACACAATGGGTCCTCTGTTTAATCTCCTGTGCTAGCTATGCAGCTATGCTGATGCCGTCATTAGAGTTTTTCCACTGTTTACCATGGACAACAACCCGTTTTGTTGCCCACGAGTCCTATAATGCTCACGCATTGATATTTCTATTCGTTCTCTTCTAAAGGTTATTTTGGGAAGAACAGGTTGTGGAGGCCAAGCTCGTCAGCCAACGAACTCGATTTGTTGCCGCGCCTTTTTTATTTTACCGCAAAAGTCCCATCCGCTGCATGCGACGCATCACAGCCTCGGGTTACGCTGTCATTTTTGCATTCTGGTTCTAAATCTTACAAAGTATTTCTGTTAATTGTGTTTGATCCACACCGCTTAATCTTCCACCTTGCTATTGGTGCGACGCAGCATAGGGTCCAGTGCCGCTCATGACCTCAACAACCGCAAGCCAGGGCAACCCCGACGAGCTCAGCAGGAGCTATGACACAGCTATGGAACGAGCACCTATACGCCAAAGAGGAATCGGCTCCTGGACAGGAACTGCATTCGCCACCAGAACATTCTTTTGCACTTCAGCAACTTCAGCAAGAGCAGGAGGCAGTGACGCCTCAGCAAAAGTTCCTTCCCCGACCGGGACCACCACATCCTCGAGTGGGAAACCTGCCGTATCGGGATACGCCACTGCTTCGGCAGTTCATGCGGCCACCGCAAGGCCCCCCTGCCACGAGGTCCCACATCGCCCACTCTACAAGAGGAGGCTGGGCAATGGGGTACAGGACCGGGATTATCGCCGCGATCTAGGCCGCTAAAATGGCCGGAGTCCCCATGCGCACACGAGCCTAAGCTTACGGCGATCGCGAACCCGAGCAGGGCCGTTATGATGGACGACGGGGTCTGCTACAACCTGGCGTATCCGACGTTCCCCGAGAACCACGAATGCCTTGCCCGGGCCGTATGGCACTGGGACGAATGAATATCCGATGACGGCTTTGAACAATGACCGAGCCTGCTGCACCTGCGGCCAGCACCTGGGCGGCGGGCTAATGCCTTCCCTACTCGGGGTTCTTCCTCCATGAAATGATTTTTACAGGATGACTTTCATGCGGTATCTGCGACCAGGAGGGCTTCACCCTAAACGCGTACACAATGGGTCCTCTGTTTAATCTCTTGTGCTAGCTATGCAGCTATGCTGATGCCGTCATTGGATTTTCGACTGTTTAACATGGACAACAACCCTAGTTTTGTTGCCCATGAGTCCTATAATGCTCTCGCATTGATATTTCTATTCATTCTCTTCTAAAGGTTATTTTGGGAAGAACAGGTTGTGGAGGCGCAGCTCGTCAGCCAACGAACTCGATTTGTTGCCACGCCTTTTTTATTTTACCGCAACAGTCCCAACAGCTGCATGCGACGCATCACAGCCTCGGGTATCGCTGTCATATTTGCATTCTGTTTCAAAATCTTCAAGAGTATTTCTGCTAATTGTGTTTGATCAGCACCGCTTCATCTTCCACATTGCCCTTGGTGTGACGCATCACCGGGTCCAGTAGCGCTCACGATCTCAACAACCGCCAAAGCCAGGGCAACCCCCCCCCGAGCTTAGCAGGAGCTATGACACAGCTGTGGAACGAGCACCTGTATGCAAAAGAGGAATCGCTCCTGGACAGGAACTGCATTCGCAAACAGAACTTTCTTTTGCACGTCAGCAACTTCAGCAAGAGCAGGAGGCAGTGACGCCTCAGCAAAAGTTGCTTTGTGGGAAATCTGCCGTATCGGGATACGCCACTGTTTCGGCAGTTCATGCGGCCACCGCAAGCCCCCCCCCCCCTGCCACGAGGTCCCACTTCGCCCACTCTACAAGAGGAGGCTGGACAATGGGGTACGGGACCGGGATTATCGCCGCGAACTAGGCCGCTAAAATGGCCGGAGTCCCCATGCGCACACGAGCCTAAGCTTACGGCGATCGCGAACCCGAGCAGGGCCGTTATGATGGACGACGGGGTCTGCTACAACCTGGCGTATCCGACGTTCCCCGAGAACCACGAATGCCTTGCCCGGGCCGTATGGCACTGGGACGAATGAATATCCGATGACGGCTTTGAACAATGACCGAGCCTGCTGCACCTGCGGCCAGCACCTGGGCGGCGGGCTAATGCCTTCCCTACTCGGGGTTATTCCTCCATTAAATGGTTTTTACAGGATGACTTTCATGCGGCATCTGCGACCAGGAAGGCTTTACCCTAAATGCCTCACCATACTTGCTATTGGGTGTCTACGTACACAATGGGTCCTGTGTTTAATCTCGTGCTTGCTAAGCTTAGTTAGTTAACTGAGAGTTTATTGCGCAAGGGCGACTAAGGCCAAAGAGCGCCAAACCGATGCTTATTTATATGTAGTTTACAAGTGGAACTCATGTCATTATGATACGCGGTGAGCAATAAACAAATAAGAGACAAAATCCAGTGTAAATGCCTGGAACAAATTCAAAGGATCTAAATATCGAAACTTAAAATGGGTATAATCATCGCGGTAAAAAAGGAATGAAATGGAGTCTGAATGTAGGATACTGCCAAGAGCAAGAGGGCGGGGAGTTGCCTCCCACTGTGCATGGCTACGGCGCCTCCTTGTCTGTGACAGGGTACCCTTTAGATGACGTGATGCTTGCTATGCAGCTATGCTGATGCCGTCACTGGAGTTTTTCTACTGTTTAACATGGACAACAAGTCCTATAATGCTCTCGTCCTATGAGTCCTATAATGCTCTCGTATTGATATTTCTATTCATTAGAGAGTTATTGCATATCGTTACCGAGTTTACGTTACCGTTTACCGGGCCCGGCAAGCGACGTCTGCGCATGCGCCGCCACTTACCGGTCCGCAAACACTTTACGGAATCCCTTTTAGCGTTGCGAAGGGTTAGCGTTTGCTCGTAAACAAACATGGCGGCGCCCTGCACGGCCGCTTCGGACCAAATACAGCACCGCCGCCACGTTCTTCGGCGCCATTTCTCGCTACATATGAAGGCATTCGCTTTTAATTTGCAAAGCCAGGGCAACCCCTACGAGCTCAGCAGGAGCTATGACACAGCTGTGGAACGAGCCCCTGTACGCCAAAAAGGTATTGGCTCCTGGACAGGAACTGCATTCGCCACAAGAACTTTCTTTTTCACGTCAGCAACCTCAGCAAGAGCAGGAGGCAGTGATGCCTCAGCAAAAGCTCCTTCCCCGAAAGGGACCACCACATTCTCGAGAGGGAAACCTGGCGTATCGGGAGCCGCCACTGCTTCGGCAGTTCCTGAGGCCAACGCAAGGCCCCCACTGCCACGAGGACCCACTTCGCCCACTCGACAAGAGGCGGCTGGACAATGGGGTACGGGACCGGGATTTTTCCGCGACATGTGCCGCTAAAATGGCCGGAGTTGCCATGCGCACACGAGCCTATGTTTTCGGCGATCGCGAACCCGAGGAGGGCAGTTATGATGGACGACGGGGTCTGCTACAACCTGCCGTATCTGACGTTCCCCCAGAACCACGAATGCCTCGCCCGGGCCGCATGGCACGGTGACGAATGAATACCAGATGACAGTTTTGCACAATGACCGAGCCTGCTGCACATTCGGCCAGCAGCCAGCACCTGGGCGGCGGGCCAATGCCTTCCCTACTCGAGGTTATTCCTCCATTAAATGGTTTTTACAGGATGACTTTCATGCGGTATCTGCGACCAGGAGGGCTTTACCCTAAACGCTTCACCCTACTTGCTATTGTATGTCTACGTGCACAATGGGTCCTCTGTTTAATCTCTTGTGCTAGCTATGCAGCTATGCTGATGCCGTCATTGGTTTTTCGACTGTTTAACATGGACAACAACCCTAGTTTTGTTGCCCATGACTCCTATAATGCTCTCGCATTGATATTTCTATTAATTCACTTCTAAAGGTTATTTGGGGAAGAACAGGTTGTGGAGGCGCAACTCGTCAGCCAACGAACTCGATTTGTTGCCACGCCTTTTTTATTTTACCGCAACAGTCCCAACCGCAGCATGCGACGCATCACAGCATCGGGTTACGCTGTCATTTTTGCATTCTGGTTCTAAATCTTACAACGTATTTCAGTTAATTGTGTTTGATCCACACCGCTTAATCTTCCACCTTGCTATTGGTGCGGCGCAGCATAGGGTGCAGTAGCGCTCATGACCTCAACAACCGCAAGCCAGGGCAACCCCGACGAACTCAGCAGGAGCTATGACACAGCTATGGAACGAGCACCTATATGCCAAAGAGGAATCGGCTCCTGGACAGGAACTGCATTCGCCACCAGGACTTTTTTTTGCACGTCAGCAACTTCAGCAAGAGCAGGAGGCAGTGACGCCTCAGCTAAAGTTGCTTTCAAGACCGGGACCACCACATCCTCGAGTGGGAAACCTGCCGTATAGGGATACGCCACTGCTTCGGCAGTTCATGCGGCCGCCGCAAGGCCACCCCCTGCCACGAGGTCCCACTTCGCCCACTCTACAAGAGGAGGCTGGGCAATGGGGTACGGGACCGGGATGATCGCCGCGATCTAGGCGGCTAAAATGGCCGGAGTCCCCATGCGCACACGAGCCTAAGCTTACGGCGATCGCGAACCCGAGCAGGGCCGTTATGATGGACGACGGAGTCTGCTACAACCTGGCGTATCCGACGTTCCCCGAGAACCACGAATGCCTTGCCCGGGCCGTATGGGACTGGGACGAATGAATATCCGATGACGGCTTTGAACAATGACCGAGCCTGCTGCACCTGCGGCCAGCACCTGGGCGGCGGGCTAATGCCTTCCCTACTCGGGGTTCTTCCTCCATGAAATGATTATTACAGGATGACT
This sequence comes from Amblyomma americanum, assembly GCF_052857255.1. NCBI lineage: Eukaryota > Metazoa > Arthropoda > Arachnida > Ixodida > Ixodidae > Amblyomma > Amblyomma americanum. The sequence goes on along the minus strand of NC_135497.1, from coordinate 304,539,833 downwards.
TTCATGCGGTATCTGCGACCAGGAGGGCTTGACCCTAAACGCGTACACAATGGGTCCTCTGTTTAATCTCTTGTGCTAGCTATGCAGCTATGCTGATGCCGTCATTGGATTTTCGACTGTTTAACATGGACAACAACCCTAGTTTTGTTGCCCATGAGTGCTATAATGCTCTCGCATTGATATTTCTATTCATTCTCTTCTAAAGGTTATTTTGGGAAGAACAGGTTGTGGAGGCGCAGCTCGTCAGAAAACGAACTCGATTTGTTGCCACGCCTTTTTTATTTTACCGCAACAGTCCCAACCGTTGCATGCGACGCAACACAGCCTCGGATTTCGCTGTCATTTTTGCATTCTGGTTCAAAATCTTCAAGAGTATTTCTGCTAATTGTGTTTGATCAGCACCGCTTAATCTTCCACATTGCCCTTGGTGCGACGCATCACCGGGTCCAGTAGCGATCACGATCTCAACAACCGCCAAAGCCAGGGCAACCCCCCCGAGCTCAGCAGGAGCTATGACACAGCTGCGGAACGAGCACCTGTACGTAGAGGAAGCGCTCCTGGACAGGAACTGCATTCGCAAACAGAACTTTCTTTTGCACGTCAGCAAATTCAGCAAGAGCAGGAGGCAGTGACGCCTCAGCAAAAGTTGCTTTCACGACCGGGACCACCACATTCTCGAGTGGGAAACCTGCCGTATCGGGATACGCCACTGCTTCGGCAGTTCATGCGGCCACCGCAAGGCCCCCCTGCCACGAGGTCCCACTTCGCCCACTCTACAAGAGGAGGCTGGGCAATGGGGTACGGGACCGGGATTATCGCCGCGATCTAGGCCGCTAAAACGGCCGGAGTCTCCATGCGCACACGAGCCTAAGCTTACGGCGATCGCGAACCCGAGTAGGGCCGTTATGATAGACGACGGGGTCTGCTACAACCTGGCGTATCCGACGTTCACCGAGAACCACGAATGCCTTGCCCGGGCCCTATGGCACTGGGACGAATAAATATCCGATGACGACTTTGAACAATGACCGAGCCTGCTGCACCTGCGGCCAGCACCTGGGCGGCGGGCTAATGCCTTCCCTACTCGGGGTTCTTCCTCCATGATATGATTTTTACAGGATGACTTTCATGCGGTATATGCGACCAGGAGGACTTGACCCTAAACGCTTCAACCTACTTGCTATTGCGTGTCTACGTACACAATGGGTCCTCTGTTTAATCTCCTGTGCTAGCTATGCAGCTATGCTGATGCCGTCATTAGAGTTTTTCCACTGTTTACCATGGACAACAACCCGTTTTGTTGCCCACGAGTCCTATAATGCTCACGCATTGATATTTCTATTCGTTCTCTTCTAAAGGTTATTTTGGGAAGAACAGGTTGTGGAGGCCAAGCTCGTCAGCCAACGAACTCGATTTGTTGCCGCGCCTTTTTTATTTTACCGCAAAAGTCCCATCCGCTGCATGCGACGCATCAAAGCCTCGGGTTACGCTGTCATTTTTGCATTCTGGTTCTAAATCTTACAAAGTATTTCTGTTAATTGTGTTTGATCCACACCGCTTAATCTTCCACCTTGCTATTGGTGCGACGCAGCATAGGGTCCAGTGCCGCTCATGACCTCAACAACCGCAAGCCAGGGCAACCCCGACGAGCTCAGCAGGAGCTATGACACAGCTATGGAACGAGCACCTATACGCCAAAGAGGAATCGGCTCCTGGACAGGAACTGCATTCGCCACCAGAACATTCTTTTGCACTTCAGCAACTTCAGCAAGAGCAGGAGGCAGTGACGCCTCAGCAAAAGTTCCTTCCCCGACCGGGACCACCACATCCTCGAGTGGGAAACCTGCCGTATCGGGATACGCCACTGCTTCGGCAGTTCATGCGGCCACCGCAAGGCCCCCCTGCCACGAGGTCCCACATCGCCCACTCTACAAGAGGAGGCTGGGCAATGGGGTACAGGACCGGGATTATCGCCGCGATCTAGGCCGCTAAAATGGCCGGAGTCCCCATGCGCACACGAGCCTAAGCTTACGGCGATCGCGAACCCGAGCAGGGCCGTTATGATGGACGACGGGGTCTGCTACAACCTGGCGTATCCGACGTTCCCCGAGAACCACGAATGCCTTGCCCGGGCCGTATGGCACTGGGACGAATGAATATCCGATGACGGCTTTGAACAATGACCGAGCCTGCTGCACCTGCGGCCAGCACCTGGGCGGCGGGCTAATGCCTTCCCTACTCGGGGTTCTTCCTCCATGAAATGATTTTTACAGGATGACTTTCATGCGGTATCTGCGACCAGGAGGGCTTCACCCTAAACGCGTACACAATGGGTCCTCTGTTTAATCTCTTGTGCTAGCTATGCAGCTATGCTGATGCCGTCATTGGATTTTCGACTGTTTAACATGGACAACAACCCTAGTTTTGTTGCCCATGAGTCCTATAATGCTCTCGCATTGATATTTCTATTCATTCTCTTCTAAAGGTTATTTTGGGAAGAACAGGTTGTGGAGGCGCAGCTCGTCAGCCAACGAACTCGATTTGTTGCCACGCCTTTTTTATTTTACCGCAACAGTCCCAACAGCTGCATGCGACGCATCACAGCCTCGGGTATCGCTGTCATATTTGCATTCTGTTTCAAAATCTTCAAGAGTATTTCTGCTAATTGTGTTTGATCAGCACCGCTTCATCTTCCACATTGCCCCTTGGTGTGACGCATCACCGGGTCCAGTAGCGCTCACGATCTCAACAACCGCCAAAGCCAGGGCAACCCCCCCCCGAGCTTAGCAGGAGCTATGACACAGCTGTGGAACGAGCACCTGTATGCAAAAGAGGAATCGCTCCTGGACAGGAACTGCATTCGCAAACAGAACTTTCTTTTGCACGTCAGCAACTTCAGCAAGAGCAGGAGGCAGTGACGCCTCAGCAAAAGTTGCTTTGTGGGAAATCTGCCGTATCGGGATACGCCACTGTTTCGGCAGTTCATGCGGCCACCGCAAGCCCCCCCCCCCCCCCCCCCTGCCACGAGGTCCCACTTCGCCCACTCTACAAGAGGAGGCTGGACAATGGGGTACGGGACCGGGATTATCGCCGCGAACTAGGCCGCTAAAATGGCCGGAGTCCCCATGCGCACACGAGCCTAAGCTTACGGCGATCGCGAACCCGAGCAGGGCCGTTATGATGGACGACGGGGTCTGCTACAACCTGGCGTATCCGACGTTCCCCGAGAACCACGAATGCCTTGCCCGGGCCGTATGGCACTGGGACGAATGAATATCCGATGACGGCTTTGAACAATGACCGAGCCTGCTGCACCTGCGGCCAGCACCTGGGCGGCGGGCTAATGCCTTCCCTACTCGGGGTTATTCCTCCATTAAATGGTTTTTACAGGATGACTTTCATGCGGCATCTGCGACCAGGAAGGCTTTACCCTAAATGCCTCACCATACTTGCTATTGGGTGTCTACGTACACAATGGGTCCTGTGTTTAATCTCGTGCTTGCTAAGCTTAGTTAGTTAATTGAGAGTTTATTGCGCAAGGGCGACTAAGGCCAAAGAGCGCCAAACCGATGCTTATTTATATGTAGTTTACAAGTGGAACTCATGTCATTATGATACGCGGTGAGCAATAAACAAATAAAAGAGACAAAATCCAGTGTAAATGCCTGGAACAAATTCAAAGGATCTAAATATCGAAACTTAAAATGGGTATAATCATCGCGGTAAAAAAGGAATGAAATGGAGTCTGAATGTAGGATACTGCCAAGAGCAAGAGGGCGGGGAGTTGCCTCCCACTGTGCATGGCTACGGCGCCTCCTTGTCTGTGACAGGGTACCCTTTAGATGACGTGATGCTTGCTATGCAGCTATGCTGATGCCGTCACTGGAGTTTTTCTACTGTTTAACATGGACAACAACCCGGGTTTTGTTGCCCATGAGTCCTATAATGCTCTCGTATTGATATTTCTATTCATTAGAGAGTTATTGCATATCGTTACCGAGTTTACGTTACCGTTTACCGGGCCCGGCAAGCGACGTCTGCGCATGCGCCGCCACTTACCGGTCCGCAAACACTTTACGGAATCCCTTTTAGCGTTGCGAAGGGTTAGCGTTTGCTCGTAAACAAACATGGCGGCGCCCTGCACGGCCGCTTCGGACCAAATACAGCACCGCCGCCACGTTCTTCGGCGCCATTTCTCGCTACATATGAAGGCATTCGCTTTTAATTTGCAAAGCCAGGGCAACCCCTACGAGCTCAGCAGGAGCTATGACACAGCTGTGGAACGAGCCCCTGTACGCCAAAAAGGTATTGGCTCCTGGACAGGAACTGCATTCGCCACAAGAACTTTCTTTCTCACGTCAGCAACCTCAGCAAGAGCAGGAGGCAGTGATGCCTCAGCAAAAGCTCCTTCCCCGAAAGGGACCACCACATTCTCGAGAGGGAAACCTGGCGTATCGGGAGCCGCCACTGCTTCGGCAGTTCCTGAGGCCACCGCAAGGCCCCCACTGCCACGAGGACCCACTTCGCCCACTCGACAAGAGGCGGCTGGACAATGGGGTACGGGACCGGGATTTTTCCGCGACATGTGCCGCTAAAATTGCCGGAGTTGCCATGCGCACACGAGCCTATGTTTTCGGCGATCGCGAACCCGAGGAGGGCAGTTATGATGGACGACGGGGTCTGCTACAACCTGGCGTATCTGACGTTCCCCCAGAACCACGAATGCCTCGCCCGGGCCGCATGGCACGGTGACGAATGAATACCAGATGACAGTTTTGGACAATGACCGAGCCTGCTGCACATTCGGCCAGCAGCCAGCACCTGGGCGGCGGGCCAATGCCTTCCCTACTCGAGGTTACTCCTCCATTAAATGGTTTCTACAGGATGACTTTCATGCGGTATCTGCGACCAGGAGGGCTTTACCCTAAACGCTTCACCCTACTTGCTATTGTATGTCTACGTGCACAATGGGTCCTCTGTTTAATCTCTTGTGCTAGCTATGCAGCTATGCTGATGCCGTCATTGGTTTTTCGACTGTTTAACATGGACAACAACCCTAGTTTTGTTGCCCATGAGTCCTATAATGCTCTCGCATTGATATTTCTATTAATTCACTTCTAAAGGTTATTTTGGGAAGAACAGGTTGTGGAGGCGCAACTCGTCAGCCAACGAACTCGATTTGTTGCCACGCCCTTTTTATTTTACCGCAACAGTCCCAACCGCTGCATGCGACGCATCACAGCCTCGGGTTACGCTGTCATTTTTGCATTCTGGTTCTAAATCTTACAAAGTATTTCTGTTAATTGTGTTTGATCCACACCGCACACTTTAGCAGAGTTTCTAAAGTCTGATCCGCAGAAACTTTGGCGGCACTTGAGAAGACCGAAAGATGCACTTACCAAAATAAAAGTTAGAGACATACAAAGTATTTCAGTTAATTGTGTTTGATCCACACCGCTTAATCTTCCACCTTGCTATTGGTGCGGCGCAGCATAGGGTCCAGTGCCGCTCATGACCTCAACAACCGCAAGCCAGGGCAACCCCGACGAGCTCAGCAGGAGCTATGACACAGCTATGGAACGAGCACCTATACGCCAAAGAGGAATCGGCTCCTGGACAGGAACTGCATTCGCCACCAGGACTTTCTTTTGCACGTCAGCAACTTCAGCAAGAGCAGGAGGCAGTGATGCCTCAGCAAAAGTTGCTTTCAAGACCGGGACCACCACATCCTCGAGTGGGAAACCTGCCGTATAGGGATACGCCACTACTTCAGCAGTTCATGCGGCCACCGCAAGGCCACCCCCTGCCACGAGGTCCCACTTCGCCCACTCTACAAGAGGAGGCTGGGCAATGGGGTACGGGACCGGGATTATCGCCGCCATCTAGGCGGCTAAAATGGCCGGAGTCCCCATGCGCACACGAGCCTAAGCTTACGGCGATCGCGAACCCGAGCAGGGCCGTTATGATGGACGACGGGGTCTGCTACGACCTGGCGTATCCGACGTTCCCCGAGAACCACGAAAGCCTTGCCCGGGCCGTATGGGACTGGGACGAATGAATATCCGATGACGGCTTTGAACAATGACCGAGCCTGCTGCACTTGCGGCCAGCACCTGGGCGGCGGGCTAATGCCTTCCCTAATCGGGGTTCTTCCTCCATGAAATGATTATTACAGGATGACTTTCATGCGGTATCTGCGACCAGGAGGGCTTGACCCTAAACGCGTACACAATGGGTCCTCTGTTTAATCTCTTGTGCTAGCTATGCAGCTATGCTGATGCCGTCATTGGATTTTCGACTGTTTAACATGGACAACAACCCTAGTTTTGTTGCCCATGAGTCCTATAATGCTCTCGCATTGATATTTCTATTCATTCTCTTCTAAAGGTTATTTTGGGAAGAACAGGTTGTGGAGGCGCAGCTCGTCAGAAAACGAACTCGATTTGTTGCCACGCCTTTTTTATTTTACCGCAACAGTCCCAACCGCTGCATGCGACGCAACACAGCCTCGGATTTCGCTGTCATTTTTGCATTCTGGTTCAAAATCTTCAAGAGTATTTCTGCTAATTGTGTTTGATCAGCACCGCTTAATCTTCCACATTGCCCTTGGTGCGACGCATCACCGGGTCCAGTAGCGATCACGATCTCAACAACCGCCAAAGCCAGGGCAACCCCCCCGAGCTCAGCAGGAGCTATGACACAGCTGTGGAACGAGCACCTGTACGTAGAGGAAGCGCTCCTGGACAGGAACTGCATTCGCAAACAGAACTTTCTTTTGCACGTCAGCAAATTCAGCAAGAGCAGGAGGCAGTGACGCCTCAGCAAAAGTTGCTTTCACGACCGGGACCACCACATTCTCGAGTGGGAAACCTGCCGTATCGGGATACGCCACTGCTTCGGCAGTTCATGCGGCCACCGCAAGGCCCCCCTGCCACGAGGTCCCACTTCGCCCACTCTACAAGAGGAGGCTGGGCAATGGGGTACGGGACCGGGATTATCGCCGCGATCTAGGCCGCTAAAACGGCCGGAGTCTCCATGCGCACACGAGCCTAAGCTTACGGCGATCGCGAACCCGAGCAGGGCCGTTATGATAGACGACGGGGTCTGCTACAACCTGGCGTATCCGACGTTCACCGAGAACCACGAATGCCTTGCCCGGGCCCTATGGCACTGGGACGAATAAATATCCGATGACGACTTTGAACAATGACCGAGCCTGCTGCACCTGCGGCCAGCACCTGGGCGGCGGGCTAATGCCTTCCCTACTCGGGGTTCTTCCTCCATGATATGATTTTTACAGGATGACTTTCATGCGGTATCTGCGACCAGGAGGACTTGACCCTAAACGCTTCAACCTACTTGCTATTGCGTGTCTACGTACACAATGGGTCCTCTGTTTAATCTCCTGTGCTAGCTATGCAGCTATGCTGATGCCGTCATTAGAGTTTTTCCACTGTTTACCATGGACAACAACCCGTTTTGTTGCCCACGAGTCCTATAATGCTCACGCATTGATATTTCTATTCGTTCTCTTCTAAAGGTTATTTTGGGAAGAACAGGTTGTGGAGGCCAAGCTCGTCAGCCAACGAACTCGATTTGTTGCCGCGCCTTTTTTATTTTACCGCAAAAGTCCCATCCGCTGCATGCGACGCATCACAGCCTCGGGTTACGCTGTCATTTTTGCATTCTGGTTCTAAATCTTACAAAGTATTTCTGTTAATTGTGTTTGATCCACACCGCTTAATCTTCCACCTTGCTATTGGTGCGACGCAGCATAGGGTCCAGTGCCGCTCATGACCTCAACAACCGCAAGCCAGGGCAACCCCGACGAGCTCAGCAGGAGCTATGACACAGCTATGGAACGAGCACCTATACGCCAAAGAGGAATCGGCTCCTGGACAGGAACTGCATTCGCCACCAGAACATTCTTTTGCACTTCAGCAACTTCAGCAAGAGCAGGAGGCAGTGACGCCTCAGCAAAAGTTCCTTCCCCGACCGGGACCACCACATCCTCGAGTGGGAAACCTGCCGTATCGGGATACGCCACTGCTTCGGCAGTTCATGCGGCCACCGCAAGGCCCCCCTGCCACGAGGTCCCACATCGCCCACTCTACAAGAGGAGGCTGGGCAATGGGGTACAGGACCGGGATTATCGCCGCGATCTAGGCCGCTAAAATGGCCGGAGTCCCCATGCGCACACGAGCCTAAGCTTACGGCGATCGCGAACCCGAGCAGGGCCGTTATGATGGACGACGGGGTCTGCTACAACCTGGCGTATCCGACGTTCCCCGAGAACCACGAATGCCTTGCCCGGGCCGTATGGCACTGGGACGAATGAATATCCGATGACGGCTTTGAACAATGACCGAGCCTGCTGCACCTGCGGCCAGCACCTGGGCGGCGGGCTAATGCCTTCCCTACTCGGGGTTCTTCCTCCATGAAATGATTTTTACAGGATGACTTTCATGCGGTATCTGCGACCAGGAGGGCTTCACCCTAAACGCGTACACAATGGGTCCTCTGTTTAATCTCTTGTGCTAGCTATGCAGCTATGCTGATGCCGTCATTGGATTTTCGACTGTTTAACATGGACAACAACCCTAGTTTTGTTGCCCATGAGTCCTATAATGCTCTCGCATTGATATTTCTATTCATTCTCTTCTAAAAGTTATTTTGGGAAGAACAGGTTGTGGAGGCGCAGCTCGTCAGCCAACGAACTCGATTTGTTGCCACGCCTTTTTTATTTTACCGCAACAGTCCCAACAGCTGCATGCGACGCATCACAGCCTCGGGTATCGTTGTCATATTTGCATTCTGTTTCAAAATCTTCAAGAGTATTTCTGCTAATTGTGTTTGATCAGCACCGCTTCATCTTCCACATTGCCCTTGGTGTGACGCATCACCGGGTCCAGTAGCGCTCACGATCTCAACAACCGCCAAAGCCAGGGCAACCCCCCCCCGAGCTTAGCAGGAGCTATGACACAGCTGTGGAACGAGCACCTGTATGCAAAAGAGGAATCGCTCCTGGACAGGAACTGCATTCGCAAACAGAACTTTCTTTTGCACGTCAGCAACTTCAGCAAGAGCAGGAGGCAGTGACGCCTCAGCAAAAGTTGCTTTGTGGGAAATCTGCCGTATCGGGATACGCCACTGTTTCGGCAGTTCATGCGGCCACCGCAAGCCCCCCCCCCCTGCCACGAGGTCCCACTTCGCCCACTCTACAAGAGGAGGCTGGACAATGGGGTACGGGACCGGGATTATCGCCGCGAACTAGGCCGCTAAAATGGCCGGAGTCCCCATGCGCACACGAGCCTAAGCTTACGGCGATCGCGAACCCGAGCAGGGCCGTTATGATGGACGACGGGGTCTGCTACAACCTGGCGTATCCGACGTTCCCCGAGAACCACGAATGCCTTGCCCGGGCCGTATGGCACTGGGACGAATGAATATCCGATGACGGCTTTGAACAATGACCGAGCCTGCTGCACCTGCGGCCAGCACCTGGGCGGCGGGCTAATGCCTTCCCTACTCGGGGTTATTCCTCCATTAAATGGTTTTTACAGGATGACTTTCATGCGGCATCTGCGACCAGGAAGGCTTTACCCTAAATGCCTCACCATACTTGCTATTGGGTGTCTACGTACACAATGGGTCCTGTGTTTAATCTCGTGCTTGCTAAGCTTAGTTAACTGAGAGTTTATTGCGCAAGGGCGACTAAGGCCAAAGAGCGCCAAACCGATGCTTATTTATATGTAGTTTACAAGTGGAACTCATGTCATTATGATACGCGGTGAGCAATAAACAAATAAAAGAGACAAAATCCAGTGTAAATGCCTGGAACAAATTCAAAGGATCTAAATATCGAAACTTAAAATGGGTATAATCATCGCGGTAAAAAAGGAATGAAATGGAGTCTGAATGTAGGATACTGCCAAGAGCAAGAGGGCGGGGAGTTGCCTCCCACTGTGCATGGCTACGGCGCCTCCTTGTCTGTGACAGGGTACCCTTTAGATGACGTGATGCTTGCTATGCAGCTATGCTGATGCCGTCACTGGAGTTTTTCTACTGTTTAACATGGACAACAACCCGGGTTTTGTTGCCCATGAGTCCTATAATGCTCTCGTATTGATATTTCTATTCATTAGAGAGTTATTGCATATCGTTACCGAGTTTACGTTACCGTTTACCGGGCCCGGCAAGCGACGTCTGCGCATGCGCCGCCACTTACCGGTCCGCAAACACTTTACGGAATCCCTTTTAGCGTTGCGAAGGGTTAGCGTTTGCTCGTAAACAAACATGGCGGCGCCCTGCACGGCCGCTTCGGACCAAATACAGCACCGCCGCCACGTTCTTCGGCGCCATTTCTCGCTACATATGAAGGCATTCGCTTTTAATTTGCAAAGCCAGGGCAACCCCTACGAGCTCAGCAGGAGCTATGACACAGCTGTGGAACGAGCCCCTGTACGCCAAAAAGGTATTGGCTCCTGGACAGGAACTGCATTCGCCACAAGAACTTTCTTTTTCACGTCAGCAACCTCAGCAAGAGCAGGAGGCAGTGATGCCTCAGCAAAAGCTCCTTCCCCGAAAGGGACCACCACATTCTCGAGGGAAACCTGGCGTATCGGGAGCCGCCACTGCTTCGGCAGTTCCTGAGGCCAACGCAAGGCCCCCACTGCCACGAGGACCCACTTCGCCCACTCGACAAGAGGCGGCTGGACAATGGGGTACGGGACCGGGATTTTTCCGCGACATGTGCCGCTAAAATGGCCGGAGTTGCCATGCGCACCCGAGCCTATGTTTTCGGCGATCGCGAACCCGAGGAGGGCAGTTATGATGGACGACGGGGTCTGCTACAACCTGCCGTATCTGACGTTCCCCCAGAACCACGAATGCCTCGCCCGGGCCGCATGGCACGGTGACGAATGAATACCAGATGACAGTTTTGCACAATGACCGAGCCTGCTGCACATTCGGCCAGCAGCCAGCACCTGGGCGGCGGGCCAATGCCTTCCCTACTCGAGGTTATTCCTCCATTAAATGGTTTTTACAGGATGACTTTCATGCGGTATCTGCGACCAGGAGGGCTTTACCCTAAACGCTTCACCCTACTTGCTATTGTATGTCTACGTGCACAATGGGTCCTCTGTTTAATCTCTTGTGCTAGCTATGCAGCTATGCTGATGCCGTCATTGGTTTTTCGACTGTTTAACATGGACAACAACCCTAGTTTTGTTGCCCATGACTCCTATAATGCTCTCGCATTGATATTTCTATTAATTCACTTCTAAAGGTTATTTGGGGAAGAACAGGTTGTGGAGGCGCAACTCGTCAGCCAACGAACTCGATTTGTTGCCACGCCTTTTTTATTTTACCGCAACAGTCCCAACCGCAGCATGCGACGCATCACAGCATCGGGTTACGCTGTCATTTTTGCATTCTGGTTCTAAATCTTACAACGTATTTCAGTTAATTGTGTTTGATCCACACCGCTTAATCTTCCACCTTGCTATTGGTGCGGCGCAGCATAGGGTGCAGTGCCGCTCATGACCTCAACAACCGCAAGCCAGGGCAACCCCGACGAACTCAGCAGGAGCTATGACACAGCTATGGAACGAGCACCTATATGCCAAAGAGGAATCGGCTCCTGGACAGGAACTGCATTCGCCACCAGGACTTTTTTTTGCACGTCAGCAACTTCAGCAAGAGCAGGAGGCAGTGACGCCTCAGCTAAAGTTGCTTTCAAGACCGGGACCACCACATCCTCGAGTGGGAAACCTGCCGTATAGGGATACGCCACTGCTTCGGCAGTTCATGCGGCCGCCGCAAGGCCACCCCCTGCCACGAGGTCCCACTTCGCCCACTCTACAAGAGGAGGCTGGGCAATGGGGTACGGGACCGGGATTATCGCCGCGATCTAGGCGGCTAAAATGGCCGGAGTCCCCATGCGCACACGAGCCTAAGCTTACGGCGATCGCGAACCCGAGCAGGGCCGTTATGATGGACGACGGAGTCTGCTACAACCTGGCGTATCCGACGTTCCCCGAGAACCACGAATGCCTTGCCCGGGCCGTATGGGACTGGGACGAATGAATATCCGATGACGGCTTTGAACAATGACCGAGCCTGCTGCACCTGCGGCCAGCACCTGGGCGGCGGGCTAATGCCTTCCCTACTCGGGGTTCTTCCTCCATGAAGTGATTATTACAGGATGACTTTCATGCGGTATCTGCGACCAGGAGGGCTTGACCCTAAACGCGTACACAATGGGTCCTCTGTTTAATCTCTTGTGCTAGCTATGCAGCTATGCTGATGCCGTCATTGGATTTTCGACTGTTTAACATGGACAACAACCCTAGTTTTGTTGCCCATGAGTGCTATAATGCTCTCGCATTGATATTTCTATTCATTCTCTTCTAAAGGTTATTTTGGGAAGAACAGGTTGTGGAGGCGCAGCTCGTCAGAAAACGAACTCGATTTGTTGCCACGCCTTTTTTATTTTACCGCAACAGTCCCAACCGTTGCATGCGACGCAACACAGCCTCGGATTTCGCTGTCATTTTTGCATTCTGGTTCAAAATCTTCAAGAGTATTTCTGCTAATTGTGTTTGATCAGCACCGCTTAATCTTCCACATTGCCCTTGGTGCGACTCATCATCGGGTCCAGTAGCGCTCACGATCTCAACAACCGCCAAAGCCAGGGCAACCCCCCCTAGCTCAGCAGGAGCTATGACACAGCTGTGGAACGAGCACCTGTACGCAAAAGAGGAAGCGCTCCTGGACAGGAACTGCATTCGCAAACAGAACTTTCTTTTGCACGTCAGCAACTTCAGCAAGAGCAGGAGGCAGTGACGCCTCAGCAAAAGTTGCTTTCACGACCGGGACCACCACATTCTCGAGTGGGAAACCTGCCGTATCGGGATACGCCACTGCTTCGGCAGTTCATGCGGCCATCGCAAGGCCCCCCTGCCACGAGGTCCCACTTCGCCCACTCTACAAGAGGAGGCTGGGCAATGGGGTACGGGACCGGGATTATCGCCGCGATCTAGGCCGCTAAAACGGCCGGAGTCCCCATGCGCACACGAGCCTAAGCTTACGGCGATCGCGAACCCGAGCAGGGCCGTTATGATGGACGACGGGGTCTGCTACGACCTGGCGTATCCGACGTTCCCCGAGAACCACGAAAGCCTTGCCCGGGCCGTATGGGACTGGGACGAATGTATATCAGATGACGGCTTTGAACAATGACCGAGCCTGCTGCACTTGCGGCCAGCACCTGGGCGGCGGGCTAATACTCGGGGTTCTTCCTCCATGAAATGATTATTACAGGATGACTTTCATGCGGTATCTGCGACCAGGAGGGCTTGACCCTAAACGCGTACACAATGGGTCCTCTGTTTAATCTCTTGTGCTAGCTATGCAGCTATGCTGATGCCGTCATTGGATTTTCGACTGTTTAACATGGACAACAACCCTAGTTTTGTTGCCCATGAGTCCTATAATGCTCTCGCATTGATATTTCTATTCATTCTCTTCTAAAGGTTATTTTGGGAAGAACAGGTTGTGGAGGCGCAGCTCGTCAGAAAACGAACTCGATTTGTTGCCACGCCTTTTTTATTTTACCGCAACAGTCCCAACCGCTGCATGCGACGCAACACAGCCTCGGATTTCGCTGTCATTTTTGCATTCTGGTTCAAAATCTTCAAGAGTATTTCTGCTAATTGTGTTTGATCAGCACCGCTTAATCTTCCACATTGCCCTTGGTGCGACGCATCACCGGGTCCAGTAGCGATCACGATCTCAACAACCGCCAAAGCCAGGGCAACCCCCCCGAGCTCAGCAGGAGCTATGACACAGCTGTGGAACGAGCACCTGTACGTAGAGGAAGCGCTCCTGGACAGGAACTGCATTCGCAAACAGAACTTTCTTTTGCACGTCAGCAAATTCAGCAAGAGCAGGAGGCAGTGACGCCTCAGCAAAAGTTGCTTTCACGACCGGGACCACCACATTCTCGAGTGGGAAACCTGCCGTATCGGGATACGCCACTGCTTCGGCAGTTCATGCGGCCACCGCAAGGCCCCCCTGCCACGAGGTCCCACTTCGCCCACTCTACAAGAGGAGGCTGGGCAATGGGGTACGGGACCGGGATTATCGCCGCGATCTAGGCCGCTAAAACGGCCGGAGTCTCCATGCGCACACGAGCCTAAGCTTACGGCGATCGCGAACCCGAGTAGGGCCGTTATGATAGACGACGGGGTCTGCTACAACCTGGCGTATCCGACGTTCACCGAGAACCACGAATGCCTTGCCCGGGCCCTATGGCACTGGGACGAATAAATATCCGATGACGACTTTGAACAATGACCGAGCCTGCTGCACCTGCGGCCAGCACCTGGGCGGCGGGCTAATGCCTTCCCTACTCGGGGTTCTTCCTCCATGATATGATTTTTACAGGATGACTTTCATGCGGTATATGCGACCAGGAGGACTTGACCCTAAACGCTTCAACCTACTTGCTATTGCGTGTCTACGTACACAATGGGTCCTCTGTTTAATCTCCTGTGCTAGCTATGCAGCTATGCTGATGCCGTCATTAGAGTTTTTCCACTGTTTACCATGGACAACAACCCGTTTTGTTGCCCACGAGTCCTATAATGCTCACGCATTGATATTTCTATTCGTTCTCTTCTAAAGGTTATTTTGGGAAGAACAGGTTGTGGAGGCCAAGCTCGTCAGCCAACGAACTCGATTTGTTGCCGCGCCTTTTTTATTTTACCGCAAAGGTCCCATCCGCTGCATGCGACGCATCACAGCCTCGGGTTACGCTGTCATTTTTGCATTCTGGTTCTAAATCTTACAAAGTATTTCTGTTAATTGTGTTTGATCCACACCGCTTAATCTTCCACCTTGCTATTGGTGCGACGCAGCATAGGGTCCAGTGCCGCTCATGACCTCAACAACCGCAAGCCAGGGCAACCCCGACGAGCTCAGCAGGAGCTATGACACAGCTATGGAACGAGCACCTATACGCCAAAGAGGAATCGGCTCCTGGACAGGAACTGCATTCGCCACCAGAACATTCTTTTGCACTTCAGCAACTTCAGCAAGAGCAGGAGGCAGTGACGCCTCAGCAAAAGTTCCTTCCCCGACCGGGACCACCACATCCTCGAGTGGGAAACCTGCCGTATCGGGATACGCCACTGCTTCGGCAGTTCATGCGGCCACCGCAAGGCCCCCCTGCCACGAGGTCCCACATCGCCCACTCTACAAGAGGAGGCTGGGCAATGGGGTACAGGACCGGGATTATCGCCGCGATCTAGGCCGCTAAAATGGCCGGAGTCCCCATGCGCACACGAGCCTAAGCTTACGGCGATCGCGAACCCGAGCAGGGCCGTTATGATGGACGACGGGGTCTGCTACAACCTGGCGTATCCGACGTTCCCCGAGAACCACGAATGCCTTGCCCGGCCCGTATGGCACTGGGACGAATGAATATCCGATGACGGCTTTGAACAATGACCGAGCCTGCTGCACCTGCGGCCAGCACCTGGGCGGCGGGCTAATGCCTTCCCTACTCGGGGTTCTTCCTCCATGAAATGATTTTTACAGGATGACTTTCATGCGGTATCTGCGACCAGGAGGGCTTCACCCTAAACGCGTACACAATGGGTCCTCTGTTTAATCTCTTGTGCTAGCTATGCAGCTATGCTGATGCCGTCATTGGATTTTCGACTGTTTAACATGGACAACAACCCTAGTTTTGTTGCCCATGAGTCCTATAATGCTCTCGCATTGATATTTCTATTCATTCTCTTCTAAAGGTTATTTTGGGAAGAACAGGTTGTGGAGGCGCAGCTCGTCAGCCAACGAACTCGATTTGTTGCCACGCCTTTTTTATTTTACCGCAACAGTCCCAACAGCTGCATGCGACGCATCACAGCCTCGGGTATCGCTGTCATATTTGCATTCTGTTTCAAAATCTTCAAGAGTATTTCTGCTAATTGTGTTTGATCAGCACCGCTTCATCTTCCACATTGCCCTTGGTGTGACGCATCACCGGGTCCAGTAGCGCTCACGATCTCAACAACCGCCAAAGCCAGGGCAACCCCCCCCCGAGCTTAGCAGGAGCTATGACACAGCTGTGGAACGAGCACCTGTATGCAAAAGAGGAATCGCTCCTGGACAGGAACTGCATTCGCAAACAGAACTTTCTTTTGCACGTCAGCAACTTCAGCAAGAGCAGGAGGCAGTGACGCCTCAGCAAAAGTTGCTTTGTGGGAAATCTGCCGTATCGGGATACGCCACTGTTTCGGCAGTTCATGCGGCCACCGCAAGCCCCCCCCCCCCCCCCTGCCACGAGGTCCCACTTCGCCCACTCTACAAGAGGAGGCTGGACAATGGGGTACGGGACCGGGATTATCGCCGCGAACTAGGCCGCTAAAATGGCCGGAGTCCCCATGCGCACACGAGCCTAAGCTTACGGCGATCGCGAACCCGAGCAGGGCCGTTATGATGGACGACGGGGTCTGCTACAACCTGGCGTATCCGACGTTCCCCGAGAACCACGAATGCCTTGCCCGGGCCGTATGGCACTGGGACGAATGAATATCCGATGACGGCTTTGAACAATGACCGAGCCTGCTGCACCTGCGGCCAGCACCTGGGCGGCGGGCTAATGCCTTCCCTACTCGGGGTTATTCCTCCATTAAATGGTTTTTACAGGATGACTTTCATGCGGCATCTGCGACCAGGAAGGCTTTACCCTAAATGCCTCACCATACTTGCTATTGGGTGTCTACGTACACAATGGGTCCTGTGTTTAATCTCGTGCTTGCTAAGCTTAGTTAGTTAATTGAGAGTTTATTGCGCAAGGGCGACTAAGGCCAAAGAGCGCCAAACCGATGCTTATTTATATGTAGTTTACAAGTGGAACTCATGTCATTATGATACGCGGTGAGCAATAAACAAATAAAAGAGACAAAATCCAGTGTAAATGCCTGGAACAAATTCAAAGGATCTAAATATCGAAACTTAAAATGGGTATAATCATCGCGGTAAAAAAGGAATGAAATGGAGTCTGAATGTAGGATACTGCCAAGAGCAAGAGGGCGGGGAGTTGCCTCCCACTGTGCATGGCTACGGCGCCTCCTTGTCTGTGACAGGGTACCCTTTAGATGACGTGATGCTTGCTATGCAGCTATGCTGATGCCGTCACTGGAGTTTTTCTACTGTTTAACATGGACAACAACCCGGGTTTTGTTGCCCATGAGTCCTATAATGCTCTCGTATTGATATTTCTATTCATTAGAGAGTTATTGCATATCGTTACCGAGTTTACGTTACCGTTTACCGGGCCCGGCAAGCGACGTCTGCGCATGCGCCGCCACTTACCGGTCCGCAAACACTTTACGGAATCCCTTTTAGCGTTGCGAAGGGTTAGCGTTTGCTCGTAAACAAACATGGCGGCGCCCTGCACGGCCGCTTCGGACCAAATACAGCACCGCCGCCACGTTCTTCGGCGCCATTTCTCGCTACATATGAAGGCATTCGCTTTTAATTTGCAAAGCCAGGGCAACCCCTACGAGCTCAGCAGGAGCTATGACACAGCTGTGGAACGAGCCCCTGTACGCCAAAAAGGTATTGGCTCCTGGACAGGAACTGCATTCGCCACAAGAACTTTCTTTCTCACGTCAGCAACCTCAGCAAGAGCAGGAGGCAGTGATGCCTCAGCAAAAGCTCCTTCCCCGAAAGGGACCACCACATTCTCGAGAGGGAAACCTGGCGTATCGGGAGCCGCCACTGCTTCGGCAGTTCCTGAGGCCACCGCAAGGCCCCCACTGCCACGAGGACCCACTTCGCCCACTCGACAAGAGGCGGCTGGACAATGGGGTACGGGACCGGGATTTTTCCGCGACATGTGCCGCTAAAATTGCCGGAGTTGCCATGCGCACACGAGCCTATGTTTTCGGCGATCGCGAACCCGAGGAGGGCAGTTATGATGGACGACGGGGTCTGCTACAACCTGGCGTATCTGACGTTCCCCCAGAACCACGAATGCCTCGCCCGGGCCGCATGGCACGGTGACGAATGAATACCAGATGACAGTTTTGGACAATGACCGAGCCTGCTGCACATTCGGCCAGCAGCCAGCACCTGGGCGGCGGGCCAATGCCTTCCCTACTCGAGGTTACTCCTCCATTAAATGGTTTCTACAGGATGACTTTCATGCGGTATCTGCGACCAGGAGGGCTTTACCCTAAACGCTTCACCCTACTTGCTATTGTATGTCTACGTGCACAATGGGTCCTCTGTTTAATCTCTTGTGCTAGCTATGCAGCTATGCTGATGCCGTCATTGGTTTTTCGACTGTTTAACATGGACAACAACCCTAGTTTTGTTGCCCATGAGTCCTATAATGCTCTCGCATTGATATTTCTATTAATTCACTTCTAAAGGTTATTTTGGGAAGAACAGGTTGTGGAGGCGCAACTCGTCAGCCAACGAACTCGATTTGTTGCCACGCCTTTTTTATTTTACCGCAACAGTCCCAACCGCTGCATGCGACGCATCACAGCCTCGGGTTACGCTGTCATTTTTGCATTCTGGTTCTAAATCTTACAAAGTATTTCTGTTAATTGTGTTTGATCCACACCGCTTAATCTTCCACCTTGCTATTGGTGCGACGCAGCATAGGGTCCAGTGCCGCTCATGACCTCAACAACCGCAAGCCAGGGCAACCCCGACGAGCTCAGCAGGAGCTATGACACAGCTATGGAACGAGCACCTATACGCCAAAGAGGAATCGGCTCCTGGACAGGAACTGCATTCGCCACCAGAACATTCTTTTGCACTTCAGCAACTTCAGCAAGAGCAGGAGGCAGTGACGCCTCAGCAAAAGTTCCTTCCCCGACCGGGACCACCACATCCTCGAGTGGGAAACCAGCCGTATCGGGATACGCCACTGCTTCGGCAGTTCATGCGGCCACCGCAAGGCCACCCCCTGCCACGAGGTCCCACTTCGCCCACTCTACAAGGGGAGGCTGGGCAATGGGGTACGGGACCGGGATTATCGCCGCGATCTAGGCGGCTAAAATGGCCGGAGTCCCCATGCGCACACGAGCCTAAGCTTACGGCGATCGCGAACCCGAGCAGGGCCGTTATGATGGACGACGGGGTCTGCTACAACCTGGCGTATCCGAAGTTCCCCGAGAACCACGAATGCCTTGCCCGGGCCGTATGGGACTGGGACGAATGAATATCCGATGACGGCTTTGAACAATGACCGAGCCTGCTGCACTTGCGGCCAGCACCTGGGCGGCAGGCTAATGCCTTCCCTACTCGGGGTTCTTCCTCCATGAAATGATTTTTACAGGATGACTTTCATGCGGTATCTGCGACCAGGAGGGCTTGACCCTAAACGCGTACACAATGGGTCCTCTGTTTAATCTCTTGTGCTAACTATGCAGCTATGCTGATGCCGTCATTGGATTTTCGACTGTTTAACATGGACAACAACCCTAGTTTTGTTGCCCATGAGTCCTATAATGCTCTCGCATTGATATTTCTATTCATTCTCTTCTAAAGGTTATTTTGGGAAGAACAGGTTGTGGAGGCGCAGCTCGTCAGAAAACGAACTCGATTTGTTGCCACGCCTTTTTTATTTTACCGCAACAGTCCCAACCGCTGCATGCGACGCAACACAGCCTCGGATTTCGCTGTCATTTTTGGATTCTGGTTCAAAATCTTCAAGAGTATTTCTGCTAATTGTGTTTGATCAGCACCGCTTCATCTTCCACATTGCCCTTGGTGCGACGCATCACCGGGTCCAGTAGCGCTCACGATCTCAACAACCGCCAAAGCCAGGGCAACCCCCCCGAGCTTAGCAGGAGCTATGACACAGCTGTGGAACGAGCACCTGTACGCAAAAGAGGAAGCGCTCCTGGACAGGAACTGCATTCGCAAACAGAACTTTCTTTTGCACGTCAGCAACTTCAGCAAGAGCAGGAGGCAGTGACGCCTCAGCAAAAGTTGCTTTGTGGGAAATTTGCCGTATCGGGATACGCCACTGTTTCGGCAGTTCATGCGGCCACCGCAAGCCCCCCCCCCCCCCCCCCCTGCCACGAGGTCCCACTTCGCCCACTCTACAAGAGGAGGCTGAACAATGGGGTACGGGACCGGGATTATCGCCGCAAACTAGGCCGCTAAAATGGCCGGAGTCCCCATGCGCACACGAGCCTAAGCTTACGGCGATCGCGAACCCGAGCAGGGCCGTTATGATGGACGACGGGGTCTGCTACAACCTGGCGTATCCGACGTTCCCCGAGAACCACGAATGCCTTGCCCGGGCCGTATGGCACTGGGACGAATGAATATCCGATGACGGCTTTGAACAATGACCGAGCCTGCAGCACCTGCGGCCAGCACCTGGCGGCGGGCTAATGCCTTCCCTACTCGGGGTTCTTCCTCCATGAAATGATTTTTACAGGATGACTTTCATGCGGTATCTGCGACCAGGAGGGCTTGACCCTAAACGCTTCAACCTACTTGCTATTGGGTGTCTACGTACACAATGGGTCCTGTGTTTAATCTCGTGCTTGCTAAGCTTAGTTAGTTAATTGAGAGTTTATTGCGCAAGGGCGACTAAGGCCAAAGAGCGCCAAACCGATGCTTATTTATATGTAGTTTACAAGTGGAACTCATGTCATTATGATACGCGGTGAGCAATAAACAAATAAAAGAGACAAAATCCAGTGTAAATGCCTGGAACAAATTCAAA
This sequence comes from Amblyomma americanum, assembly GCF_052857255.1. NCBI lineage: Eukaryota > Metazoa > Arthropoda > Arachnida > Ixodida > Ixodidae > Amblyomma > Amblyomma americanum. The sequence goes on along the minus strand of NC_135497.1, from coordinate 304,519,060 downwards.
GGATCTAAATATCGAAACTTAAAATGGGTATAATCATCGCGGTAAAAAAGGAATGAAATGGAGTCTGAATGTAGGATACTGCCAAGAGCAAGAGGGCGGGGAGTTGCCTCCCACTGTGCATGGCTACGGCGCCTCCTTGTCTGTGACAGGGTACCCTTTAGATGACGTGATGCTTCCTATGCAGCTATGCTGATGCCGTCACTGGAGTTTTTCTACTGTTTAACATGGACAACAACCCGGGTTTTGTTGCCCATGAGTCCTATAATGCTCTCGTATTGATATTTCTATTCATTAGAGAGTTACTGCATATCGTTACCGAGTTTACGTTACCGTTTACCGGGCCCGGCAAGCGACGTCTGCGCATGCGCCGCCACTTACCGGTCCGCAAACACTTTACGGAATCCCTTTTAGCGTTGCGAAGGGTTAGCGTTTGCTCGTAAACAAACATGGCGGCGCCCTGCACGGCCGCTTCGGACCAAATACAGCACCGCTATGGTGGCTGTAAGGGGAAGTGTGACGGGCGGGCGTAGGCGCGCCTTGCTTGGGAGAGCGCGAAACGCGATGAAAACATCGCGGAGCCGCTAGGGGCGCTGCAGTGCGGCTGGTGTGCCACGGCACGCAGACGACGCGCTGCTAAGCCAGGCGCAGCTGTATAGCTTGTTTTCTTTCCCACGTGTGGTGCGTGTTTTGCTCCGTGTGTGATCTCGCGTTTCTCTGGTGCTGGAATTTCGTGCATGAACACAGTGTGTAGTGTACCGAAAAAGGTCAATATGGCATCAAAAGCACGAACGTGCTTTGTACCGGGGTGCAAAAGTGGATATAGATCCTGCCCAGTGAAGGCTTCTCTTTTCCGAGCACCGATTGCTGCAGCGCGACGAGAACTGTGGGCTCGAAATATCAAGAGGGCCGACAAGGAGCTCACTTCAGACTGTGTAGTGTGTGAACGCCACTTTGAGGAGAAGTTTATTGAAAGGACTTTTCGACATGTGATCGGCGGAAAGGTGGTCGACATTCCACGCGATAGGCCCCATCTCAAAGACGACGCTGCTCCCACGGTATTTCCGGACGCTCCCAAGTACTTCACAAAGAAAGCCCCGACCAAACGTAAGGAAAGAAATCTGTGCGAACAAAAAGCACCCTCTTCGAAACGAAGGAAACTGCACGCGGTAGCCGACGCGCGACTGCCAACGCAGCAAGACGCTGATGATTCTATCGTGGCCGTTCCAGATGCACAGGACGACTCTCAGGAAGCAGATCTGCACTATTTTTGCGGAAATCTTAACTTGCCTGACGGCTGCTGGAGCAAGCTTCGCTTGTCGGCGGAGTCAGACACTGTTTACATCGGTGTCTGTGAGCGGGGTGGAGATAATATCGCACACATGCTGCTGCCAAAGTTGATAAAGTTTCGCCGGCAAAGGAACCAGGTGGGACCCGTACTTTGCTCTGTTTTTGTGCGAGGAAAGCTGCACTCGGAGTGCGTTTTCACGTCGTCAGCCGAGGCGCAAGCGGTCGTTGATCACACGCATTCACTGGTAATGTGTACAGGTAGCGGGATGACGCCGGCAAATACAAGGCGATATGTGGCGTTTGGGGCATCCTATTTTGCCACCAGCTGCACTCTGACATGCAAAGGGCAAGGTCCTTGCGTTCCTTGCAAGTATTTGAGAAAGTTGGTACAAAACCAGGTCTCACGAAAAAAGTTGTGTCGAATCCGTACTAACCGCCTAAAAAAGCATGCACATACTCGCCGTCGTTTGCAAACCGTCCAGAAAAAGCTGAGGAACACCACCAGAGAGCTGGAAGAAATGCGGTTAGCGAATAAAAATACGGCTACCGAGATTCTCAATGACCGCATCAAAGCACTGCCCCCAAAGCAACAGCAAGCTGTTATGACCTGCTTCAAAGCAGCGGCAAGAAAATCCACTTGCGGAATGAGATATGAGAAGGACTGGATCCTGGAATGTGTGCTGATGCGCATGAGGAGTCCAAAGCTTTATGAGCACCTGCGCAAGCAGAAAATTCTCATCTTGCCAAGCCGGACATGCCTCCAACGCTACATACAGAATTTCAAAAGTGGCTTCGGGTTCAACGAGAATGTATTCAAGGCCCTTGCTCTAGAAACTGGGGACATGGATATCAACGGTCGACATGGTGGCACTGTCTTTGATGAGATGAAGCTGTCCGAGCACTTTAGCGTCAATACGGCAGGTAAGCGCAGCACTTAACCAGTTGACCGCTAGGAGCTAGTATAAAGTATAACTGGTTTACCATTTGCTTGTGCTGTCATTAGGTCATTGTATACTACATGTCTACATGTTGTAGGTGCAGTTCAAGGATTCGTGGACCTGGGGAAGTTCACGCCGGAAGATGAAATGACAACTCCCGCAGACCATGGGATGGTGATGCTCTTTCAACCGTTTCAAGGTGTGTGACTGTCTATTCCTATTATATTTGCGTTTATCAGTGTGCACCGCAGATGTGTATATGCCCATTTTTGCAGCACACAAAATATGCCTTGAAGACACCTCTCACACCGAAAATACTTAATCAGTCTTCTACAAATGGCAGCAATTTTTGTTTCAAAATATTCGATCTATTGCCTATGTGGCATTTTTCTTTTGCAGGTGACTGGACACAAATTCTGGGTGTCTTTTCCTCGAAAGGCAACATTAAGGCGGAGATGCTGTCCAAGCTTTTACTTGAAGCAATTATACTGACAGAACAGGCCGGCCTTTTCGTTGACTTCGTGACCTGTGACGGAGCAACATGGAATCGCAGTATGTGGAAGTCATTTGGAATCACTGGTGAGGAACTGCAGGAACTACAATTTTCTTAGTGCGATACAGACGCATGCATACGAGATAGATGATCAGCACACCTAGTGCTTTCTCGTTGGATTGATGTCGTAAGCAGTTGGGATGATATGTGCCAGAGCCATAGTAGGCGAGGTGGTGATCAGTACGAATTTGCCTTTCAGCATCCTCTGGCCACATCAAATGCAAGACAACGCATCCTGTGGACGCCACAAGGGAGCTGCACTTCTGCTCTGACTTCCCTCATTTAGTGAAGTGTGTTAGAAATTCATTTGTATCTACAGGCTTCACAACCCCAGACGGCCGTGCATGCATTCAGCACCTAGAATGTGCATGGGAAAAAGATAATAATTCTCTAACATTAAAAGCAATGCCACACCTAACTAAGGCGCACATTCGGCCCAACTGTTTTGAAAAAATGAAAGTTAACTTGGCATTCACTTTGTTCAGTGAGGAAGTACTGAAGGGTATGTTCGTCTACAAAGCCCACTTGCAGCGGGAAACCAGTTCAGTGGCACCTACCGAGGAGCTTGTCAGGCGGATGAGCCGCCTTGTATCCACGATGACTTCGAGAACACCTCGTGAGGCACTGAGACCAACATCACAGCGTGTTGCTGACCTTGAGGCTTTCCTTGTTTTTTTGAATGACTGGGAAGCAGCAGCCAAGGGGTGTGGAGGAGGCTTTATCAGCAAAAGCACTGCAGAAGGCCTCCGAGTGACCATCTGCAGCGCATTATCCCTTCTCAATTATGTGACGTCGTTAGGCTTCAAGTACTTGCTAACATCAAGACTGAGCCAGGACAGGTTGGAAAATTTGTTTGGCATCATCCGACAATATTGTGGTACCAATGACCATCCCAGCCCTGGCCAGTTTCTGTTAACTGTAAATTGCCTGAGCTTCTATAACCTTGCGCGTCCACCTAAGTCCGGGAACTGCTCAGGAGAACTGGTTAATGCGCTCCTTGAGACACCAGGGCCTGAGCGTGATTACACTATTGGCATGTGCGAAATTATAGAAGACATGCTTGAAGTTGGCAATATTGATGGCGCTGGCAGCGTGATTAAGTCTTGTCTGAGCAGTGACCACAGCAGCTATGTCGTCGAAGTGAGTGACAGCCGCCTCATATATTACATGGCTGGATATGTGGCGAGGAAATTCAGAAGGAAATATGCTTGTGAACAATGTGCCTCAAGCCTGACAATCAGCAAAGACGTGGCTGAGCAAGATGTCAATAGTTCTTACACTCAGCGCTTTGACAAGGGGGGCCTTTTGTACCCAGGTAGTGAGCTCGCCCGACTTGTTTCTGTGCTAGAGGAAGCCTTTACACTGTTCTTTTCCACGCAACAGCTGTACACTTTCAGCATTCATGATTTCGTGCCATTTTTGAGCAGCGTACACCTTGAGCAAGTTGGTTGTGAGGTGCATTGCAAAGAGCTGACAGCAAAAATTATTCAGTTCTTTGTGATCACGAGGCTGCATTTTTTCACAAAGTCATTAAATAAAGATAAAGCGCTGCAAAGGGAGCGCCAGAAGCACCTGAAGCTCAGAAGAGTTAAATAGGCTGGTGCATCTTTTTCGTGTTTTTTCCAGTTTTTCCTTCAAATAAACTTCACACCTTGTCCTGTTCATTGTTCTGTTGTGTTGAGCTTTCCTTATTTGTTATGATCCACATTTCTTACTCGATTTGAAAACCACGCAACACGCGGTGTTACCCACTTAGTTGTGTGTCGAGAATGCGTATTACTGGTAATACTCCTTACTTCTGTCTGCTGAGAAAGTACACTGTAAATAGCATGTAACGCCTGCGGATATTCCAAACTTCGTAAGTCGAGACAGGAAATATGAATGTACATGCAGAATTTACAAAACACATGGTGTAGCGGACCGAAAGCAAAGGGGGCAAATAAAAGCGTAGCACTATCGTCATCCTCCGCCTTCATCGGCGCAAAATCCGCCGCCGCAAAGCACACCAGCGTGCTGTAGCGCCACCTGTCGTCTTCATCGCTAATCTGAGCAGCCTTTCCCACCCCGGCCGTCACACTACCCCCTACAGCCACCATAGCACCGCCGCCACGTTCTTCGGCGCCATTTCTCGCTACATATGAAGGCATTCGCTTTTAATTTGCAAACTCTCACTCAAACATTGAGGTTTGAGTAACAACTAGGCCATGTTTTTGAGATTATTCGCCGATTTTTGAGCAGTTAAGCCTGACTATATGTCGTGTACATAGCCAAATAGCAACGACTACACTGCAGCTCTTCAGTTTCATAATAATAATAATAATAATAATAATTGGTTTTTTGGGGAAAGGAAATGGCGCAGTATCTGTCTCATATATCGTTGGACACCTGAACCGCGCCGTAAAGGAAGGGATGAAGGAGGGAGTGAAAGAAGAAAATAAGAATTAGGTGCCGTAGTGGAGGGCTCCGGAATAATTTCGACCACCTGGGGATCTTTAACGTGCACTGACATCGCACAGCACACGGGCGCCTTAGCGTTTTTCCTCCATAAAAACGCAGCCGCCGCGGTCGGGTTCGAACCCGGGAACTCCGGATCAGTAGTCGAGCGCGCTAACCACTGAGCCACCGCGGCGGGTCAGTTTCATGCCCGATTAAACATTTTTCTATATTTTCATAATTTTTTTCCACGAAAAAAAGACTGGTAATTCAGAAAATAAAACAGTTTCTCCGGACCGGTGTTGGCGCGCTTTAACTTACTGCTATTAGATGGCACCACAGTGTTCACATCCAAACACATAAAGAAGCGACGATGCGGCACGGCGAACAGGTGTCGTAGTTGTGCTTTTTTTTACAGCGCTCGCAACGCAACGTGCGCTGTGTATGCAAGCTTACTGAGGTATGCGGAGTGAAATTGTCTACTGGTCAGGGTAGGCAAAGGTGTCGAGCTTCACGGGCACATTTGAAAAGCCGCTGAGTCGGCTGTTAGCTGAAGTGTAATCGGTACGTCTATATATGCAGAGAAAAAGGTTACTAAAGTGTAGCATTTCACTTCATAGAAATGACTGCAATGCATCCGTTTTTTTGTTATCATTAAAAGCTGGGCATCTGCCATCATCATCACTCGTTTTAGCCCTACGGTAACTTGTTACGGCAGAGACGGTACGCTAAAACGTCTTCTGGCGTGCGCCGCGCTAACCAGAAAATCCGGCGTCCGGTAACACGGTAAACGCTAACGTAAACACGGTAAAGATATGCTACAACTCCATATTCTCTTCTAAAGGTTATTTTTGGAAGAACAGGTTGTGGAGGCGCAGCTCGTCAGCCAACGAACTTGATTTGTTGTCAGGCCTTTTTTTCTTTTACCGCAACCGTCCCAGCCGCTGCTTGAGACGCATCACAGCCTGAGGTTTCGCTGTCATTGTTGCGTCCTGGTTCAAAATCTTACAAAGTATTTCTGCTAATTGTGTTTGATCTAGACCGCTTAATCTTTCACCCTGACCTTGGTGTGACGCATCACAGGGTCCAGTGGCGCTCACGACCTCAAAAACCGCCAGAGCCAGGGCAACCCCTACGAGCTCAGCAGGAGCTATGACACAGCTGTGGAACGAGCCCCTGTACGCCAAAAAGGTATTGGCTCCTGGACAGGAACTGCATTCGCCACAAGAACTTTCTTTTTCACGTCAGCAACCTCAGCAAGAGCAGGAGGCAGTGATGCCTCAGCAAAAGCTCCTTCCCCGAAAGGGACCACCACATTCTCGAGAGGGAAACCTGGCGTATCGGGAGCCGCCACTGCTTCGGCAGTTCCTGAGGTCACCGCAAGGCCCCCACTGCCACGAGGACCCACTTCGCCCACTCGACAAGAGGCGGCTGGACAATGGGGTACGGGACCGGGATTTTTCCGCGACATGTGCCGCTAAAATGGCCGGAGTTGCCATGCGCACACGAGCCTATGTTTTCGGCGATCGCGAACCCGAGGAGGGCAGTTATGATGGACGACGGGGTCTGCTACAACCTGGCGTATCTGACGTTCCCCCAGAACCACGAATGCCTCGCCCGGGCCGCATGGCACGGTGACGAATGAATACCAGATGACAGTTTTGCACAATGACCGAGCCTGCTGCACATTCGGCCAGCAGCCAGCACCTGGGCGGCGGGCCAATGCCTTCCCTACTCGAGGTTATTCCTGCATTAAATGGTTTTTACAGGATGACTTTCATGCGGTATCTGCGACCAGGAGGGCTTTACCCTAAACGCTTCACCCTACTTGCTATTGTATGTCTACGTGCACAATGGGTCCTCTGTTTATTCTCTTGTGCTAGCTATGCAGCTATACTGATGCCGTCATTGGTTTTTCGACTGTTTAACATAGACAACAACCCTAGTTTTGTTGCCCATGAGTCCTATAATGCTCTCGCATTGATATTTCTATTAATTCACTTCTAAAGGTTATTTTGGGAAGAACAGGTTGTGGAGGCGCAACTCGTCAGCCAACGAACTCGATTTGTTGCCACGCCTTTTTTATTTTACCGCAACAGTCCCAACCGCTGCATGCGACGCATCACAGCATCGGGTTACGCTGTCATTTTTGCATTCTGGTTCTAAATCTTACAAAGTATTTCAGTTAATTGTGTTTGATCCACACCGCACACTTTAGCAGAGTTTCTAAAGTCTGATCCGCAGAAACTTTGGCGGCACTTGAGAAGACCGAAAGATGCACTTACCAAAATAAAAGTTAGAGACATACAAAGTATTTCAGTTAATTGTGTTTGATCCACACCGCTTAATCTTCCACCTTGCTATTGGTGCGGCGCAGCATAGGGTCCAGTGCCGCTCATGACCTCAACAACCGCAAGCCAGGGCAACCCCGACGAGCTCAGCAGGAGCTATGACACAGCTATGGAACGAGCACCTATACGCCAAAGAGGAATCGGCTCCTGGACAGGAACTGCATTCGCCACCAGGACTTTCTTTTGCACGTCAGCAACTTCAGCAAGAGCAGGAGGCAGTGATGCCTCAGCAAAAGTTGCTTTCAAGACCGGGACCACCACATCCTCGAGTGGGAAACCTGCCGTATAGGGATACGCCACTACTTCAGCAGTTCATGCGGCCACCGCAAGGCCACCCCCTGCCACGAGGTCCCACTTCGCCCACTCTACAAGAGGAGGCTGGGCAATGGGGTACGGGACCGGGATTATCGCCGCGATCTAGGCGGCTAAAATGGCCGGAGTCCCCATGCGCACAGGAGCCTAAGCTTACGTTGATCGCGAACCCGAGCAGGGCCGTTATGATGGACGACGGGGTCTGCTACAACCTGGCGTATCCGACGTTCCCCGAGAACCACGAATGCCTTGCCCGGGCCGTATGGCACTGGGACGAATGAATATCCGATGACGGCTTTGAACAATGACCGAGCCTGCTGCACCTGCGGCCAGCACCTGGGCGGCGGGCTAATGCCTTCCCTACTCGGGGTTCTTCCTCCATGAAATGATTATTACAGGATGACTTTCATGCGGTATCTGCGACCAGGAGGGCTTGACCCTAAACGTGTACACAATGGGTCCTCTGTTTAATCTCTTGTGCTAGCTATGCAGCTATGCTGATGCCGTCATTGGATTTTCGACTGTTTAACATGGACAACCCTAGTTTTGTTGCCCATGAGTCCTATAATGCTCTCGCATTGATATTTCTATTCATTCTCTTCTAAAGGTTATTTTGGGAAGAACAGGTTGTGGAGGCGCAGCTCGTCAGAAAACGAACTCGATTTGTTGCCACGCCTTTTTTATTTTACCGCAACAGTCCCAACCGCTGCATGCGACGCAACACAGCCTCGGATTTCGCTGTCATTTTTGCATTCTGGTTCAAAATCTTCAAGAGTATTTCTGCTAATTGTGTTTGATCAGCACCGCTTAATCTTCCACATTGCCCTTGGTGCGACGCATCACCGGGTCCAGTAGCGCTCACGATCTCAACAACCGCCAAAGCCAGGGCAACCCCCCCGAGCTCAGCAGGAGCTATTGCACAGCTGTGGAAAGAGCACCTGTACGCAAAAGAGGAAGCGCTCCTGGACAGGAACTGCATTCGCAAACAGAACTTTCTTTTGCACGTCAGCAACTTCAGCAAGAGCAGGAGGCAGTGACGCCTCAGCAAAAGTTGCTTTCACGACCGGGACCACCACATTCTCGAGTGGGAAACCTGCCGTATCGGGATACGCCACTGCTTCGGCAGTTCATGCGGCCACCGCAAGGCCCCCCCTGCCACGAGGTCCCACTTCGCCCACTCTACAAGAGGAGGCTGGGCAATGGGGTACGGGACCGGGATTATCGCCGCGATCTAGGCCGCTAAAACGGCCGGAGTCTCCATGCGCACACGAGCCTAAGCTTACGGCGATCGCGAACCCGAGTAGGGCCGTTATGATAGACGACGGGGTCTGCTACAACCTGGCGTATCCGACGTTCCCCGAGAACCACGAATGCCTTGCCCGGGCCCTATGGCACTGGGACGAATAAATATCCGATGACGGCTTTGAACAATGACCGAGCCTGCTGCACCTGCGGCCAGCACCTGGGCGGCGGGCTAATGCCTTCCCTACTCGGGGTTATTCCTCCATTAAATGGTTTTTACAGGATGACTTTCATGCGGCATCTGCGACCAGGAAGGCTTTTTCCTAAACGCCTCACCATACTTGCTATTGGGTGTCTACGTACACAATGGGTCCTGTGTTTAATCTCGTGCTTGCTAAGCTTAGTTAGTTAATCGTGAGTTTATTGCGCAAGGGCGACTAAGGCCAAAGAGCGCCAAACCGATGCTTATTTATATGTAGTTTACAAGTGGAACTCATGTCATTATGATACGCGGTGAGCAATAAACAAATAAAAGAGACAAAATCCAGTGTAAATGCCTGGAACAAATTCAAAGGATCTAAATATCGAAACTTAAAATGGGTATAATCATCGCGGTAAAAAGGAATGAAATGGAGTCTGAATGTAGGATACTGCCAAGAGCAAGAGGGCGGGGAGTTGCCTCCCACTGTGCATGGCTACGGCGCCTCCTTGTCTGTGACAGGGTACCCTTTAGATGACGTGATGCTTGCTATGCAGCTATGCTGATGCCGTCACTGGAGTTTTTCTACTGTTTAACATGGACAACAACCCGGGTTTTGTTGCCCATGAGTCCTATAATGCTCTCGTATTGATATTTCTATTCATTAGAGAGTTACTGCATATCGTTACCGAGTTTACGTTACCGTTTACCGGGCCCGGCAAGCGACGTCTGCGCATGCGCCGCCACTTACCAGTCCGCAAACACTTTACGGAATCCCTTTTAGCGTTGCGAAGGGTTAGCGTTTGCTCGTAAACAAACATGGCGGCGCCCTGCACGGCCGCTTCGGACCAAATACAGCACCGCTATGGTGGCTGTAAGGGGAAGTGTGACGGGCGGGCGTAGGCGCGCCTTGCTTGGGAGAGCGCGAAACGTGATGAAAACATCGCGGAGCCGCTAGGGGCGCTGCAGTGCGGCTGGTGTGCCACGGCACGCAGACGACGCGCTGCTAAGCCAGGCGCAGCTGTATAGCTTGTTTTCTTTCCCACGTGTGGTGCGTGTTTTGCTCCGTGTGTGATCTCGCGTTTCTCTGGTGCTGGAATTTCGTGCATGAACACAGTGTGTAGTGTACCGAAAAAGGTCAATATGGCATCAAAAGCACGAACGTGCTTTGTACCGGGGTGCAAAAGTGGATATAGATCCTGCCCAGTGAAGGCTTCTCTTTTCCGAGCACCGATTGCTGCAGCGCGACGAGAACTGTGGGCTCGAAATATCAAGAGGGCCGACAAGGAGCTCACTTCAGACTGTGTAGTGTGTGAACGCCACTTTTAGGAGAAGTTTATTGAAAGGACTTTTCGACATGTGATCGGCGGAAAGGTGGTCGACATTCCACGCGATAGGCCCCATCTCAAAGACGACGCTGCTCCCACGGTATTTCCGGACGCTCCCAAGTACTTCACAAAGAAAGCCCCGACCAAACGTAAGGAAAGAAATCTGTGCGAACAAAAAGCACCCTCTTCGAAACGAAGGAAACTGCACGCGGTAGCCGACGCGCGACTGCCAACGCAGCAAGACGCTGATGATTCTATCGTGGCCGTTCCAGATGCACAGGACGACTCTCAGGAAGCAGATCTGCACTATTTTTGCGGAAATCTTAACTTGCCTGACGGCTGCTGGAGCAAGCTTCGCTTGTCGGCGGAGTCAGACACTGTTTACATCGGTGTCTGTGAGCGGGGTGGAGATAATATCGCACACATGCTGCTGCCAAAGTTGATAAAGTTTCGCCGGCAAAGGAACCAGGTGGGACCCGTACTTTGCTCTGTTTTTGTGCGAGGAAAGCTGCACTCGGAGTGCGTTTTCACGTCGTCAGCCGAGGCGCAAGCGGTCGTTGATCACACGCATTCACTGGTAATGTGTACAGGTAGCGGGATGACGCCGGCAAATACAAGGCGATATGTGGCGTTTGGGGCATCCTATTTTGTCACCAGCTGCACTCTGGCATGCAAAGGGCAAGGTCCTTGCGTTCCTTGCAAGTATTTGAGAAAGTTCGTACAAAACCAGGTCTCACGAAAAAAGTTGTGACGAATCCGTACTAACCGCCTAAAAAAGCATGCACATACTCGCCGTCGTTTGCAAACCGTCCAGAAAAAGCTGAGGAACACCACCAGAGAGCTGGAAGAAATGCGGTTAGCGAATAAAAATACGGCTACCGAGATTCTCAATGACCGCATCAAAGCACTGCCCCCAAAGCAACAGCAAGCTGTTATGACCTGCTTCAAAGCAGCGGCAAGAAAATCCACTTGCGGAATGAGATATGAGAAGGACTGGATCCTGGAATGTGTGCTGATGCGCATGAGGAGTCCAAAGCTTTATGAGCACCTGCGCAAGCAGAAAATTCTCATCTTGCCAAGCCGGACATGCCTCCAACGCTACATACAGAATTTCAAAAGTGGCTTCGGGTTCAACGAGAATGTATTCAAGGCCCTTGCTCTAGAAACTGGGGACATGGATATCAACGCTCGACATGGTGGCATTGTCTTTGATGAGATGAAGCTGTCCGAGCACTTTAGCGTCAATACGGCAGGTAAGCGCAGCACTTAACCAGTTGACCGCTAGGAGCTAGTATAAAGTATAACTGGTTTACCATTTGCTTGTGCTGTCATTAGGTCATTGTATACTACATGTCTACATGTTGTAGGTGCAGTTCAAGGATTCGTGGACCTGGGGAAGTTCACGCCGGAAGATGAAATGACAACTCCCGCAGACCATGGGATGGTGATGCTCTTTCAACCGTTTCAAGGTGTGTGACTGTCTATTCCTATTATATTTGCGTTTATCAGTGTGCACCGCAGATGTGTATATGCCCATTTTTGCAGCACACAAAATATGCCTTGAAGACACCTCTCACACCGAAAATACTTAATCAGTCTTCTACAAATGGCAGCAATTTTTGTTTCAAAATATTCGATCTATTGCCTATGTGGCATTTTTCTTTTGCAGGTGACTGGACACAAATTCTGGGTGTCTTTTCCTCGAAAGGCAACATTAAGGCGGAGATGCTGTCCAAGCTTTTACTTGAAGCAATTATACTGACAGAACAGGCCGGCCTTTTCGTTGACTTCGTGACCTGTGACGGAGCAACATGGAATCGCAGTATGTGGAAGTCATTTGGAATCACTGGTGAGGAACTGCAGGAACTACAATTTTCTTAGTGCGATACAGACGCATGCATACGAGATAGATGATCAGCACACCTAGTGCTTTCTCGTTGGATTGATGTCGTAAGCAGTTGGGATGATATGTGCCAGAGCCATAGTAGGCGAGGTGGTGATCAGTACGAATTTGCCTTTCAGCATCCTCTGGCCACATCAAATGCAAGACAACGCATCCTGTGGACGCCACAAGGGAGCTGCACTTCTGCTCTGACTTCCCTCATTTAGTGAAGTGTGTTAGAAATTCATTTGTATCTACAGGCTTCACAACCCCAGACGGCCGTGCATGCATTCAGCACATAGAATGTGCATGGGAAAAAGATAATAATTCTCTAACATTAAAAGCAATGCCACACCTAACTAAGGCGCACATTCGGCCCAACTGTTTTGAAAAAATGAAAGTTAACTTGGCATTCACTTTGTTCAGTGAGGAAGTACTGAAGGGTATGTTCGTCTACAAAGCCCACTTGCAGCGGGAAACCAGTTCAGTGGCACCTACCGAGGAGCTTGTCAGGCGGATGAGCCGCCTTGTATCCACGATGACTTCGAGAACACCTCGTGAGGCACTGAGACCAACATCACAGCGTGTTGCTGACCTTGAGGCTTTCCTTGTTTTTTTGAATGACTGGGAAGCAGCAGCCAAGGGGTGTGGAGGAGGCTTTATCAGCAAAAGCACTGCAGAAGGCCTCCGAGTGACCATCTGCAGCGCATTATCCCTTCTCAATTATGTGACGTCGTTAGGCTTCAAGTACTTGCTAACATCAAGACTGAGCCAGGACAGGTTGGAAAATTTGTTTGGCATCATCCGACAATATTGTGGTACCAATGACCATCCCAGCCCTGGCCAGTTTCTGTTAACTGTAAATTGCCTGAGCTTCTATAACCTTGCGCGTCCACCTAAGTCCGGGAACTGCTCAGGAGAACTGGTTAATGCGCTCCTTGAGACACCAGGGCCTGAGCGTGATTACACTATTGGCATGTGCGAAATTATAGAAGACATGCTTGAAGTTGGCAATATTGATGGCGCTGGCAGCGTGATTAAGTCTTGTCTGAGCAGTGACCACAGCAGCTATGTCGTCGAAGTGAGTGACAGCCGCCTCATATATTACATGGCTGGATATGTGGCGAGGAAATTCAGAAGGAAATATGCTTGTGAACAATGTGCCTCAAGCCTGACAATCAGCAAAGACGTGGCTGAGCAAGATGTCAATAGTTCTTACACTCAGCGCTTTGACAAGGGGGGCCTTTTGTACCCAGGTAGTGAGCTCGCCCGACTTGTTTCTGTGCTAGAGGAAGCCTTTACACTGTTCTTTTCCACGCAACAGCTGTACACTTTCAGCATTCATGATTTCGTGCAATTTTTGAGCAGTGTACACCTTGAGCAAGTTGGTTGTGAGGTGCATTGCAAAGAGCTGACAGCAAAAATTATTCAGTTCTTTGTGATCACGAGGCTGCATTTTTTCACAAAGTCATTAAATAAAGATAAAGCGCTGCAAAGGGAGCGCCAGAAGCACCTGAAGCTCAGAAGAGTTAAATAGGCTGGTGCATCTTTTTCGTGTTTTTTCCAGTTTTTCCTTCAAATAAACTTCACACCTTGTCCTGTTCATTGTTCTGTTGTGTTGAGCTTTCCTTATTTGTTATGATCCACATTTCTTACTCGATTTGAAAACCACGCAACACGCGGTGTTACCCACTTAGTTGTGTCAAGAATGCGTAATACTGGTAATACTCCTTACTTCTGTCTGCTGAGAAAGTACACTGTAAATAGCATGTAACGCCTGCGGATATTCCAAACTTCGTAAGTCGAGACAGGAAATATGAATGTACATGCAGAATTTACAAAACACATGGTGTAGCGGACCGAAAGCAAAGGGGGCAAATAAAAGCGTAGCACTATCGTCATCCTCCGCCTTCATCGGCGCAAAATCCGCCGCCGCAAAGCACACCAGCGTCCTGTAGCGCCACCTGTCGTCTTCATCGCTAATCTCAGCAGCCTTTCCCACCCCGGCCGTCACACTACCCCCTACAGCCACCATAGCACCGCCGCCACGTTCTTCGGCGCCATTTCTCGCTACATATCAAGGCATTCGCTTTTAATTTGCAAACTCTCACTCAAACGTTGAGGTTTGAGTAACAACTAGGCCATGTTTTTGAGATTATTCGCCGATTTTTGAGCAGTTAAGCCTGACTATATGTCGTGTACATAGCCAAATAGCAACGACTACACTGCAGCTCTTCAGTTTCATAATAATAATAATAATAATTGGTTTTTGGGGAAAGGAAATGGCGCAGTATCTGTCTCATATATCGTTGGACACCTGAACCGCGCCGTAAAGGAAGGGATGAAGGAGGGAGTGAAAGAAGAAAAGAAGAATTAGGTGCCGTAGTGGAGGGCTCCGGAATAATTTCGACCACCTGGGGATCTTTAACGTGCACTGACATCGCACAGCACACGGGCGCCTTGGCGTTTTTCCTCCATAAAAACGCAGCCGCCGCGGTCGGGTTCGAACCCGGGAACTCCGGATCAGTAGTCGAGCGCGCTAACCACTGAGCCACCGCGGCGGGTCAGTTTCATGCCCGATTAAACATTTTTCTATATTTTCATAATTTTTTTCCACGAAAAAAAGACTGGTAATTCAGAAAATAAAACAGTTTCTCCGGACCGGTGTTGGCGCGCTTTAACTTACTGCTATTAGATGGCACCAC
Organism: Amblyomma americanum; assembly: GCF_052857255.1. Classification (NCBI taxonomy): domain Eukaryota; kingdom Metazoa; phylum Arthropoda; class Arachnida; order Ixodida; family Ixodidae; genus Amblyomma; species Amblyomma americanum. Next base: position 304,503,830 of record NC_135497.1, on the reverse strand, counting down.
AGTGTTCACATCCAAACACATAAAGAAGCGACGATGCGGCACGGCGAACAGGTGTCGTAGTTGTGCTTTTTTTTTACAGCGCTCGCAACGCAACGTGCGCTGTGTATGCAAGCTTACTGAGGTATGCGGAGTGAAATTGTCTACTGGTCAGGGTAGGCAAAGGTGTCTAGCTTCACGGGCACATTTGAAAAGCCGCTGAGTCGGCTGTTAGCTGAAGTGTAATCGGTACGTCTATATATGCACAGAAAAAGGTTACTAAAGTGTAGCATTTCACTTCATAGAAATGACTGCAATGCATCCGTTTTTTTTGTTATCATTAAAAGCTGGGCATCTGCCATCATCATCACTCGTTTTAGCCCTATGGTAACTTGTTACGGCAGAGACGGTACGCTAAAACGTCTTCTGGCGTGCGCCGCGCTAACCAGAAAATCCGGCGTCCGGTAACACTGTAAACGGTAACGTAAACACGGTAAAGATATGCTATAACTCCATATTCTCTTCTAAAGGTTATTTTTGGAAGAACAGGTTGTGGAGGCGCAGCTCGTCAGCCAACGAACTTGATTTGTTGTCAGGCCTTTTTTTCTTTTACCGCAACCGTCCCAGCCGCTGCTTGAGACGCATCACAGCCTGAGGTTTCGCTGTCATTGTTGCGTCCTGGTTCAAAATCTTACAAAGTATTTCTGCTAATTGTGTTTGATCTAGACCGCTTAATCTTTCACCCTGACCTTGGTGTGACGCATCACAGGGTCCAGTGGCGCTCACGACCTCAAAAACCGCCAGAGCCAGGGCAACCCCTACGAGCTCAGCAGGAGCTATGACACAGCTGTGGAACGAGCCCCTGTACGCCAAAAAGGTATTGGCTCCTGGACAGGAACTGCATTCGCCACAAGAACTTTCTTTTTCACGTCAGCAACCTCAGCAAGAGCAGGAGGCAGTGATGCCTCAGCAAAAGCTCCTTCCCCGAAAGGGACCACCACATTCTCGAGAGGGAAACCTGGCGTATCGGGAGCCGCCACTGCTTCGGCAGTTCCTGAGGCCACCGCAAGGCCCCCACTGCCACGAGGACCCACTTCGCCCACTCGACAAGAGGCGGCTGGACAATGGGGTACGGGACCGGGATTTTTCCGCGACATGTGCCGCTAAAATGGCCGGAGTTGCCATGCGCACACGAGCCTATGTTTTCGGCGATCGCGAACCCGAGGAGGGCAGTTATGATGGACGACGGGGTCTGCTACAACCTGGCGTATCTGACGTTCCCCCAGAACCACGAATGCCTCGCCCGGGCCGCATGGCACGGTGACGAATGAATACCAGATGACAGTTTTGCACAATGACCGAGCCTGCTGCACATTCGGCCAGCAGCCAGCACCTGGGCGGCGGGCCAATGCCTTCCCTACTCGAGGTTATTCCTGCATTAAATGGTTTTTACAGGATGACTTTCATGCGGTATCTGCGACCAGGAGGGCTTTACCCTAAACGCTTCACCCTACTTGCTATTGTATGTCTACGTGCACAATGGGTCCTCTGTTTAATCTCTTGTGCTAGCTATGCAGCTATACTGATGCCGTCATTGGTTTTTCGACTGTTTAACATGGACAACAACCCTAGTTTTGTTGCCCATGAGTCCTATAATGCTCTCGCATTGATATTTCTATTAATTCACTTCTAAAGGTTATTTTGGGAAGAACAGGTTGTGGAGGCGCAACTCGTAAGCCAACGAACTCGATTTGTTGCCACGCCTTTTTTATTTTACCGCAACAGTCCCAACCGCTGCATGCGACGCATCACAGCATCGGGTTACGCTGTCATTTTTGCATTCTGGTTCTAAATCTTACAAAGTATTTCAGTTAATTGTGTTTGATCCACACCGCACACTTTAGCAGAGTTTCTAAAGTCTGATCCGCAGAAACTTTGGCGGCACTTGAGAAGACCGAAAGATGCACTTACCAAAATAAAAGTTAGAGACATACAAAGTATTTCAGTTAATTGTGTTTGATCCACACCGCTTAATCTTCCACCTTGCTATTGGTGCGGCGCAGCATAGGGTCCAGTGCCGCTCATGACCTCAACAACCGCAAGCCAGGGCAACCCCGACGAGCTCAGCAGGAGCTATGACACAGCTATGGAACGAGCACCTATACGCCAAAGAGGAATCGGCTCCTGGACAGGAACTGCATTCGCCACCAGGACTTTCTTTTGCACGTCAGCAACTTCAGCAAGAGCAGGAGGCAGTGACGCCTCAGCAAAAGTTGCTTTCAAGACCGGGACCACCACATCCTCGAGTGGGAAACCTGCCGTATAGGGATACGCCACTGCTTCAGCAGTTCATGCGGCCGCCGCAAGGCCACCCCCTGCCACGAGGTCCCACTTCGCCCACTCTACAAGAGGAGGCTGGGCAATGGGGTACGGGACCGGGATTATCGCCGCGATCTAGGCGGCTAAAATGGCCGGAGTCCCCATGCGCACACGCGCCTAAGCTTACGGCGATCGCGAACCCGAGCAGGGCCGTTATGATAGACGACGGGGTCTGCTACAACCTGGCGTATCCGACGTTCCCCGAGAACCACGAATGCCTTGCCCGGGCCGTATGGCACTGGGACGAATGAATATCCGATGACGGCTTTGAACAATGACCGAGCCTGCTGCACCTGCGGCCAGCACCTGGGCGGCGGGCTAATGCCTTCCCTACTCGGGGTTCTTCCTCCATGAAATGATTATTACAGGATGACTTTCATGCGGTATCTGCGACCAGGAGGGCTTGACCCTAAACGCGTACACAATGGGTCCTCTGTTTAATTTCTTGTGCTAGCTATGCAGCTATGCTGATGCCGTCATTGGATTTTCGACTGTTTAACATGGACAACAACCCTAGTTTTGTTGCCCATGAGTCCTATAATGCTCTCGCATTGATATTTCTATTCATTCTCTTCTAAAGGTTATTTTGGGAAGAACAGGTTGTGGAGGCGCAGCTCGTCAGAAAACGAACTCGATTTGTTGCCACGCCTTTTTTATTTTACCGCAACAGTCCCAACCGCTGCATGCGACGCAACACAGCCTCGGATTTCGCTGTCATTTTTGCATTCTGGTTCAAAATCTTCAAGAGTATTTCTGCTAATTGTGTTTGATCAGCACCGCTTAATCTTCCACATTGCCCTTGGTGCGACGCATCACCGGGTCCAGTAGCGCTCACGATCTCAACAACCGCCAAAGCCAGGGCAACCCCCCCCCGAGTTCAGCAGGAGCTATTGCACAGCTGTGGAACGAGCACCTGTACGCAAAAGAGGAAGCGCTCCTGGACAGGAACTGCATTCGCAAACAGAACTTTCTTTTGCACGTCAGCAACTTCAGCAAGAGCAGGAGGCAGTGACGCCTCAGCAAAAGTTGCTTTCACGACCGGGACCACCACATTCTCGAGTGGGAAACCTGCCGTATCGGGATACGCCACTGCTTCGGCAGTTCATGCGGCCACCGCAAGGCCCCCCCCTGCCACGAGGTCCCACTTCGCCCACTCTACAAGAGGAGGCTGGGCAATGGGGTACGGGACCGGGATTATCGCCGCGATCTAGGCCGCTAAAACGGCCGGAGTCTCCATGCGCACACGAGCCTAAGCTTACGGCGATCGCGAACCCGAGTAGGGCCGTTATGATAGACGACGGGGTCTGCTACAACCTGGCGTATCCGACGTTCCCCGAGAACCACGAATGCCTTGCCCGGGCCCTATGGCACTGGGACGAATAAATATCCGATGACGGCTTTGAACAATGACCGAGCCTGCTGCACCTGCGGCCAGCACCTGGGCGGCGGGCTAATGCCTTCCCTACTCGGGGTTCTTCCTCCATGAAATGATTTTTACAGGATGACTTTCATGCGGTATCTGCGACCAGGAGGGCTTGACCCTAAACGCTTCAACCTACTTGCTATTGTGTGTCTACGTACACAATGGGTCCTCTGTTTAATCTCTTGTGCTAGCTGTGCAGCTATGCTGATGCCGTCCTTGGAGTTTTTCGACTGTTTAACATGGACAACAACCCTAGTCTTGTTGCCCATGAGTCCTATAATGCTCTCGCATTGGTATTTCTATTTATTCTCTTCTAAAGGTTATTTTGGGAAGAACAGGTTGTGGAGGCGGAGCTCGTCAGCCAACGAACTCGATTTGTTGCCACGCCTTTTTATTTTACCGCAACAGTCCCAACCGCTGCATGCGACGCATCACAGCCTCGGGTTTCGCTGTCATTGTTGCGTTCTGGTTCAAAATCTGACAAAGTATATCTGCTAATTGTGTTTGATCTAGACCGCTTAATCTTTCACCCTGACCATGGTGTGACGCATCACAGGGTCCAGTGGCTCTCACAACCTCAACAACCGCCAGAGCCAGGGCAACCCCTACGAGCTCAGCAGGAGCTATGACACAGCTGTGGAACGAGCCCCTGTACGCCAAAAAGGAATCGGCTCCTGGACAGGAACTGCATTCGCCACAAGAACTTTCTTTTTCACGCAAGCAACCTCAGCAAGAGCAGGAGGCAGTGATGCCTCAGCAAAAGTTCCTTCCCCGACCGGGACCACCCCATTCTCGAGAGGGAAACCTGGCGTATCGGGAGCCGCCACTTCTTCGGCAGTTCCTGTGGCCACCGCAAGGCCCCCCACTGCCACGAGGACCCACTTCGCCCACTCGACAAGAGGCGGCTGGGCAATGGGGTACGGGACCGGGATTTTTCCGCGACCTGGGCCGCTAAAATGGCCGGAGTCGCCATGCGCACACGAGCCTATGTTTTCGGCGATCGCGAACTTGAGGAGGGCCGTTATGATGGACGACGGGGTCTGCTACAACCTGGCGTATCTGACGTTCCCCTAGAACCACGAATGCCTCACCTGGGCCGCATGGCACTGTGACGAATGAATACCCGATGAAGGCTTTTTACAATGACCAAGCCTGCTGCACCTGCGGCCAGCAGCCAGCACCTGGGCGGCGGGCCAAAGCCTTCCCTACTCGAGGTTCTTCCTCCATGAAATGGTTTTTACAGGATGACTTCCATGCGGCATCTGCGACCAGGAAGGCTTTACCCTAAACGCCTCACCATACTTGCTATTGGGTGTCTACGTACACAATGGGTCCTGTGTTTAATCTCGTGCTTGCTAAGCTTAGTTAGTTAATTGAGAGTTTATTGCGCAAGGGCGACTAAGGCCAAAGAGCGCCAAACCGATGCTTATTTATATGTAGTTTACAAGTGGAACTCATGTCATTATGATACGCGGTGAGCAATAATAAAAGAGACAAAATCCAGTGTAAATGCCTGGAACAAATTCAAAGGATCTAAATATCGAAACTTCAAATGGGTATAATCATCGCGGTAAAAAAGGAATGAAATGGAGTCTGAATGTAGGATACTGCCAAGAGCAAGAGGGCGGGGAGTTGCCTCCCACTGTGCATGGCTACGGCGCCTCCTTGTCTGTGACAGGGTACCCTTTAGATGACGTGATGCTTGCTATGCAGCTATGCTGATGCCGTCACTGGAGTTTTTCTATTGTTTAACATGGACAACAACCCGGGTTTTGTTGCCCATGAGTCCTATAATGCTCTCGTATTGATATTTCTATTCATTAGAGAGTTATTGCATATCGTTACCGAGTTTACGTTACCGTTTACCGGGCCCGGCAAGCGACGTCTGCGCATGCGCCGCCGCCACTTACCGGTCCGCAAACACTTTACGGAATCCCTTTTAGCGTTGCGAAGGGTTAGCGTTTGCTCGTAAACAAACATGGCGACGCCCTGCACGGCCGCTTCGGACCAAATACAGCACCGCCGCCACGTTCTTCGGCGCCATTTCTCGCTACATATGAAGGCATTCGCTTTTAATTTGCAAACTCTCACTCAAACGTTGAGGTTTGAGTAACAACTAGGCCATGTTTTTGAGATTATTCGCCGATTTTTGAGCAGTTAAGCCTGACTATATGTCGTGTACATAGCCAAAGAGCAACGACTACACTGCAGCTCTTCAGTTTCATAATAATAATAATAATAATTGGTTTTTGGGGAAAGGAAATGGCGCAGTATCTGTCTCATATATCGTTGGACACCTGAACCGCGCCGTAAGGGAAGGGATGAAGGAGGGAGTGAAAGAAGAAAAGAATTAGGTGCCGTAGTGGAGGGCTCCGGAATAATTTCGACCACCTGGGGATCTTTAACGTGCACTGACATCGCACAGCACACGGGCGCCTTGGGCTGCGTTTTTATGGAGAAACGCAGCCGCCGCGGTCGGGTTCGAACCCGGGAACTCCGGATCAGTAGTCGAGCGCGCTAACCACTGAGCCACCGCGGCGGGTCAGTTTCATGCCCGATTAAACATTTTTCTATATTTTCATAATTTTTTTCCACGAAAAAAAGACTGGTAATTCAGAAAATAAAACAGTTTCTCCGGACCGGTGTTGGCGCGCTTTAACTTACTGCTATTGGATGGCACCACAGTGTTCACATCCAAACACATAAAGAAGCGACGATGCGGCACGGCGAACAGGTGTCGTAGTTGTGCTTTTTTTTTACAGCGCTCGCAACGCAACGTGCGCTGTGTATGCAAGCTTACTGAGGTATGCGGAGTGAAATTGTCTACTGGTCAGGGTAGGCAAAGGTGTCTAGCTTCACGGGCACATTTGAAAAGCCGCTGAGTCGGCTGTTAGCTGAAGTGTAATCGGTACGTCTATATATGCAGAGAAAAAGGTTACTAAAGTGTAGCATTTCACTTCATAGAAATGACTGCAATGCATCCGTTTTTTTGTTATCATTAAAAGCTGGGCATCTGCCATCATCATCACTCGTTTTAGCCCTACGGTAACTTGTTACGGCAGAGACGGTACGCTAAAACGTCTTCTGGCGTGCGCCGCGCTAACCAGAAAATCCGGCGTCCGGTAACACGGTAAACGGTGACGTAAACACGGTAAAGATATGCTATAACTCCATATTCTTTTCTAAAGGTTATTTTGGGAACAGGCTGTGGAGGCGCAGCTCGTCAGCCAACGAACTCGATTTGTTGCCAGGCCTTTTTTTCTTTTACCGCAACTGCCCCAACCGCTGCTTGCGACGCATCACAGCCTGGAGGTTTCGCTGTCATCGTCGCGTTCTGGTTCAAAACCTTACAAAGTATTTCTGCTAATTGTTTGATCTAGACCGCTTAATCTTCCTCCTTGCCCTTGGTGCAACGCACCACAGGGTCGAGTGACGCTCACGACCTCAACAACCGCCAGAGCCAGGGCAACCCCGACGAGCTCAGCAGGAGCTACGACACAGCTATGGAACGAGCACCTGTACGGCAAAGAGGAATCGGCTGCTGGACAGGAACTGCATTTGCCACCAGAACTTTCTCTTGCACGTCAGCAACTTCAGCAAGAGCAGGAGGCAGTGACGACTCAGCAAAAGTTGCTTTCACGACCGGGACCACCACATTCTCGAGAGGGAAACCTGCCGTATCGGGATACGCCACTGCTTCGGCAGTTCATGCGGCCACCGCAGGCCCCCCCCCCTGCCACGAGGTCCCACTTCGACCACTCTATAAGAGGAGGCTGGGCAATGGGGTACGGGACCGGGATTATCGCCGCGATCTAGGCCGCTAAAATGGCCGGAGTCCCCATGCGCACACGAGCCTAAGCTTACGGCGATGGCGAACCCGAGCAGGGCCGTTATGATGGACGACGGGGTCTGCTACAACCTGGCGTATCCGACGTTCCCCCAGAACCACGAATGCCTTGCCCGGGCCGTATGGCACTGGGACGAATGAACATCCGATGAAGGCTTTGAACAATGACCGAGCCTGCAGCACCTGCGGCCAGCACCTGGCGGCGGGCTAATGCCTTCCCTGCTCGGGGTTCTTCCTCCATGAAATGATTTTTACAGGATGACTTTCATGCGGTATCTGCGACCAGGAGGGCTTGACCCTAAACGCTTCAACCTACTTGCTATTGTGTGTCTACGTACACAATGGGTCCTCTGTTTAATCTCTTGTGCTAGCTATGCAGCTATGCTGATGCCGTCCTTGGAGTTTTTCGTCTGTTTAACATGGACAACAACCCTAGTTGTGTTGCTCATGAGTCCTATAATGCTCTCGCATTGATATTTCTATTCATTCTCTTCTAAAGGTTATTTTGGGAAGAACAGGTTGTGGAGGCGCAGCTCGTCAGCCAACGAACTCGATTTGTTGCCACGCCTGTCCCATTCTCGTGAGGCGCATGCCGGCTCCCTACGTTGGGTGCGCTGACCTGTGTTGGGGGGAAGTCTGCAGGCGCGTCAGGGGCAGCGACGGTGCATGCGCTGTTCGGGGAATTGCGCCGCACTCAGCTTCCCCGGCAAAGTCGTCACGCGGAAAGGCCATTTCCAGAAGCCCCTGAAGCAGATGGCACTGAGATGAATCAAGGCCGTGTTAGCGTCCACACTTCAGGAGGGAAGGATGGATTATATCTTGGACGCTGTTTGCTCCGAAACCCAGGCGTTGGCTTGTTACGCCTGTCCCATTCTCGTGAGGCGCATGCCGGCTCCCTACGTTGGGTGCGCTGACCTGTGCTGGGGGGGAAGTGCAGGCGCGTCAGAGGCAGCGACGGTGCTTGCCAGCCGGGTCGGAACACTGCCGCCGGAGGCAAGGCTACAAAGCGTAAGCCGTAGCGCGCACATCACAGCTCCCGATACGGCATGGTTCCCTCTCGAGAATGTGGTGGTCCCGGTCGGGGAAGGAACTGCTGCTGAGGCATCACTGCCTCCTGCTCTTGCTGAAGTTGCCCTGAGCTGCTGAGCCCTCCCACGGTCCCGTGGTGGAGCTGATGCCGCCCCTCGACTCCACAAGAAGCCCCGTCTCGTCACCGTGTGAGCAGATCGCCGACCCCCTTCAGGCAACCACAGCTGACGATTAAATGTTTTCCTTACCAGTCAGTTGTGATGTTGACTCGTTCACTCCCGCCCTCTGCACGAATCCCAGACGGCAACCCACCGGGTTGCGAATTGTGACCCCTCATTGAGGCCGTCACAAGTGGTGGCAGCGGTGGGATTCTGCTGAGGTTTTGGTACGAGCCCGTATACCCTCGTGCCGGGGAACGAACGAGTCAACATGACATCACAGCAGTTACCTGACTCTCAGACTGGAGCATTAGGGGCTAATGCAATGATGCTGGGAGGAATTATTCCGCCATTCACCGGGGACGGTACAGGTCCGAATATCAAGGACTTCCTCCAAATTTTAGAGCAGGTCGGCGCAATGGGAGGATGGCAGGCTAAACAACTGATCGGTATGGGACGGTGTAAAATGGTCGGTACTGCTCAGGCATTTGCGTGGAGGGACGAGGAGGTGAGCAACGCCGCCACCTATGACGCATTCAAAGAACTGGTTCTGAAACGTTTCGACACGGAGCCAGCCAGTGTAAAGCTAGAACGGTTCATGAACGCCAGGCAAGAGACAGGCGAGGATGCACGTGCTTTCGCAGCTCGTTTGCGGATGTCGGGCACGGACACGCTGGGGAATAATGCCACTGAGGACGCCGCAAAGAAGGAAGCGAGAAGCGAAGTTCTCAAAGAGCAGCTCCTTTCGCGCTTTCTAAATGGCCTGCGCGATCCCGTTAGTCGTTTCACCCTTTCACGCGATCCCAAGACGTTCGAGGAGGCCGTAGACGTAGCGGCTAAAGAGGAGGAGATTGAAAAGGTCACGCGGCCTCGGGGCATGGCTGTCAGACAGGTGGAAACAGACGAAGCAAATGAGTTGAGGACGCGACTGGACTGCCTCGAGAGGCTGCTAGAAGAGAATTTAAAGATTGTCGAGCAGCGTACACAAGACCAGTCGGATGGCAGGCCGCGGCGCTATAACACTGGCCGCTGTTTTTCGTGCGGGAAGTCGGGTCACTTCGCCCGTGCATGTAGCTTTCGGCAGGCGCCCAGCAGAAACCCCCGTCCGGAGAGCAGCCCACCGGACCACACTCCGGCTGAGGACAAGGCGTATCCTAAGAGTTCGGGAAACTAGAGGTGGCCTCCGTTGAAAACCACAGCGAAAGGGGGCCTTCAACGGCTGTACTAAGTCTACGTGGAAAAACAAGCCCTATTGTGGAGGGCGAACTGGCGGGCGTGAAGGTGCAGTGTATGGTAGATACAGGGTCCAAGGTGAGCCTTTTCAGGTTGGATGCTTCATCGCGGATCAGCAGTGAGTGGGAGCGGACGTTCGAGAGGCACGAGAGTAGTATGACACTGGTGGGCATCACTGGGAGCCCATTACGCACTCTAGGCCGATTTCAGATTCCACTGGTGCTTGGGAGACGCGAACTCGCGGGGGCATTCTTTGCGTGCGAAGACGATGTAATGTTACCGGTTGACTGCTTGATCAGTCTGGATATCTTGGAGCGGGAGCGGGTGGACCTAATACTTACTCAGGGAGTGCTGAGGATGGGGGATGACTGCGTGCCTATAGTCAATTGGTCCCACAAAGAGAGCGCAGTACCCGATCTGGGGAGCAGCAATCCCTTGTTGGTCGCATTAACCGGAGAAGCAACAGTGCCTGCAATGACTGAGTGCGTTCTGTGGTGTAAACCACTGCGAGATCTGCCATCGGGGGGAACTAAAGTGGTGGAAGTGAACCGCCTCGAAACGAACGGCCTCGTAGGCGCACCGACATTGGTAACAATGCGCAAGGGCGCGTGTCCCAGTTAGGGTGGCGAACGTAACACTGCAAGATATCCCTCTCGGCAAGAACAAAGTCATTGGCACTTTGATTGACGCGGAACTTTCAGAACCAGTTCGAAAGGTAGACACGGCTGCCCTCGAGGTAAGCACCGAAAGCATGCTTAAGATGTTCGACCTATCTTGTGTGAACGGAGAACACAGGTCCGGAATTGAAACCCTCATCGCGAGGAATAGCGCAGTGTTTTCTGCACACAGAACCGATCTCAGACACTGTCAGGCCATTAAACACAAGATATACACCGGCGACGCCCCTCCTGTCTACCGCCGGGCATATCGGATCCCCTTTGCTAAGAGGGAAGAAATGGAAACCCAGGTCGGCGACCTCCTGACCGCGGGTGTCATTAAGCATTCAACCTCGCCTTGGGGAGCACCGGCCTTATTAGTAGAGAAGCCCGACGGCAGCTACCGGTTCGTGGTAGACTACAGAGACCTGAACAAGGCGACACGAGTAGATCCTTACCCCCTGCCAAATATCCACGAAACCCTCTCCCAGCTTGGGAAAGCCAAGTACTTTACGGTTGTAGACATGGCTAGTGGATATTGACAGATAGAGATGGACGCTAAAGATAGAGAAAAAACCGCTTTTAACACGCCCACGGGCCACTATGAGTGGAACAGGATGCCAATGGGGCTCGTGAACAGCGCGGCGGTCTGGCAAAGGACAGCCGATGTCATACTGGCAGGGTTGCTCGGTAAGCTGTGTCACGTATACTTCGACGACATTATTATATACAGCGAGTTTTTCGAGGAGCACCTACAGGACATTGAACGAGTGTTCAAGAGAGTAGGGGGAGCCTGCCTTAAGTTAAAACCATCGAAATGCCAATTTCTGAAGCCGGAAGTCAAATACCTGGGACACATTGTCTCAGCTAACGGCGTGCACCCCGACCCCGGAAAGGTAAAGTGCGTGGAGGAATTCTCAACCTCTACCAGTAAAACCGAAGTCCGCCAATTTCTGGGGCTGGTCACTTACTACCGTCGCCACATCTCAGACTTCGCTGAGATAGCTAAACCATTGACAAGGCTAACGAGCAAGGTGCCCTTTGAATGGACGCCAGAGGCAGAGGCCGCTTTCAAAGCGTTGAAGAGAAAGCTAACTGAAGCCCCCATTTTTCGGTTCCCCGACTTTGGTCAACCTTTCACACTCGCGACCGATGCTTCTAAGCACGCAGTCGGAGCCATCTTGTCCCAGATCCACGACGGGGTAGAATGCCCGGTCGCTTACGCGAGTAGGCAGCTGAATGCAGCTGAAAAAAATTACGGCGCGACAGAGCAAGAGTGCCTAGCGGTGGTGTGGGCAGTGCGTCATTTCCGCTGTTACCTATACTGCCGCCATTTCCAGATTGTGACAGACTGCCAGCCATTGAAATGGCTCATGAATGTGAGAGACCCCAGTTCGAGGTTAGCCCGTTGGAATCTGCTTCTGCAGGAGTACGATTTCGAGGTCATCCATCGCGCAGGAAGAACAAACCAAAATGCGGATGCCCTCAGCCGTGCGACTGTAGCGGGCGTGTCTGATCTATTTCCCTCGATCGAGGAAGCTATACTTCAGGATGAACAAAGGAAGGACCACTTCTTATTCAAGAAGATAGAGGAGTGCAACAACTCCGCAGGCGGGATTAGCGGTCGCTACCATACCGACCAGTACGGCACCCTTAGGTTTCGGAACAAGAGAAGCTCAGAGGAAGGTCGCGTGGTCATACCACCGTCGATGAGAGGAGAGATCTTGAGGTTGCACCACGACTCGCCCTGGGCAGGGCACCTTGGCGTTCGAAAGACGCAGGAAAGGATCGCAAAGAACTACTTCTGGCATGAGATGAAAAAAGACATAACATGCTACTGCAAGCAGTGTAAATCATGCGCACTTCGCAGAGTCCCCAAAGGCAGGCCAGCAGCGCCATTGCAGATCTTTCCAGACGTTCACCGGCCGTTTGAGCGAACCGCAATGGATATTGTGGGGCCGCTACCGTGCACAACCTCTGGCAGGCGGTACATTCTAGTGCTCGTGGACCATCTGACTCGATACGCCGAAACGTTCGCTTTAGAGAATCAGACAGCCGAGACGGTGGCGAGGGCGTTCACCGAGGGGGTAGTATTGCGACATGGAGCACCTAAACAGCTGCTAACCGATCAAGGGGCTAACTTCACGGGGCGGCTTATGAAAGACGTGTACGATCTCCTCGGTGTCAAGAAGCTCCAGACGACCGCTTATCACCCAGAGTGCAATGGCGCGGTGGAAACGTTGAACCAGACCCTAATGCAGATTTTGTCTCACTATGTTGAAAATGACCAGCGCGACTGGGACCTCTGGCTTCCTTACGCGACCTTTGCCTACAACTCGGCCGTCCAAGAGGGAACGCGAATGAGCCCGTTTTCACTTTTGTATGGCAGGGATCCAGTGATCCCAGGCGCGGCTTGTGAGGGACCCAGGGGCCATTATGGCACGCTGCAGGACTATCGCGAAGAACTTGTACAGAGGCTAAGCTCCGCCCACGAGGTCGCGTCGAAGGCGCTACGCAGCGCGGCAGAAGCACGCAAAAGACGGCAGGGGGTTGTCAGTAAAAACTCTGACCTCCAGGTGGGTGATCAAGTTTACCTGCAAGTAAATGTCACCCCGCGCGGCCTTTCGAGGAAACTGCATGCGAAATGGACAGATCCTTTTGAGGTAATCGAAAAATTGTCTGACGTCACGGTTCGTCTCCGGCACACGAGAACGCGCAAAGAAAAATTTGTGCACGTGAATAAACTCCGTCTGGCCGAGGACAGCGAGATCACTGATGCCCAGCAACACTCGCTGCCGGCATCGTCGCCAACAGGGCCGGACGCTCCGCCAGCACCCGCATACGAGACCCTCGATGCAGGCATCCCGCCTGAGGCTTTTCTCGATTTGGAAATTCCAGAGCAGGCAGCTACCGTCGACGAACGGGCGCAGGGCCACGATTAGGCGTTGCGAAGCCGAGGGCCACTTCCCGTCCCTCCTTATTAAGCTTATCGGCATGGCAGGCCGACCGGAAGGCACCTGGCTATGCTACGGGGTACTGTTTCGTAAATACGTACTTATTGCTCCAGTTTCCAAGTCTGAGAGGCGCTTACATGCCTCCGGACATGCTCTGGTACAGCGCGGGTAACTGCATTGTGATGTGTTCCTGGCTGCTAACTTAATTTCCCGCTAGAGTGGTGTTGCCCCTAGGGAGGCGACGGTCTGCACGAGAGACTGATGTGTGATGTGGACGACCGAACGGCCTCTAAGAAGTTTCCAGATGTGACGTGTAGTGGTGGTGACGAACGCCCGTTAATAAGTAGCCAGTGCTTGAAAGTAAACAGAATGTGCCTGACTGAATGCGGCCCTTATCAAGAATTTTGCCTCTGGAAAATTCTTCCAAGAAGAGGGGATTGTGATGTGCGCTATGGCTTACGCTTTGTAGCCTTGCCGCCGGCGGCAGTGTTCCGACCCGGCTGGCAAGCACCGTCGCTGCCTCTGACGCGCCTGCAGACTTCCCCCCCAGCACAGGTCAGCGCACCCAACGTAGGGAGCCGGCATGCGCCTCACGAGAATGGGACAGGCGTGACGACTTTGCCGGGGAAGCTGAGTGCGGCGCAATTCCCCGAACAGCGCATGCACCGTTGCTGCCCCTGACGCGCCTGCAGACTTCCCCCCCAACACAGGTCAGCGCACCCAACGTAGGGAGCCGGCATGCGCCTCACGAGAATGGGACAGGCGTGACGACTTTGCCGGGGAAGCTGAGTGCGGCGAAATTCCCCGAACAGCGCATTCCTGTGGACCGACGGAAGAAACACCGAGTGGCGGCGACGGCGGAAGGATGACGGCGCCAACCCACCGCCCGCATGCACCTGAGAGGCCCGCGGCAAGCCAAAGAATTCGCGACTGAAAGGCGCCATGATCCCCCCTTGCCTGGGGGTGTTTCGGTGGTGTGTGCGTGGTCACGTGCTGAGGGCGGAGCCTAGGAAGAAGCCCAAGACTTTGAACTCGACCAGCGACCGCGGGTTCCCTGGCTAGGTGCGTAGGGAAGACGAACGGAACAAAAACCAGAGGGCAGTGGGAGGACAGGGGAGTTCCGTCCGGGTGGTCGCGATCGACCCTGAGCTGCTGAGCCATCCCATGGTCCCGTGATGGAGCTGATGCCGCCCCTCGACTCCACAAGAAGCCCCCTCTCATCACCGGGTGAGCAGATCGCCGACCCCCTTCAGGCAACCACAGCTGACGATTAAATATTTTCCTTACCAGTCAGTTGTGATGTTGACTCGTTCACTCCCGCCCTCTGCACAAATCCGACGGCAACCCACCGGGTTGCGAATTGTGACCCCTCATTGGGGCCGTCACAGAGCCGCCATTGATTCGGCAGTTCCTACGGCCACCGCAAGGCCCCCCACTGCCACGAGGACCCACTTCGCCCACTCGACAAGAGGAGGCTGGGGAATGCGGTACGAGACCGGGATTTGCCGCGATCTCGGCCGCTAAAATAGCCGGAGTCGCCATGCACACACGAGCCTATGTTTTCGGCGATCGCGAACCCGAGGAGGGCAGTTATGATGGACAACGGTGTCTACTACAACCTGGCGTATCTGACGTTCCCCCAGAACCACGAATGCATTGCCCGGCCCGTATGGCACTGTGACGATTGAATACCCGATGACGGCTTTGCACAATGACCGAGTCTGCTGCACCTGTGGCCAACAGCCAGCCACTGGGCGGCGGGCCAATGCCTTCCCTACTCGAGGTTCTTCCTCCATGATATGGTTTTTACAGGATGACTCATGTGGTATCTGCGACCGGGAGGGCTTTACCCTAAACGCTTCAACCTGCTTGCTATTGGGTGTCTACGTATACAATGGGTTATATTATGGCAATGAGGAAGGAAAGTGTGAACAGCGTGCTTGATCATGACTGCGGCACTTCAGGCTTAAGTGTAATGCTCATGTTATATAAAGCGGAAGTGTCACGGAGAGCTAATAGCTCTGAGGCGATAGGAGCAATAACCAGCCGCCTCGGTGACTACTCATGCGTCAAGCCCTATAGCAACCATTGTACAGCATCTGGCAGCGAGGAACAGCTAATGTGTGACCACTGTGAGTGTCCAGGCGAGACGCTGCCTGCTTTTCTATGACACGTAGCATGACTAACACCCTCATTTCAGCAAAGCCGGTCTGAGCCCCTAAAGCAAGCTGTACAATGAAAGTGTAATTTTTCTCTAAAGTATATTTCTTTCTCGTCCAGCTCCAATGCAGGGTGCATGCCAGAAGGATGTCTCACAATCCACCAGTCTACGTGGGGCCAGCTCTCATCCGCTTGGCCAACCTGGAGGGAGCAAGGGGGCGCTTCTCAGGCAAGACCATCGACTATCGAGCCCCTTGCACGAGCTCTGAAGTGCACACATGTCACCAAGCCCAGGAGCTGTCTGTATGGAATGAATTTCTGCAATATGTGGAGGCTGAATTGCAGCTTGTGCCGAGAAAATCCGGGATTCTCCATTTGGTCCGCACTAAAGGCATCGGCCGTCATTTTCACCAGTTAAGCGCAACTCAAGTGCACCAAACCGTCACCGTTATTTATTGGCTCCTGCGAAATCATCATTGCATCGTGTCTTTTGAAGCACATCCCGACATCCTTCGGATGTATCCCGCAATCTTTACGAGAATCCTCTACAGAAACACAAAACTGAAAGTACTGAAGCTCGGAATGCAACGCACCGGTTTTCTCGAGAGCTTTCGCATGGCCGTCCCCTATATGACATACCTGCAAGAGCTGCAATGCAGATCGAATGAATCGTGTCCAGCTAAGCTCCTCACAGCAGTGTCCAGACTTCTGCGCAGTACCACATCATTAACTGTATTGAGTACATCCGCTCCTAACATTGATGACCATCCCGCAGAAAAGACTTTCTTTGTAGCCCTTTCAGAGGACTCGACTCTACAGGGGCTTGCCCTGGTATTCGACACAAGTTACGGGCCCCACAAGCAGGTTTTCCAAAACTACATAAAATCGACAGCGACGCTAAAATGTCTATCGATTACAGCAGCTTCACAAAGCCGGTCAGAGGCGTGGATAGGAAGCATTCTGAAAGGGTTACTCCTCAATAAATCCCTGACCTCCATAACTCTAAAAAATTTTCTAACTGACCATATATGAGTTCAGATTCTAACAAAGGCCATGCTAAAAAACAGAGTGCTGCAAATTCTCGATATTGAATCACTCAGAGCAATCTCCACACGTCAACTTCGAAGCGTTGGGGAGAGATGCATCGCAGCAATCATACGGAATGAATCGCTAAAACAGCTGAGCCTACCACCCGACATCTTCGAACCGGGCTTATGGAATTATTTTTTTAAGGAAATGCCAAAACAAAGAACTTTGATAATAAATATCTCGTCAGACATTGAAAACAGGCCACTGATGGCAGTTGCTTGCAAAGTACTCAAGGAAAGTAGCACTGAAGAGATAGTTTGCTCCGAGACCAGGAGCTGTGACCGGAAGATCAGTCCTGAGGAAAGCGAAGCATTTCCTGAAATCTGCCTCTCCAACCACTCAATTTCAGCATTTGAGGATGTCCTTATACAGCGGTCACCCCTGTTTACCCGACTGAAAAAGCATAGCTTTGCGATATCTCCACTGGGTGCAGCACATGTCCCAGGTATTGCCAATTATATCGCAGTAACCTCGACGCTACGAGAACTGAATATTTTCGCTTGGTCTCGTGGGAGCACCGACGATGTTTTCAACTACAGCTGGGCCCGGATTCTTCTATCACTCGTATGGAATTCAAGCGTTGCTGCTTTGGAAGTATTAGTCATTAACATGGGTGTGGAAAATCTCAAAAGGAAATCTCGCTGACACCGTTGAGGCAAGCCAGAGCATCAGACGTCTGAACATGATGATGGTACGTCAAAAATCAATCATCTTTCTTCGGCGCTTCTCGGCGGGCATTACTGCGAACTACATGTTAACTCGAGTTGTTCTACTCACCCGGATAGAACCATCTGACGATTGGTTCTGTGTCATGGATACGGCTCGGAGGAACTCAAGACCTCGTGAACCGTGCTATAGTATTCGTGACAGCTTCAAGGTTTGACAAGTAAGTAAACTCTGTACCGTGGAGTGACCTCTCAACTAGTACTCCCTTACAAAATGATCTGTAGACAGTCTATAGATTTCTTAGACTCTATTGCCTTCCTATAGCTATTTCTTTCTGTCTATTCGTAGTCTATATACAAAAGTCTGCTAAAAGTGTGTGGCCATAAATCAATACATTGTCTATAGACTGTCTATAGGATTTGTGTTGCGTATAGACTGTTCTTTAGGGTTTGTCTGAGAGTCTGTAGACTTTATAGACAGAAGTCAATGGACAGTCTATAGTATGGACAGTCTATAGAATGTCTAAAGAAATTTTTGTGAGGGCGTACTACGCCCAAGTTTTTAATAAAGCGTCATCACCGAACTCAATAAATACCCTAAGGTGCACTACAAATTAAGAAGTTTGAATCATGAGGTGGGTACAATTTTTAACATTGACCAGAAAGGAACAAACTTTGCCAGCTGAAGAGATAGCGAACAAATGTGGATTGAGAACTCTTCCTATCCATTTTATGAAGAATATGTGCCGGAGTTTTTCAGAATTAATGGGTGTCAAGCTGCTTCGCGCCTCATGCCCTTCAAATTCTGATTGTGTCAGAGAAATTCCTATCAATTGTTTGTAAGGAGTTTGGCTCTCAGGCATGATTAGTTCTCGAATGCAATGCTGTAGTTAGTAATGACACTGTGGCTTATATAGTATTTATAACAATTAGCGTTTCGGAAGTTGGGCAATTTTATGGTGTCGCCTTAATTTTTTTTCGCTGTCGGTTGTGGAAGCTTCCAAGTGTCCTAGGGTCCGTATTCCAACTATCGTAGTTTTTGAAACCTTACTTTTCGGCCATACCTGATTGGCCAAAACGAGGCAAGAGGGTGTAGTGGCTCGGACACAATGAAAAGTTTTTTTAAGAAACCAAACAGGGGATCACACGTGGCGGAGACTCCCATTGAAGCTCAAGGACTCCAATAAGATAAACAGCCAAAATGGCAGCGCACTCTGAAGAGCAACATCATGCTTCGTGCTCGATTAGTCGATTCCTCGTTTTAGAAATCCCTCAATATTTAGCCTTACAGAACAAGTTTTCTGATATTCACTCTTAGGTTCCGGTTAATTACTCCCTGAAAACGGGGTGTGGTGTTTTGAAGTCTGCAGTCCAGTGTTGGCAGTTATAATCACTGTGGTGGTTGCAACTGGGCCACGTCATCACGAGCGAAGTAACCGTCAAGCTAGCAGTCGCGGCAGGGGTCGCAGTCATGTAACCGGAAGAGGTTCATTAAAATAGAGCTTTCAGCACCGGCTAATGATGGTCTCATCATGTGTACGCGGCACTTGATTTCAGCCGAGGTGGCGTAATAAGAGAGACGCATCAGAGCCGTGGTCACGCAGCAGCCAGATGCGTATTTCGGGCTCCAAGCAATCGGCGCGAGCATGTGTGGTCATGTCTGCTACGTTTTTCGAGTGCTCGCCCGTGGGAGAGCCGTGGCCGTTAGGAAACCGCTTCGAACCGGGATTCGAACCCTGTACATCCCGCACAGGAGGGCATATCCTGTTGCCAGGCGGTCAGGACTCGCTGCAATTGCGTCTCGCATGCAACGAGCAAAGACTGAAGCGTTAATCGCAGTGCATTGGCCCTTGATTTTCTCTTCAAATGCTTCGCTCCGCTTCTAAAGACTATGCTTACGCTTTACACGCTCTAAACACGCACACACCTATATGGGAGTAAGAAGGAAGTAAGCTGTGCTTTACCTGACTCCCTTTCATGTAGTGCGCTAGAGGAGCGCTCACTCCGCTTTTAATCCTTTCTGTTTAGTGTGTAAGTCGGCAGGTTTAACTTGGTTTAACATTTTAGCGATCAGGGCCGCTAAAATGGCGACTCGAACCTATGCTTTCAGCGATCGCGAACCCGAGGAGGGCAGTTATGATGGACGACGGAGTCTGCTACAACCTGGCGTATATGACGTTCCCCAGAACCACGAATGCCTTGCCCGGGCCGTATGGCACTTGGACGAATGAATACCCGATGACGGCTTTGCACAAAGACCGAGCCTGCTGCGCCTGCGGCCAGAAGCCCGCACCTGGGCGGCGGGCCAATGCCTTCCCTACTCGAGGTTCTTCCTCCATGAAATGGTTTTTACAGGATGACTTTCATGCGGTATTTGCGACCGGGAGGGCTTTACCCTAAACGCTTCACCCTACTTGCTATTGGGTGTCTACGTATAGAATCGGTCCTCTGTTTAATCTCTTGTGCTTGTTTTGCAGCTATGCTGACGCTGTCATTGGAATTTTTCGACTGTTTAACATGGACAACAACCCGGGTTTTGTTTCCCATGAGTCCTATAACGCTCAAGCATTGATATTTCTATTCATTCTCTTCTAAAGGTTATTTTGGGAAGAACAGGTTGTGGAGGCGCAGCTCGTCAGCCAACGAACTCGATTTGTTGTCAGGCCTTTTTTGTTCTTTTACCACAACCACCCCAACCGCTGCTTGCAACGCATCACAGCCTGAGGTTTCGCTGTCATAGTTGCGTTCTGGTTCAAAACCTTACAAAGTATTTCTGCTAATTGTTTGATCTAGACCGCTTAATCTTCCTCCTTGCCCTTGGTGCGACGCATCACAGGGTCCAGTGACACTCACGACCTCAACAACCGCCAGAGCCAGGGCAACCCCGACGAGCACAGCAGGAGTTATGACAGTTGTGGAAAGAGGAATCGGCTCCAGGACAGGAACTGCATTCGCTACCAGAACTTTCTTTTGCACGTCAGCAACTTCAGCAAGGGCAAGAAGCAGTGATGCCTCAGCAAAAGTTCCTTTCAAGAAGGGGACCACCACATTCTCGAGAAGGAAACCTGCCATATCGGGATACGCCACTGCTTTGGCAGTTCTTGTGGCCACCGCAAGACCCCCACTGCCACGACGACCCACTTCGCCCACTCGACAAGAGGAGGAGGGGCAATGGGGTACAGGACAGGGATTATGGCCGCGATCTGGGCCGCTAAAATAGCGACTCGAGCCTATGTTTTCAGCGATCGCGAACCCGAGGAAAGCAGTTAAGGACGACAGGGTATGCTACAACCTGGCATATCCGACATTCCCCCAGAACCACGAATGCCTTGCCCGCGCTGTATGGCACTAGGACGAATGAATACCCGATGACACCTTTGCACAACGACCGAGCCTGCTGCACATGCGGCCAGCAGCCAGCACCTGGGCGGTGGACCAATGACTTCCCTACTCGAGGTTCTTCCTCCATGAAATGGTTTTTACAGGATGACTTTCATGCGGTATCTGCGACCAGAAGGGCTTTACCCTAAACGCTTCACCCTGCTTGCTATTGAGTGTCTACATATAGATTGGGTCCTCTGTTTAATCTCTTGTGCTTACTTTGCAGCTATGCTGACGCTGTCATTGGAGTTTTTCAACTGTTTAACATGGACAAACACCCGGGTTCTGTTGCCCATGAGTCCTATAATGCTCTCGCATTGATATTTCTATTCATTTTCTTCTAAAGGTCATTTTGAGAAGAACAGGTTGTGGAAGCGCAGCTCATCAGCCAAAGAACTCGATTTGTTGCCACGCCTTTTTTATTTTACCGCAACAGTCCCAACCGCTGCATGCGACGCATCACAGCCTCGGGTTTCGCTGTCATTGTTGCGTTCTGGTTCAAAATCTGACAAAGCATATCTGCTAATTGTGTTTGATCTAGACCGCTTAATCTTTCACCCTGACCTTGGTGTGACGCATCACAGGGTCCAGTGGCTCTCACGACCTCAACAACCGCCAGAGCCAGGGCAACCCCTACGAGCTCAGCAGGAGCTATGACACACATGTGGAACGAGCCCCTGTACGCCAAAAAGGAATCGGCTCCTGGACAGGAACTGCATTCGCTACCAGAACTTTCTTTTGCACGTCAGCAACTTCAGCAACAGCAAGAGGCAGTGATGCCTCAGCAAAAGTTACTTTCACGACCGGGACCACCACGTTCTCGAGAGGGAAACCTGCCGTATCGGGATACGGCACTGCTTCGGCAGTTCATGCGGCCACCGCAAGGCCCCCCACAGCCACGACGACCCACTTCGCCCACTCGACAAGTGGAGGATGGGCAATGGGGTACGGGACCGGGATTATGGCCACGATCTGGGCCGCTAAAATGGCGACTTGAGCCTATGTTTTCAGCGATCGCGAACCCGAGGAGGGCAGTTATGATGGACGACAGGGTCTGCTACAACCTGGCGTATCAGACGTTCACCCAGAACCACGAATGCCTTGCCCGGGTCGTATGGCACTGTGATGAATGAATACCCGATGAACGCTTTTTACAATGACCGAGCCTTCTGCACCTGCGGCCAGCACCTGGGCGCCGGGCTAATGCCTTCCCTACTCGAGGTTATTCCTCCATGAAATGGTTTTTTGCAGGATGACTTTCATGCAGTACCTGGGACCAGGAGGGCTTTACCCTAAACGCTTCACCCTACTTGCTATTGGGTGTCTACTTATAGAATGAGTCCTCTGTTCAATCTCTTGTGCTTGCTATGCAGCTAAGCTGATGTCTTCATTGGAGTTTTTCCACTGTTTAACATAGCCAACAACCCGGGTTTTGTTACCCATGAGTCCCATAATGCTCTCGCATTGATATTTCAATTCATTCTCTTCTAAAGGTTACTTTGGGAAGAACAGGTTGTGGAGGCGCAGCTCGTCTGCCAACGAACTCGATTTGTTGCCACGCCTTTTTTTTCTTTTACCGCAATAGTCCCAACAGCTGCATGCGACGCATCACATCCTCAGGTATCGCTGTCATTGTTGCGTTCTGGTTCAAAATCTTACAAAGTATTTCTGTTAATTGTGTTTGATCCACACCGCTTAATCTTCCACCTTGCTATTGGTGCGACGCAGCATAGGGTCCAGTGCCGCTCAGGACCTCAAACACCGCAAGCCAGGGCAACCCCGACGAGCTCAGCAGGAGCTACGACACAGCTATGGAACGAGCACCTGTACGGCAAAGAGGAATCGGCTGCTGGACAGGAACTGCATTTGCCACCAGAACTTTCTCTTGCACGTCAGCAACTTCAGCAAGAGCAGGAGGCAGTGACGACTCAGCAAAAGTTGCTTTCACGACCGGGACCACCACATTCTCGAGAGGGAAACCTGCCGTATCGGGATACGCCACTGCTTCGGCAGTTCATGCGGCCACCGCAGGCCCCCCCCCCCCCCCCCTGCCACGAGGTCCCACTTCGACCACTCTATAAGAGGAGGCTGGGCAATGGGGTACGGGACCGGGATTATCGCCGCGATGTAGGCCGCTAAAATGGCCGAAGTCCCCATGCGCACACGAGCCTAAGCATACGGCGATGGCGAACCCGAGCAGGGCCGTTATGATGGACGACGGGGTCTGCTACAACCTGGCGTATCCGACGTTCCCCCAGAACCACGAATGCCTTGCCCGGGCCGTATGGCACTGGGACGAATGAACATCCGATGAAGGCTTTGAACAATGACCGAGCCTGCAGCACCTGCGGCCAGCACCTGGCGGCGGGCTAATGCCTTCCCTACTCGGGGTTCTTCCTCCATGAAATGATTTTTACAGGATGACTTTCATGCGGTATCTGCGACCAGGAGGGCTTGACCCTAAACGCTTCAACCTACTTGCTATTGTGTGTCTACGTACACAATGGGTCCTCTGTTTAATCTCTTGTGCTAGCTATGCAGCTATGCTGATGCCGTCCTTGGAGTTTTTCGACTGTTTAACATGGACAACAACCCTAGTTGTGTTGCTCATGAGTCCTATAATGCTCTCGCATTGATATTTCTATTCATTCTCTTCTAAAGGTTATTTTGGGAAGAACAGGTTGTGGAGGCGCAGCTCGTCAGCCAACGAACTCGATTTGTTGCCACGCCTTTATTTTACCGGAACAGTCCCAACCGCTGCATGCGACGCATCACAGCCTCGGGATCCGCTGTCATTATTGCGTTCTGGTTCAATATCTTACAAAGTATTTCTGCGAATTGTGTTTGATCTAGACCGCTTAATCTTCCACCTCGCCCTTGGTGCGACGTATCGCAGGGTCCAGTGGCGCTCACGACATCAACAACCGCCAGAGAAAGGGCAACCCCGACTAGCTCAGCAGGAGCTATGACACAGCTGTGGAACGAGCACCTGTACTCAAAAGAGGAATCGGCTCCTGGACAGGAACTGCATTCGCAAACAGAACTTTCTTTTCCACGTGGGCAACTTCAGCAAGAGCAGGAGGCAGTGATGCCTCAGCAGCAGTTCCTTCCCCGACCGGGACCACCACATTCTCGAGAGGGAACCCTGCCGTATCGGGAGCTGTGATGTGCGCGCTACGGCTTACGCTTTGTAGCCTTGCCTCCGGCGGCAGTGTTCCGACCCGGCTGGCAAGCACCGTCGCTGCCTCTGACGCGCCTGCACTTCCCCCCCAGCACAGGTCAGCGCACCCAACGTAGGGAGCCAGCATGCGCCTCACGAGAATGGGACAGGCGTGACAAGCCAACGCCTGGGTTTCGGAGAAAACAGCGTCCAAGATACAATCCATCTTTCCCTCCGGAAGTGTGGACGCTAACACGGCCTTGATTCATCTCAGTGCCATCTGCTTCAGGGGCTTCTGGGAATGGCTTTTCCGCGTGACGACTTTGCCGGGGAAGCTGAGTGCGGCGCAATTCCCCGAACAGCGCATGCACCGTCGCTGCCCCTGACGCGCCTGCAGACTTCCCCCCAACACAGGTCAGCGCACCCAACGTAGGGAGCCGGCATACGCCTCACGACAATGGGACAGGCGTGACGACTTTGCCGGGGAAGCTGAGTGCGGCGAAATTCCCCGAACAGCGCATTCCTGTGGACCGACGGAAGAAACACCGAGTGGCGGCGACGGCGGAAGGATGACGGCGCCAACCCACCGCCCGCATGCACCTGAGAGGCCCGCGGCAAGCCAAAGAATTCGCGACTGAAAGGCGCCATGATCCCCCCTTGCCTGGGGGTGTTTCGGTGGTGTGTGCGCGGTCACGTGCTGAGGGCGGAGCCTAGGAAGAAGCCCAAGACTTTGGACTCGACCAGCGACCGGGGGTTCCCTGCCTAGGTGCCTAGGGAAGACGAACGGAACAAAAACCAGAGGGCAGTGGGAGGAGAGGCGAGTTCCGTCCGGGTGGTCGCGATCGACCCTGAGCTGCTGAGCCCTCCCATGGTCCCGTGGTGGAGCTGATGCCGCCCCTCGACTCCACAAGAAGCCCCGTCTCGTCACCGTGTGAGCAGATCGCCGACCCCCTTCAGGCAACCACAGCTGACGATTAAATGTTTTCCTTACCAGTCAGTTGTGATGTTGACTCGTTCACTCCCGCCCTCTGCACGAATCCCAGACGGCAACCCACCGGGTTGCGAATTGTGACCCCTCATTGAGGCCGTCACAAGTGGTGGCAACGGTGGGATTCTGCTGAGGTTTTGGTACGAGCCCGTATACCCTCGTGCCGGGGAACGAATGAGTCAACATGACATCACAGCAGTTACCTGACTCTCAGACTGGAGCATTAGGGGCTAATGCAATGATGCTGGGAGGAATTATTCCGCCGTTCACCGGGGACGGTACAGGTCCGAATATCAAGGACTTCCTCCAAATTTTAGAGCAGGTCGGCGCAATGGGAGGATGGCAGACTAAACAACTGATCGGTATGGGACAGTGTAAAATGGTCGGTACTGCTCAGGCATTTGCGTGGAGGGACGAGGACGTGAGCAACGCCGCCACCTATGAGGCATTCAAAGAACTGGCCCTGAAACGTTTCGACACGGAGCCAGCCAGTGTAAAGCTAGAACGGTTCATGAACGCCAGGCAAGAGACAGGCGAGGATGCACGTGCTTTCGCAGCTCGTTTGCGGATGTCGGGCACGGACACGCTGGGGAATAATGCCACTGAGGACGCCGCAAAGAAGGAAGCGAGAAGCGAAGTTCTCAAAGAGCAGCTCCTTTCGCGCTTTCTAAATGGCCTGCGCGATCCCGTTAGTCGTTTCACCCTTTCACGCGATCCCAAGACGTTCGAGGAGGCCGTAGACGTAGGGGCTAAAGAGGAGGAGATTGAAAAGGTCACGCGGCCTCGGGGCATGGCTGTCAGACAGGTGGAAACAGACGAAGCAAATGAGTTGAGGACGCGACTGGACTGCCTCGAGAGGCTGCTAGAAGAGAATTTAAAGATTGTCGAGCAGCGTACACAAGACCAGTCGGATGGCAGGCCGCAGCGCTATAACACTGGCCGCTGTTTTTCGTGCGGGAAGTCGGGTCACTTCGCCCGTGCATGTAGCTTTCGGCAGGCGCCCAGCAGAAACCCCCGTCCGGAGAGCAGCCCACCGGACCACACTTCGGCTGAGGACAAGGCGTATCCTAGGAGTTCGGGAAACTAGAGGTGGCCTCCGTTGAAAACCACAGCGAAAGGGGGCCTTCAACGGCTGTACTAAGTCTACGTGGAAAAACAAGCCCTATTGTGGAGGGCGAACTGGCGGGCGTGAAGGTGCAGTGTATGGTAGATACAGGGTCCAAGGTGAGCCTTTTCAGGTTGGATGCTTCATCGCGGATCAGCAGTGAGTGGGAGCGGACGTTCGAGAGGCACGAGAGTAGTATGACGCTGGTGGGCATCACTGGGAGCCCATTACGCACTCTAGGCCGATTTCAGATTCCACTGGTGCTTGGGAGACGCGAACTCGCGGGGGGATTCTTTGTGTGCGAAGACGATGTAATGTTACCGGTTGACTGCTTGATCAGTCTGGATATCTTGGAGCGGGAGCGGGTGGACCTAATACTTACTCAGGGAGTGCTGAGGATGGGGGATGATTGCGTGCCTATAGTCAATTGGTCCCTCAAAGAGAGCGCAGTACCCGATCTGGGGAGCAGCAATCCCTTGTTGGTCGCATTAACCGGAGAAGCAACAGTGCCTGCAATGACTGAGTGCGTTCTGTGGTGTAAACCACTGCGAGATCTGCCATCGGGGGGAACTAAAGTGGTGGAAGTGAACCGCCTCGAAACGAACGGCCTCGTAGGCGCACCGACATTGGTAACAATGCGCAAGGGCGCGTGTCCCAGTTAGGGTGGCGAACGTAACACTGCAAGATATCCCTCTCGGCAAGAACAAAGTCATTGGCACTTTGATTGACGCGGAACTTTCAGAACCAGTTCGAAAGGTAGACACGGCTGCCCTCGAGGTAAGCACCGAAAGCATGCTTAAGATGTTCGACCTATCTCGTGTGAACGGAGAACACAGGTCCGGAATTGAAACCCTCATCGCGAGGAATAGCGCAGTGTTTTCTGCACACAGAACCGATCTCAGACACTGTCAGGCCATTAAACACAAGATATACACCGGCGACGCCCCTCCTGTCTACCGCCGGGCATATCGGATCCCCTTTGCTAAGAGGGAAGAAATGGAAACCCAGGTCGGCGACCTCCTGACCGCGGGTGTCATTAAGCATTCAACCTCGCCTTGGGGAGCACCGGCCTTATTAGTAGAGAAGCCCGACGGCAGCTACCGGTTCGTGGTAGACTACAGAGACCTGAACAAGGCGACACGAGTAGATCCTTACCCCCTGCCAAATATCCACGAAACCCTCTCCCAGCTTGGGAAAGCCAAGTACTTTACGGTTGTAGACATGGCTAGTGGATATTGACAGATAGAGATGGACGCTAAAGATAGAGAAAAAACCGCTTTTAACACGCCCACGGGCCACTATGAGTGGAACAGGATGCCAATGGGGCTCGTGAACAGCGCGGCGGTCTGGCAAAGGACAGCCGATGTCATACTGGCAGGGTTGCTCGGTAAGCTGTGTCACGTATACTTCGACGACATTATTATATACAGCGAGTTTTTCGAGGAGCACCTACAGGACATTGAACGAGTGTTCAAGAGAGTAGGGGGAGCCTGCCTTAAGTTAAAACCATCGAAATGCCAATTTCTGAAGCCGGAAGTCAAATACCTGGGACACATTGTCTCAGCTAACGGCGTGCACCCCGACCCCGGAAAGGTAAAGTGCGTGGAGGAATTCTCAACCTCTACCAGTAAAACCGAAGTCCGCCAATTTCTGGGGCTGGTCACTTACTACCGTCGCCACATCTCAGACTTCGCTGAGATAGCTAAACCATTGACAAGGCTAACGAGCAAGGTGCCCTTTGAATGGACGCCAGAGGCAGAGGCCGCTTTCAAAGCGTTGAAGAGAAAGCTAACTGAAGCCCCCATTTTTCGGTTCCCCGACTTTGGTCAACCTTTCACACTCGCGACCGATGCTTCTAAGCACGCAGTCGGAGCCATCTTGTCCCAGATCCACGACGGGGTAGAATGCCCGGTCGCTTACGCGAGTAGGCAGCTGAATGCAGCTGAAAAAAATTACGGCGCGACAGAGCAAGAGTGCCTAGCGGTGGTGTGGGCAGTGCGTCATTTCCGCTGTTACCTATACTGCCGCCATTTCCAGATTGTGACAGACTGCCAGCCATTGAAATGGCTCATGAATGTGAGAGACCCCAGTTCGAGGTTAGCCCGTTGGAATCTGCTTCTGCAGGAGTACGATTTCGAGGTCATCCATCGCGCAGGAAGAACAAACCAAAATGCGGATGCCCTCAGCCGTGCGACTGTAGCGGGCGTGTCTGATCTATTTCCCTCGATCGAGGAAGCTATACTTCAGGATGAACAAAGGAAGGACCACTTCTTATTCAAGAAGATAGAGGAGTGCAACAACTCCGCAGGCGGGATTAGCGGTCGCTACCATACCGACCAGTACGGCACCCTTAGGTTTCGGAACAAGAGAAGCTCAGAGGAAGGTCGCGTGGTCATACCACCGTCGATGAGAGGAGAGATCTTGAGGTTGCACCACGACTCGCCCTGGGCAGGGCACCTTGGCGTTCGAAAGACGCAGGAAAGGATCGCAAAGAACTACTTCTGGCATGAGATGAAAAAAGACATAACATGCTACTGCAAGCAGTGTAAATCATGCGCACTTCGCAGAGTCCCCAAAGGCAGGCCAGCAGCGCCATTGCAGATCTTTCCAGACGTTCACCGGCCGTTTGAGCGAACCGCAATGGATATTGTGGGGCCGCTACCGTGCACAACCTCTGGCAGGCGGTACATTCTAGTGCTCGTGGACCATCTGACTCGATACGCCGAAACGTTCGCTTTAGAGAATCAGACAGCCGAGACGGTGGCGAGGGCGTTCACCGAGGGGGTAGTATTGCGACATGGAGCACCTAAACAGCTGCTAACCGATCAAGGGGCTAACTTCACGGGGCGGCTTATGAAAGACGTGTACGATCTCCTCGGTGTCAAGAAGCTCCAGACGACCGCTTATCACCCAGAGTGCAATGGCGCGGTGGAAACGTTGAACCAGACCCTAATGCAGATTTTGTCTCACTATGTTGAAAATGACCAGCGCGACTGGGACCTCTGGCTTCCTTACGCGACCTTTGCCTACAACTCGGCCGTCCAAGAGGGAACGCGAATGAGCCCGTTTTCACTTTTGTATGGCAGGGATCCAGTGATCCCAGGCGCGGCTTGTGAGGGACCCAGGGGCCATTATGGCACGCTGCAGGACTATCGCGAAGAACTTGTACAGAGGCTAAGCTCCGCCCACGAGGTCGCGTCGAAGGCGCTACGCAGCGCGGCAGAAGCACGCAAAAGACGGCAGGGGGTTGTCAGTAAAAACTCTGACCTCCAGGTGGGTGATCAAGTTTACCTGCAAGTAAATGTCACCCCGCGCGGCCTTTCGAGGAAACTGCATGCGAAATGGACAGATCCTTTTGAGGTAATCGAAAAATTGTCTGACGTCACGGTTCGTCTCCGGCACACGAGAACGCGCAAAGAAAAATTTGTGCACGTGAATAAACTCCGTCTGGCCGAGGACAGCGAGATCACTGATGCCCAGCAACACTCGCTGCCGGCATCGTCGCCAACAGGGCCGGACGCTCCGCCAGCACCCGCATACGAGACCCTCGATGCAGGCATCCCGCCTGAGGCTTTTCTCGATTTGGAAATTCCAGAGCAGGCAGCTACCGTCGACGAACGGGCGCAGGGCCACGATTAGGCGTTGCGAAGCCGAGGGCCACTTCCCGTCCCTCCTTATTAAGCTTATCGGCATGGCAGGCCGACCGGAAGGCACCTGGCTATGCTACGGGGTACTGTTTCGTAAATACGTACTTATTGCTCCAGTTTCCAAGTCTGAGAGGCGCTTACATGCCTCCGGACATGCTCTGGTACAGCGCGGGTAACTGCATTGTGATGTGTTCCTGGCTGCTAACTTAATTTCCCGCTAGAGTGGTGTTGCCCCTAGGGAGGCGACGGTCTGCACGAGAGACTGATGTGTGATGTGGACGACCGAACGGCCTCTAAGAAGTTTCCAGATGTGACGTGTAGTGGTGGTGACGAACGCCCGTTAATAAGTAGCCAGTGCTTGAAAGTAAACAGAATGTGCCTGACTGAATGCGGCCCTTATCAAGAATTTTGCCTCTGGAAAATTCTTCCAAGAAGAGGGGATTGTGATGTGCGCTATGGCTTACGCTTTGTAGCCTTGCCGCCGGCGGCAGTGTTCCGACCCGGCTGGCAAGCACCGTCGCTGCCTCTGACGCGCCTGCAGACTTCCCCCCCCAGCACAGGTCAGCGCACCCAACGTAGGGAGCCGGCATGCGCCTCACGAGAATGGGACAGGCGTGACGACTTTGCCGGGGAAGCTGAGTGCGGCGCAATTCCCCGAACAGCGCATGCACCGTTGCTGCCCCTGACGCGCCTGCAGACTTCCCCCCCAACACAGGTCAGCGCACCCAACGTAGGGAGCCGGCATGCGCCTCACGAGAATGGGACAGGCGTGACGACTTTGCCGGGGAAGCTGAGTGCGGCGAAATTCCCCGAACAGCGCATTCCTGTGGACCGACGGAAGAAACACCGAGTGGCGGCGACGGCGGAAGGATGACGGCGCCAACCCACCGCCCGCATGCACCTGAGAGGCCCGCGGCAAGCCAAAGAATTCGCGACTGAAAGGCGCCATGATCCCCCCTTGCCTGGGGGTGTTTCGGTGGTGTGTGCGTGGTCACGTGCTGAGGGCGGAGCCTAGGAAGAAGCCCAAGACTTTGAACTCGACCAGCGACCGCGGGTTCCCTGGCTAGGTGCGTAGGGAAGACGAACGGAACAAAAACCAGAGGGCAGTGGGAGGACAGGGGAGTTCCGTCCGGGTGGTCGCGATCGACCCTGAGCTGCTGAGCCATCCCATGGTCCCGTGATGGAGCTGATGCCGCCCCTCGACTCCACAAGAAGCCCCCTCTCATCACCGGGTGAGCAGATCGCCGACCCCCTTCAGGCAACCACAGCTGACGATTAAATATTTTCCTTACCAGTCAGTTGTGATGTTGACTCGTTCACTCCCGCCCTCTGCACAAATCCGACGGCAACCCACCGGGTTGCGAATTGTGACCCCTCATTGGGGCCGTCACAGAGCCGCCATTGATTCGGCAGTTCCTACGGCCACCGCAAGGCCCCCCACTGCCACGAGGACCCACTTCGCCCACTCGACAAGAGGAGGCTGGGGAATGCGGTACGAGACCGGGATTTGCCGCGATCTCGGCCGCTAAAATAGCCGGAGTCGCCATGCACACACGAGCCTATGTTTTCGGCGATCGCGAACCCGAGGAGGGCAGTTATGATGGACAACGGTGTCTACTACAACCTGGCGTATCTGACGTTCCCCCAGAACCACGAATGCATTGCCCGGCCCGTATGGCACTGTGACGATTGAATACCCGATGACGGCTTTGCACAATGACCGAGTCTGCTGCACCTGTGGCCAACAGCCAGCCACTGGGCGGCGGGCCAATGCCTTCCCTACTCGAGGTTCTTCCTCCATGATATGGTTTTTACAGGATGACTCATGTGGTATCTGCGACCGGGAGGGCTTTACCCTAAACGCTTCAACCTGCTTGCTATTGGGTGTCTACGTATACAATGGGTTATATTATGGCAATGAGGAAGGAAAGTGTGAACAGCGTGCTTGATCATGACTGCGGCACTTCAGGCTTAAGTGTAATGCTCATGTTATATAAAGCGGAAGTGTCACGGAGAGCTAATAGCTCTGAGGCGATAGGAGCAATAACCAGCCGCCTCGGTGACTACTCATGCGTCAAGCCCTATAGCAACCATTGTACAGCATCTGGCAGCGAGGAACAGCTAATGTGTGACCACTGTGAGTGTCCAGGCGAGACGCTGCCTGCTTTTCTATGACACGTAGCATGACTAACACCCTCATTTCAGCAAAGCCGGTCTGAGCCCCTAAAGCAAGCTGTACAATGAAAGTGTAATTTTTCTCTAAAGTATATTTCTTTCTCGTCCAGCTCCAATGCAGGGTGCATGCCAGAAGGATGTCTCACAATCCACCAGTCTACGTGGGGCCAGCTCTCATCCGCTTGGCCAACCTGGAGGGAGCAAGGGGGCGCTTCTCAGGCAAGACCATCGACTATCGAGCCCCTTGCACGAGCTCTGAAGTGCACACATGTCACCAAGCCCAGGAGCTGTCTGTATGGAATGAATTTCTGCAATATGTGGAGGCTGAATTGCAGCTTGTGCCGAGAAAATCCGGGATTCTCCATTTGGTCCGCACTAAAGGCATCGGCCGTCATTTTCACCAGTTAAGCGCAACTCAAGTGCACCAAACCGTCACCGTTATTTATTGGCTCCTGCGAAATCATCATTGCATCGTGTCTTTTGAAGCACATCCCGACATCCTTCGGATGTATCCCGCAATCTTTACGAGAATCCTCTACAGAAACACAAAACTGAAAGTACTGAAGCTCGGAATGCAACGCACCGGTTTTCTCGAGAGCTTTCGCATGGCCGTCCCCTATATGACATACCTGCAAGAGCTGCAATGCAGATCGAATGAATCGTGTCCAGCTAAGCTCCTCACAGCAGTGTCCAGACTTCTGCGCAGTACCACATCATTAACTGTATTGAGTACATCCGCTCCTAACATTGATGACCATCCCGCAGAAAAGACTTTCTTTGTAGCCCTTTCAGAGGACTCGACTCTACAGGGGCTTGCCCTGGTATTCGACACAAGTTACGGGCCCCACAAGCAGGTTTTCCAAAACTACATAAAATCGACAGCGACGCTAAAATGTCTATCGATTACAGCAGCTTCACAAAGCCGGTCAGAGGCGTGGATAGGAAGCATTCTGAAAGGGTTACTCCTCAATAAATCCCTGACCTCCATAACTCTAAAAAATTTTCTAACTGACCATATATGAGTTCAGATTCTAACAAAGGCCATGCTAAAAAACAGAGTGCTGCAAATTCTCGATATTGAATCACTCAGAGCAATCTCCACACGTCAACTTCGAAGCGTTGGGGAGAGATGCATCGCAGCAATCATACGGAATGAATCGCTAAAACAGCTGAGCCTACCACCCGACATCTTCGAACCGGGCTTATGGAATTATTTTTTTAAGGAAATGCCAAAACAAAGAACTTTGATAATAAATATCTCGTCAGACATTGAAAACAGGCCACTGATGGCAGTTGCTTGCAAAGTACTCAAGGAAAGTAGTACTGAAGAGATAGTTTGCTCCGAGACCAGGAGCTGTGACCGGAAGATCAGTCCTGAGGAAAGCGAAGCATTTCCTGAAATCTGCCTCTCCAACCACTCAATTTCAGCATTTGAGGATGTCCTTATACAGCGGTCACCCCTGTTTACCCGACTGAAAAAGCATAGCTTTGCGATATCTCCACTGGGTGCAGCACATGTCCCAGGTATTGCCAATTATATCGCAGTAACCTCGACGCTACGAGAACTGAATATTTTCGCTTGGTCTCGTGGGAGCACCGACGATGTTTTCAACTACAGCTGGGCCCGGATTCTTCTATCACTCGTATGGAATTCAAGCGTTGCTGCTTTGGAAGTATTAGTCATTAACATGGGTGTGGAAAATCTCAAAAGGAAATCTCGCTGACACCGTTGAGGCAAGCCAGAGCATCAGACGTCTGAACATGATGATGGTACGTCAAAAATCAATCATCTTTCTTCGGCGCTTCTCGGCGGGCATTACTGCGAACTACATGTTAACTCGAGTTGTTCTACTCACCCGGATAGAACCATCTGACGATTGGTTCTGTGTCATGGATACGGCTCGGAGGAACTCAAGACCTCGTGAACCGTGCTATAGTATTCGTGACAGCTTCAAGGTTTGACAAGTAAGTAAACTCTGTACCGTGGAGTGACCTCTCAACTAGTACTCCCTTACAAAATGATCTGTAGACAGTCTATAGATTTCTTAGACTCTATTGCCTTCCTATAGCTATTTCTTTCTGTCTATTCGTAGTCTATATACAAAAGTCTGCTAAAAGTGTGTGGCCATAAATCAATACATTGTCTATAGACTGTCTATAGGATTTGTGTTGCGTATAGACTGTTCTTTAGGGTTTGTCTGAGAGTCTGTAGACTTTATAGACAGAAGTCAATGGACAGTCTATAGTATGGACAGTCTATAGAATGTCTAAAGAAATTTTTGTGAGGGCGTACTACGCCCAAGTTTTTAATAAAGCGTCATCACCGAACTCAATAAATACCCTAAGGTGCACTACAAATTAAGAAGTTTGAATCATGAGGTGGGTACAATTTTTAACATTGACCAGAAAGGAACAAACTTTGCCAGCTGAAGAGATAGCGAACAAATGTGGATTGAGAACTCTTCCTATCCATTTTATGAAGAATATGTGCCGGAGTTTTTCAGAATTAATGGGTGTCAAGCTGCTTCGCGCCTCATGCCCTTCAAATTCTGATTGTGTCAGAGAAATTCCTATCAATTGTTTGTAAGGAGTTTGGCTCTCAGGCATGATTAGTTCTCGAATGCAATGCTGTAGTTAGTAATGACACTGTGGCTTATATAGTATTTATAACAATTAGCGTTTCGGAAGTTGGGCAATTTTATGGTGTCGCCTTAATTTTTTTTCGCTGTCGGTTGTGGAAGCTTCCAAGTGTCCTAGGGTCCGTATTCCAACTATCGTAGTTTTTGAAACCTTACTTTTCGGCCATACCTGATTGGCCAAAACGAGGCAAGAGGGTGTAGTGGCTCGGACACAATGAAAAGTTTTTTTAAGAAACCAAACAGGGGATCACACGTGGCGGAGACTCCCATTGAAGCTCAAGGACTCCAATAAGATAAACAGCCAAAATGGCAGCGCACTCTGAAGAGCAACATCATGCTTCGTGCTCGATTAGTCGATTCCTCGTTTTAGAAATCCCTCAATATTTAGCCTTACAGAACAAGTTTTCTGATATTCACTCTTAGGTTCCGGTTAATTACTCCCTGAAAACGGGGTGTGGTGTTTTGAAGTCTGCAGTCCAGTGTTGGCAGTTATAATCACTGTGGTGGTTGCAACTGGGCCACGTCATCACGAGCGAAGTAACCGTCAAGCTAGCAGTCGCGGCAGGGGTCGCAGTCATGTAACCGGAAGAGGTTCATTAAAATAGAGCTTTCAGCACCGGCTAATGATGGTCTCATCATGTGTACGCGGCACTTGATTTCAGCCGAGGTGGCGTAATAAGAGAGACGCATCAGAGCCGTGGTCACGCAGCAGCCAGATGCGTATTTCGGGCTCCAAGCAATCGGCGCGAGCATGTGTGGTCATGTCTGCTACGTTTTTCGAGTGCTCGCCCGTGGGAGAGCCGTGGCCGTTAGGAAACCGCTTCGAACCGGGATTCGAACCCTGTACATCCCGCACAGGAGGGCATATCCTGTTGCCAGGCGGTCAGGACTCGCTGCAATTGCGTCTCGCATGCAACGAGCAAAGACTGAAGCGTTAATCGCAGTGCATTGGCCCTTGATTTTCTCTTCAAATGCTTCGCTCCGCTTCTAAAGACTATGCTTACGCTTTACACGCTCTAAACACGCACACACCTATATGGGAGTAAGAAGGAAGTAAGCTGTGCTTTACCTGACTCCCTTTCATGTAGTGCGCTAGAGGAGCGCTCACTCCGCTTTTAATCCTTTCTGTTTAGTGTGTAAGTCGGCAGGTTTAACTTGGTTTAACATTTTAGCGATCAGGGCCGCTAAAATGGCGACTCGAACCTATGCTTTCAGCGATCGCGAACCCGAGGAGGGCAGTTATGATGGACGACGGAGTCTGCTACAACCTGGCGTATATGACGTTCCCCAGAACCACGAATGCCTTGCCCGGGCCGTATGGCACTTGGACGAATGAATACCCGATGACGGCTTTGCACAAAGACCGAGCCTGCTGCGCCTGCGGCCAGAAGCCCGCACCTGGGCGGCGGGCCAATGCCTTCCCTACTCGAGGTTCTTCCTCCATGAAATGGTTTTTACAGGATGACTTTCATGCGGTATTTGCGACCGGGAGGGCTTTACCCTAAACGCTTCACCCTACTTGCTATTGGGTGTCTACGTATAGAATCGGTCCTCTGTTTAATCTCTTGTGCTTGCTTTGCAGCTATGCTGACGCTGTCATTGGAATTTTTCGACTGTTTAACATGGACAACAACCCGGGTTTTGTTTCCCATGAGTCCTATAACGCTCAAGCATTGATATTTCTATTCATTCTCTTCTAAAGGTTATTTTGGGAAGAACAGGTTGTGGAGGCGCAGCTCGTCAGCCAACGAACTCGATTTGTTGTCAGGCCTTTTTTGTTCTTTTACCACAACCACCCCAACCGCTGCTTGCAACGCATCACAGCCTGAGGTTTCGCTGTCATAGTTGCGTTCTGGTTCAAAACCTTACAAAGTATTTCTGCTAATTGTTTGATCTAGACCGCTTAATCTTCCTCCTTGCCCTTGGTGCGACGCATCACAGGGTCCAGTGACACTCACGACCTCAACAACCGCCAGAGCCAGGGCAACCCCGACGAGCACAGCAGGAGTTATGACAGTTGTGGAAAGAGGAATCGGCTCCAGGACAGGAACTGCATTCGCTACCAGAACTTTCTTTTGCACGTCAGCAACTTCAGCAAGGGCAAGAAGCAGTGATGCCTCAGCAAAAGTTCCTTTCAAGACGGGGACCACCACATTCTCGAGAAGGAAACCTGCCATATCGGGATACGCCACTGCTTTGGCAGTTCTTGTGGCCACCGCAAGACCCCCACTGCCACGACGACCCACTTCGCCCACTCGACAAGAGGAGGAGGGGCAATGGGGTACAGGACAGGGATTATGGCCGCGATCTGGGCCGCTAAAATAGCGACTCGAGCCTATGTTTTCAGCGATCGCGAACCCGAGGAAAGCAGTTAAGGACGACAGGGTATGCTACAACCTGGCATATCCGACATTCCCCCAGAACCACGAATGCCTTGCCCGCGCTGTATGGCACTAGGACGAATGAATACCCGATGACACCTTTGCACAACGACCGAGCCTGCTGCACATGCGGCCAGCAGCCAGCACCTGGGCGGTGGACCAATGACTTCCCTACTCGAGGTTCTTCCTCCATGAAATGGTTTTTACAGGATGACTTTCATGCGGTATCTGCGACCAGAAGGGCTTTACCCTAAACGCTTCACCCTGCTTGCTATTGAGTGTCTACATATAGATTGGGTCCTCTGTTTAATCTCTTGTGCTTACTTTGCAGCTATGCTGACGCTGTCATTGGAGTTTTTCAACTGTTTAACATGGACAAACACCCGGGTTCTGTTGCCCATGAGTCCTATAATGCTCTCGCATTGATATTTCTATTCATTTTCTTCTAAAGGTCATTTTGAGAAGAACAGGTTGTGGAAGCGCAGCTCATCAGCCAAAGAACTCGATTTGTTGCCACGCCTTTTTTATTTTACCGCAACAGTCCCAACCGCTGCATGCGACGCATCACAGCCTCGGGTTTCGCTGTCATTGTTGCGTTCTGGTTCAAAATCTGACAAAGCATATCTGCTAATTGTGTTTGATCTAGACCGCTTAATCTTTCACCCTGACCTTGGTGTGACGCATCACAGGGTCCAGTGGCTCTCACGACCTCAACAACCGCCAGAGCCAGGGCAACCCCTACGAGCTCAGCAGGAGCTATGACACACATGTGGAACGAGCCCCTGTACGCCAAAAAGGAATCGGCTCCTGGACAGGAACTGCATTCGCTACCAGAACTTTCTTTTGCACGTCAGCAACTTCAGCAACAGCAAGAGGCAGTGATGCCTCAGCAAAAGTTACTTTCACGACCGGGACCACCACGTTCTCGAGAGGGAAACCTGCCGTATCGGGATACGGCACTGCTTCGGCAGTTCATGCGGCCACCGCAAGGCCCCCCACAGCCACGACGACCCACTTCGCCCACTCGACAAGTG
This sequence comes from Amblyomma americanum, assembly GCF_052857255.1. Classification (NCBI taxonomy): domain Eukaryota; kingdom Metazoa; phylum Arthropoda; class Arachnida; order Ixodida; family Ixodidae; genus Amblyomma; species Amblyomma americanum. Next base: position 304,465,751 of record NC_135497.1, on the reverse strand, counting down.
GAGGATGGGCAATGGGGTACGGGACCGGGATTATGGCCACGATCTGGGCCGCTAAAATGGCGACTTGAGCCTATGTTTTCAGCGATCGCGAACCCGAGGAGGGCAGTTATGATGGACGACAGGGTCTGCTACAACCTGGCGTATCAGACGTTCACCCAGAACCACGAATGCCTTGCCCGGGTCGTATGGCACTGTGATGAATGAATACCCGATGAACGCTTTTTACAATGACCGAGCCTTCTGCACCTGCGGCCAGCACCTGGGCGCCGGGCTAATGCCTTCCCTACTCGAGGTTATTCCTCCATGAAATGGTTTTTTGCAGGATGACTTTCATGCAGTACCTGGGACCAGGAGGGCTTTACCCTAAACGCTTCACCCTACTTGCTATTGGGTGTCTACTTATAGAATGAGTCCTCTGTTCAATCTCTTGTGCTTGCTATGCAGCTAAGCTGATGTCTTCATTGGAGTTTTTCCACTGTTTAACATAGCCAACAACCCGGGTTTTGTTACCCATGAGTCCCATAATGCTCTCGCATTGATATTTCAATTCATTCTCTTCTAAAGGTTACTTTGGGAAGAACAGGTTGTGGAGGCGCAGCTCGTCTGCCAACGAACTCGATTTGTTGCCACGCCTTTTTTTTCTTTTACCGCAATAGTCCCAACAGCTGCATGCGACGCATCACATCCTCAGGTATCGCTGTCATTGTTGCGTTCTGGTTCAAAATCTTACAAAGTATTTCTGTTAATTGTGTTTGATCCACACCGCTTAATCTTCCACCTTGCTATTGGTGCGACGCAGCATAGGGTCCAGTGCCGCTCAGGACCTCAAACACCGCAAGCCAGGGCAACCCCGACGAGCTCAGCAGGAGCTACGACACAGCTATGGAACGAGCACCTGTACGGCAAAGAGGAATCGGCTGCTGGACAGGAACTGCATTTGCCACCAGAACTTTCTCTTGCACGTCAGCAACTTCAGCAAGAGCAGGAGGCAGTGACGACTCAGCAAAAGTTGCTTTCACGACCGGGACCACCACATTCTCGAGAGGGAAACCTGCCGTATCGGGATACGCCACTGCTTCGGCAGTTCATGCGGCCACCGCAGGCCCCCCCCCCCCCCCCCCCTGCCACGAGGTCCCACTTCGACCACTCTATAAGAGGAGGCTGGGCAATGGGGTACGGGACCGGGATTATCGCCGCAATGTAGGCCGCTAAAATGGCCGAAGTCCCCATGCGCACACGAGCCTAAGCATACGGCGATGGCGAACCCGAGCAGGGCCGTTATGATGGACGACGGGGTCTGCTACAACCTGGCGTATCCGACGTTCCCCCAGAACCACGAATGCCTTGCCCGGGCCGTATGGCACTGGGACGAATGAACATCCGATGAAGGCTTTGAACAATGACCGAGCCTGCAGCACCTGCGGCCAGCACCTGGCGGCGGGCTAATGCCTTCCCTACTCGGGGTTCTTCCTCCATGAAATGATTTTTACAGGATGACTTTCATGCGGTATCTGCGACCAGGAGGGCTTGACCCTAAACGCTTCAACCTACTTGCTATTGTGTGTCTACGTACACAATGGGTCCTCTGTTTAATCTCTTGTGCTAGCTATGCAGCTATGCTGATGCCGTCCTTGGAGTTTTTCGACTGTTTAACATGGACAACAACCCTAGTTGTGTTGCTCATGAGTCCTATAATGCTCTCGCATTGATATTTCTATTCATTCTCTTCTAAAGGTTATTTTGGGAAGAACAGGTTGTGGAGGCGCAGCTCGTCAGCCAACGAACTCGATTTGTTGCCACGCCTTTATTTTACCGGAACAGTCCCAACCGCTGCATGCGACGCATCACAGCCTCGGGATCCGCTGTCATTATTGCGTTCTGGTTCAATATCTTACAAAGTATTTCTGCGAATTGTGTTTGATCTAGACCGCTTAATCTTCCACCTCGCCCTTGGTGCGACGTATCGCAGGGTCCAGTGGCGCTCACGACATCAACAACCGCCAGAGAAAGGGCAACCCCGACTAGCTCAGCAGGAGCTATGACACAGCTGTGGAACGAGCACCTGTACTCAAAAGAGGAATCGGCTCCTGGACAGGAACTGCATTCGCAAACAGAACTTTCTTTTCCACGTGGGCAACTTCAGCAAGAGCAGGAGGCAGTGATGCCTCAGCAGCAGTTCCTTCCCCGACCGGGACCACCACATTCTCGAGAGGGAACCCTGCCGTATCGGGAGCTGTGATGTGCGCGCTACGGCTTACGCTTTGTAGCCTTGCCTCCGGCGGCAGTGTTCCGACCCGGCTGGCAAGCACCGTCGCTGCCTCTGACGCGCCTGCACTTCCCCCCCAGCACAGGTCAGCGCACCCAACGTAGGGAGCCAGCATGCGCCTCACGAGAATGGGACAGGCGTGACAAGCCAACGCCTGGGTTTCGGAGAAAACAGCGTCCAAGATACAATCCATCTTTCCCTCCGGAAGTGTGGACGCTAACACGGCCTTGATTCATCTCAGTGCCATCTGCTTCAGGGGCTTCTGGGAATGGCTTTTCCGCGTGACGACTTTGCCGGGGAAGCTGAGTGCGGCGCAATTCCCCGAACAGCGCATGCACCGTCGCTGCCCCTGACGCGCCTGCAGACTTCCCCCCAACACAGGTCAGCGCACCCAACGTAGGGAGCCGGCATACGCCTCACGACAATGGGACAGGCGTGACGACTTTGCCGGGGAAGCTGAGTGCGGCGAAATTCCCCGAACAGCGCATTCCTGTGGACCGACGGAAGAAACACCGAGTGGCGGCGACGGCGGAAGGATGACGGCGCCAACCCACCGCCCGCATGCACCTGAGAGGCCCGCGGCAAGCCAAAGAATTCGCGACTGAAAGGCGCCATGATCCCCCCTTGCCTGGGGGTGTTTCGGTGGTGTGTGCGCGGTCACGTGCTGAGGGCGGAGCCTAGGAAGAAGCCCAAGACTTTGGACTCGACCAGCGACCGGGGGTTCCCTGCCTAGGTGCCTAGGGAAGACGAACGGAACAAAAACCAGAGGGCAGTGGGAGGAGAGGCGAGTTCCGTCCGGGTGGTCGCGATCGACCCTGAGCTGCTGAGCCCTCCCATGGTCCCGTGGTGGAGCTGATGCCGCCCCTCGACTCCACAAGAAGCCCCGTCTCGTCACCGTGTGAGCAGATCGCCGACCCCCTTCAGGCAACCACAGCTGACGATTAAATGTTTTCCTTACCAGTCAGTTGTGATGTTGACTCGTTCACTCCCGCCCTCTGCACGAATCCCAGACGGCAACCCACCGGGTTGCGAATTGTGACCCCTCATTGAGGCCGTCACAAGTGGTGGCAACGGTGGGATTCTGCTGAGGTTTTGGTACGAGCCCGTATACCCTCGTGCCGGGGAACGAATGAGTCAACATGACATCACAGCAGTTACCTGACTCTCAGACTGGAGCATTAGGGGCTAATGCAATGATGCTGGGAGGAATTATTCCGCCGTTCACCGGGGACGGTACAGGTCCGAATATCAAGGACTTCCTCCAAATTTTAGAGCAGGTCGGCGCAATGGGAGGATGGCAGACTAAACAACTGATCGGTATGGGACAGTGTAAAATGGTCGGTACTGCTCAGGCATTTGCGTGGAGGGACGAGGACGTGAGCAACGCCGCCACCTATGAGGCATTCAAAGAACTGGCCCTGAAACGTTTCGACACGGAGCCAGCCAGTGTAAAGCTAGAACGGTTCATGAACGCCAGGCAAGAGACAGGCGAGGATGCACGTGCTTTCGCAGCTCGTTTGCGGATGTCGGGCACGGACACGCTGGGGAATAATGCCACTGAGGACGCCGCAAAGAAGGAAGCGAGAAGCGAAGTTCTCAAAGAGCAGCTCCTTTCGCGCTTTCTAAATGGCCTGCGCGATCCCATTAGTCGTTTCACCCTTTCACGCGATCCCAAGACGTTCGAGGAGGCCGTAGACGTAGGGGCTAAAGAGGAGGAGATTGAAAAGGTCACGCGGCCTCGGGGCATGGCTGTCAGACAGGTGGAAACAGACGAAGCAAATGAGTTGAGGACGCGACTGGACTGCCTCGAGAGGCTGCTAGAAGAGAATTTAAAGATTGTCGAGCAGCGTACACAAGACCAGTCGGATGGCAGGCCGCAGCGCTATAACACTGGCCGCTGTTTTTCGTGCGGGAAGTCGGGTCACTTCGCCCGTGCATGTAGCTTTCGGCAGGCGCCCAGCAGAAACCCCCGTCCGGAGAGCAGCCCACCGGACCACACTTCGGCTGAGGACAAGGCGTATCCTAGGAGTTCGGGAAACTAGAGGTGGCCTCCGTTGAAAACCACAGCGAAAGGGGGCCTTCAACGGCTGTACTAAGTCTACGTGGAAAAACAAGCCCTATTGTGGAGGGCGAACTGGCGGGCGTGAAGGTGCAGTGTATGGTAGATACAGGGTCCAAGGTGAGCCTTTTCAGGTTGGATGCTTCATCGCGGATCAGCAGTGAGTGGGAGCGGACGTTCGAGAGGCACGAGAGTAGTATGACGCTGGTGGGCATCACTGGGAGCCCATTACGCACTCTAGGCCGATTTCAGATTCCACTGGTGCTTGGGAGACGCGAACTCGCGGGGGGATTCTTTGTGTGCGAAGACGATGTAATGTTACCGGTTGACTGCTTGATCAGTCTGGATATCTTGGAGCGGGAGCGGGTGGACCTAATACTTACTCAGGGAGTGCTGAGGATGGGGGATGATTGCGTGCCTATAGTCAATTGGTCCCTCAAAGAGAGCGCAGTACCCGATCTGGGGAGCAGCAATCCCTTGTTGGTCGCATTAACCGGAGAAGCAACAGTGCCTGCAATGACTGAGTGCGTTCTGTGGTGTAAACCACTGCGAGATCTGCCATCGGGGGGAACTAAAGTGGTGGAAGTGAACCGCCTCGAAACGAACGGCCTCGTAGGCGCACCGACATTGGTAACAATGCGCAAGGGCGCGTGTCCCAGTTAGGGTGGCGAACGTAACACTGCAAGATATCCCTCTCGGCAAGAACAAAGTCATTGGCACTTTGATTGACGCGGAACTTTCAGAACCAGTTCGAAAGGTAGACACGGCTGCCCTCGAGGTAAGCACCGAAAGCATGCTTAAGATGTTCGACCTATCTCGTGTGAACGGAGAACACAGGTCCGGAATTGAAACCCTCATCGCGAGGAATAGCGCAGTGTTTTCTGCACACAGAACCGATCTCAGACACTGTCAGGCCATTAAACACAAGATATACACCGGCGACGCCCCTCCTGTCTACCGCCGGGCATATCGGATCCCCTTTGCTAAGAGGGAAGAAATGGAAACCCAGGTCGGCGACCTCCTGACCGCGGGTGTCATTAAGCATTCAACCTCGCCTTGGGGAGCACCGGCCTTATTAGTAGAGAAGCCCGACGGCAGCTACCGGTTCGTGGTAGACTACAGAGACCTGAACAAGGCGACACGAGTAGATCCTTACCCCCTGCCAAATATCCACGAAACCCTCTCCCAGCTTGGGAAAGCCAAGTACTTTACGGTTGTAGACATGGCTAGTGGATATTGACAGATAGAGATGGACGCTAAAGATAGAGAAAAAACCGCTTTTAACACGCCCACGGGCCACTATGAGTGGAACAGGATGCCAATGGGGCTCGTGAACAGCGCGGCGGTCTGGCAAAGGACAGCCGATGTCATACTGGCAGGGTTGCTCGGTAAGCTGTGTCACGTATACTTCGACGACATTATTATATACAGCGAGTTTTTCGAGGAGCACCTACAGGACATTGAACGAGTGTTCAAGAGAGTAGGGGGAGCCTGCCTTAAGTTAAAACCATCGAAATGCCAATTTCTGAAGCCGGAAGTCAAATACCTGGGACACATTGTCTCAGCTAACGGCGTGCACCCCGACCCCGGAAAGGTAAAGTGCGTGGAGGAATTCTCAACCTCTACCAGTAAAACCGAAGTCCGCCAATTTCTGGGGCTGGTCACTTACTACCGTCGCCACATCTCAGACTTCGCTGAGATAGCTAAACCATTGACAAGGCTAACGAGCAAGGTGCCCTTTGAATGGACGCCAGAGGCAGAGGCCGCTTTCAAAGCGTTGAAGAGAAAGCTAACTGAAGCCCCCATTTTGCGGTTCCCCGACTTTGGTCAACCTTTCACACTCGCGACCGATGCTTCTAAGCACGCAGTCGGAGCCATCTTGTCCCAGATCCACGACGGGGTAGAATGCCCGGTCGCTTACGCGAGTAGGCAGCTGAATGCAGCTGAAAAAAATTACGGCGCGACAGAGCAAGAGTGCCTAGCGGTGGTGTGGGCAGTGCGTCATTTCCGCTGTTACCTATACTGCCGCCATTTCCAGATTGTGACAGACTGCCAGCCATTGAAATGGCTCATGAATGTGAGAGACCCCAGTTCGAGGTTAGCCCGTTGGAATCTGCTTCTGCAGGAGTACGATTTCGAGGTCATCCATCGCGCAGGAAGAACAAACCAAAATGCGGATGCCCTCAGCCGTGCGACTGTAGCGGGCGTGTCTGATCTATTTCCCTCGATCGAGGAAGCTATACTTCAGGATGAACAAAGGAAGGACCACTTCTTATTCAAGAAGATAGAGGAGTGCAACAACTCCGCAGGCGGGATTAGCGGTCGCTACCATACCGACCAGTACGGCACCCTTAGGTTTCGGAACAAGAGAAGCTCAGAGGAAGGTCGCGTGGTCATACCACCGTCGATGAGAGGAGAGATCTTGAGGTTGCACCACGACTCGCCCTGGGCAGGGCACCTTGGCGTTCGAAAGACGCAGGAAAGGATCGCAAAGAACTACTTCTGGCATGAGATGAAAAAAGACATAACATGCTACTGCAAGCAGTGTAAATCATGCGCACTTCGCAGAGTCCCCAAAGGCAGGCCAGCAGCGCCATTGCAGATCTTTCCAGACGTTCACCGGCCGTTTGAGCGAACCGCAATGGATATTGTGGGGCCGCTACCGTGCACAACCTCTGGCAGGCGGTACATTCTAGTGCTCGTGGACCATCTGACTCGATACGCCGAAACGTTCGCTTTAGAGAATCAGACAGCCGAGACGGTGGCGAGGGTGTTCACCGAGGGGGTAGTATTGCGACATGGAGCACCTAAACAGCTGCTAACCGATCAAGGGGCTAACTTCACGGGGCGGCTTATGAAAGACGTGTACGATCTCCTCGGTGTCAAGAAGCTCCAGACGACCGCTTATCACCCAGAGTGCAATGGCGCGGTGGAAACGTTGAACCAGACCCTAATGCAGATTTTGTCTCACTATGTTGAAAATGACCAGCGCGACTGGGACCTCTGGCTTCCTTACGCGACCTTTGCCTACAACTCGGCCGTCCAAGAGGGAACGCGAATGAGCCCGTTTTCACTTTTGTATGGCAGGGATCCAGTGATCCCAGGCGCGGCTTGTGAGGGACCCAGGGGCCATTATGGCACGCTGCAGGACTATCGTGAAGAACTTGTACAGAGGCTAAGCTCCGCCCACGAGGCCGCGTCGAAGGCGCTACGCAGCGCGGCAGAAGCACGCAAAAGACGGCAGGGGGTTGTCAGTAAAAACTCTGACCTCCAGGAGGGTGATCAAATTTACCTGCAAGTAAATGTCACCCCGCGCGGCCTTTCGAGGAAACTGCATGCGAAATGGACAGATCCTTTTGAGGTAATCGAAAAATTGTCTGACGTCACGGTTCGTCTCCGGCACACGAGAACGCGCAAAGAAAAATTTGTGCATGTGAATAAACTCCGTCTGGCCGAGGACAGCGAGATCACTGACGCCCAGCAACACTCGCTGCCGGCATCGTCGCCAACAGGGCCGGACGCTCCGCCAGCACCCGCATACGAGACCCTCGATGCAGGCATCCCGCCTGAGGCTTTTCTCGATTTGGAAATTCCAGAGCAGGCAGCTACCGTCGACGAACGGGCGCAGGGCCACGATTAGGCGTTGCGAAGCCGAGGGCCACTTCCCGTCCCTCCTTATTAAGCTTATCGGCATGGCAGGCCGACCGGAAGGCACCTGGCTATGCTACGGGGTACTGTTTCGTAAATACGTACTTATTGCTCCAGTTTCCAAGTCTGAGAGGCGCTTACATGCCTCCGGACATGCTCTGGTACAGCGCGGGTAACTGCATTGTGATGTGTTCCTGGCTGCTAACTTAATTTCCCGCGAGAGTGGTGTTGCCCCTAGGGAGGCGACGGTCTGCACGAGAGACTGATGTGTGATGTGGACGACCGAACGGCCTCTAAGAAGTTTCCAGATGTGACGTGTAGCGGTGGTGACGAACGCCCGTTAATAAGTAGCCAGTGCTTGAAAGTAAACAGAATGTGCCTGACTGAATGCGGCCCTTATCAAGAATTTTGCCTCTGGAAAATTCTTCCAAGAAGAGGGGATTGTGATGTGCGCTATGGCTTACGCTTTGTAGCCTTGCCGCCGGCGGCAGTGTTCCGACCCGGCTGGCAAGCACCGTCGCTGCCTCTGACGCGCCTGCAGACTTCCCCCCCGGCACAGGTCAGCGCACCCAACGTAGGGAGCCGGCATGCGCCTCACGAGAATGGGACAGGCGTGACGACTTTGCCGGGGAAGCTGAGTGCGGCGCAATTCCCCGAACAGCGCATGCACCGTCGCTGCCCCTGACGCACCTGCAGACTTCCCCCCCAACACAGGTCAGCGCACCCAACGTAGGGAGCCGGCATGCGCCTCACGACAATGGGACAGGCGTGACGACTTTGCCGGGGAAGCTGAGTGCGGCGAAATTCCCCGAACAGCGCATTCCTGTGGACCGACGGAAGAAACACCGAGTGGCGGCGACGGCGGAAGGATGACGGCGCCAACCCACCGCCCGCATGCACCTGAGAGGCCCGCGGCAAGCCAAAGAATTCGCGACTGAAAGGCGCCATGATCCCCCCTTGCCTGGGGGTGTTTCGGTGGTGTGTGCGCGGTCACGTGCTGAGGGCGGAGCCTAGGAAGAAGCCCAAGACTTTGGACTCGACCAGCGACCGCGGGTTCCCTGGCTAGGTGCGTAGGGAAGACGAACGGAACAAAAACCAGAGGGCAGTGGGAGGACAGGGGAGTTCCGTCCGGGTGGTCGCGATCGACCCTGAGCTGCTGAGCCATCCCATGGTCCCGTGATGGAGCTGATGCCGCCCCTCGACTCCACAAGAAGCCCCCTCTCATCACCGGGTGAGCAGATCGCCGACCCCCTTCAGGCAACCACAGCTGACGATTAAATATTTTCCTTACCAGTCAGTTGTGATGTTGACTCGTTCACTCCCGCCCTCTGCACAAATCCGACGGCAACCCACCGGGTTGCGAATTGTGACCCCTCATTGGGGCCGTCACAGAGCCGCCATTGATTCGGCAGTTCCTACGGCCACCGCAAGGCCCCCCACTGCCACGAGGACCCACTTCGCCCACTCGACAAGAGGAGGCTGGAAAATGCGGTACGAGACCGGAATTTGCCGCGATCTCGGCCGCTAAAATAGCCGGAGACGCCATGCACACACGAGCCTATGTTTTCGGCGATCGCGAACCCGAGGAGGGCAGTTATGATGGACAACGGTGTCTACTACAACCTGGCGTATCTGACGTTCCCCCAGAACCACAAATGCATTGCCCGGCCCGTATGGCACTGTGACGATTGAATACCCGATGACGGCTTTGCACAATGACCGAGTCTGCTGCACCTGTGGCCAACAGCCAGCCACTGGGCGGCGGGCCAATGCCTTCCCTACTCGAGGTTCTTCCTCCATGATATGGTTTTTACAGGATGACTCATGTGGTATCTGCGACCGGGAGGGCTTTACCCTAAACGCTTCAACCTGCTTGCTATTGGATGTCTACGTATACAATGGGTTATATTATGGCAATGAGGAAGGAAAGTGTGAACAGCGTGCTTGATCATGACTGCGGCACTTCAGGCTTAAGTGTAATGCTCATGTTATATAAAGCGGAAGTGTCACGGAGAGCTAATAGCTCTGAGGCGATAGGAGCAATAACCAGCCGCCTCGGTGACTACTCATGCGTCAAGCCCTATAGCAACCATTGTACAGCATCTGGCAGCGAGGAACAGCTAATGTGTGACCACTGTGAGTGTCCAGGCGAGACGCTGCCTGCTTTTCTATGACACGTAGCATGACTAACACCCTCATTTCAGCAAAGCCGGTCTGAGCCCCTAAAGCAAGCTGTACAATGAAAGTGTAATTTTTCTCTAAAGTATATTTCTTTCTCGTCCAGCTCCAATGCAGGGTGCATGCCAGAAGGATGTCTCACAATCCACCAGTCTACGTGGGGCCAGCTCTCATCCGCTTGGCCAACCTGGAGGGAGCAAGGGGGCGCTTCTCAGGCAAGACCATCGACTATCGAGCCCCTTGCACGAGCTCTGAAGTGCACACATGTCACCAAGCCCAGGAGCTGTCTGTATGGAATGAATTTCTGCAATATCTGGAGGCTGAATTGCAGCTTGTGCCGAGAAAATCCGGGATTCTCCATTTGGTCCGCACTAAAGGCGTCGGCCGTCATTTTCACCAGTTAAGCGCAACTCAAGTGCACCAAACCGTCACCGTTATTTATTGGCTCCTGCGAAATCATCATTGCATCGTGTCTTTTGAAGCACATCCCGACATCCTTCGGATGTATCCCGCAATCTTTACGAGAATCCTCTACAGAAACACAAAACTGAAAAGTACTGAAGCTCGGAATGCAACGCACCGGTTTTCTCGAGAGCTTTCGCATGGCCGTCCCCTATATGACATACCTGCAAGAGCTGCAATGCAGATCGAATGAATCGTGTCCAGCTAAGCTCCTCACAGCAGTGTCCAGACTTCTGCGCAGTACCACATCATTAACTGTATTGAGTACATCCGCTCCTAACATTGATGGCCATCCCGCAGAAAAGACTTTCTTTGTAGCCCTCTCAGAGGACTCAACTCTACAGGAGCTTGCCCTGGTATTCGACACAAGTTACGGGCCCCACAAGCAGGTTTTCCAAAACTACATAAAATCGACAGCGACGCTAAAATGTCTATCGATTACAGCAGCTTCACAAAGCCGGTCAGAGGCGTGGATAGGAAGCATTCTGAAAGGATTACTCCTCAATAAATCCCTGACCTCCATAACTCTAAAAAATTTTCTAACTGACCATATACGAGTTCAGATTCTAACAAACGCCATGCTAAAAAACAGACTGCTGCAAATTCTCGATATTGAATCACTCAGAGCAATCTCCACACGTCAACTTCGAAGCGTTGGGGAGAGATGCATCGCAGCAATCATACGGAATGAATCGCTAAAACAGCTGAGCCTACCACCCGACATCTTCGAACCGGGCTTATGGAATTATTTTTTTAAGGAAATGCCAAAACAAAGAACTTTGATAATAAATATCTCGTCAGACATTGAAAACAGGCCACTGATGGCAGTTGCTTGCAAAGTACTCAAAGAAAGTAGCACTGAAGAGACAGTTTGCTCCGAGACCAGGAGCTGTGACCGGAAGATCAGTCCTGAGGAAAGCGAAGCATTTCCTGAAATCTGCCTCTCCAACCACTCAATTTCAGCATTTGAGGATGTCCTTATACGGCGGTCACCCCTGTTTACCCGACTGAAAAAGCTTAGCTTTGCGATATCTCCACTGGGTGCAGCACATGTCCCAGGTATTGCCAATTATATCGCAGTAACCTCGACGCTACGAGAACTGAATATTTTCGCTTGGTCTCGTGGGAGCACCGACGATGTTTTCAACTACAGCTGGGCCCGGATTCTTCTATCACTCGTATGGAATTCAAGCGTTGCTGCTTTGGAAGTATTAGTCATTAACATGGGTGTGGAAAATCTCAAAAGGAAATCTCGCTGACACCGTTGAGGCAAGCCAGAGCATCAGACGTCTGAACATGATGATGGTACGTCAAAAATCAATCATCTTTCTTCGGCGCTTCTCGGCGGGCATTACTGCGAACTACATGTTAACTCGAGTTGTTCTACTCACCCGGATAGAACCATCTGACGATTGGTTCTGTGTCATGGATACGGCTCGGAGGAACTCAAGACCTCGTGAACCGTGCTATAGTATTCGTGACAGCTTCAAGGTTTGACAAGTAAGTAAACTCTGTACCGTGGAGTGACCTCTCAACTAGTACTCCCTTACAAAATGATCTGTAGACAGTCTATAGATTTCTTAGACTCTATTGCCTTCCTATAGCTATTTCTTTCTGTCTATTCGTAGTCTATATACAAAAGTCTGCTAAAAGTGTGTGGCCATAAATCAATACATTGTCTATAGACTGTCTATAGGATTTGTGTTGCGTATAGACTGTTCTTTAGGGTTTGTCTGAGAGTCTGTAGACTTTATAGACAGAAGTCAATGGACAGTCTATAGTATGGACAGTCTATAGAATGTCTAAAGAAATTTTTGTGAGGGCGTACTACGCCCAAGTTTTTAATAAAGCGTCATCACCGAACTCAATAAATACCCTAAGGTGCACTACAAATTAAGAAGTTTGAATCCTGAGGTGGGTACAATTTTTAAAATTGACCAGAAAGGAACAAACTTTGCCAGCTGAAGAGATAGCGAACAAATGTGGATTGAGAACTCTTCCTATCCATTTTATGAAGAATATGTGCCGGAGTTTTTCAGAATTAATGGGTGTCAAGCTGCTTCGCGCCTCATGCCCTTCAAATTCTGATTGTGTCAAAGAAATTCCTATCAATTGTTTGTAAGGAGTTTGGCTCTCAGGCATGATTAGTTCTCGAATGCAATGCTGTAGTTAGTAATGCACACTGTGGCTTATATAGTATTTATAACAATTAGCGTTTCGGAAGTTGGGCAATTTTATGGTGTCGCCTTAATTTTTTTTCGCTGTCGGTTGTGGAAGCTTCCAAGTGTCCTAGGGTCCGTATTCCAACTATCGTAGTTTTTGAAACCTTACTTTTCGGCCATACCTGATTGGCCAAAACGAGGCAAGAGGGTGTAGTGGCTCGGACACAATGAAAAGTTTTTTTAAGAAACCAAAACAGGGGATCACACGTGGCGGAGACTCCCATTGAAGCTCAAGGACTCCAATAAGATAAATAGCCCAAAATGGGCAGCGCACTCCTGAAGAGCAACATCTTGCTTTCGTGCTCGATTAGTCGATTCCTCGTTTTAGAAATCCCTCAATATTTAGCCCCTACAGAACAAGTTTTGTGATATTCACTCTTAGGTTCCGGTTAATTACTCCCTGAAAACGGGGTGTGGTGTTTGAAGTCTGTAGTCCAGTGTTGCAGCTATAATCACTGTGGTGGTTGCAACTGGGCCCACGTCATCACGAGCGAAGTAACCGTCAAGCTAGCAGTCGCGGCAGGGGTCGCAGTCATGTAACCCGAAGAGGTTTCATTAAAATAGAGCTTTCAGCACCGGCTAAATGATGGTCTCATCATGTGTACGCGGCACTTGATTTCAGCCGAGGTGGCGTAATAAGAGAGACGCATCAGAGCCGTGGTCACGCAGCAGCCAGATGCGTATTTCGGGCTCCAAGCAATCGGCGCGAGCATGTGTGGTCATGTCTGCTACGTTTTTCGAGTGCTCGCCCGTGGGAGAGCCGTGGCCGTTAGGAAACCGCTTCGAACCGGGATTCGAACCCTGTACATCCCGCACAGGAGGGCATATCCTGTTGCCAGGCGGTCAGGACTCGCTGCAATTGCGTCTCGCATGCAACGAGCAAAGACTGAAGCGTTAATCGCAGTGCATTGGCCCTTGATTTTCTCTTCAAATGCTTCGCTCCGCTTCTAAAGACTATGCTTACGCTTTACACGCTCTAAACACGCACACACCTATATGGGAGTAAGAAGGAAGTAAGCTGTGCTTTACCTGACTCCCCTTTCATGTAGTGCGCTAGAGGAGCGCTCACTCCGCTTTTAATCCTTTCTGTTTAGTGTGTAAGTCGGCAGGTTTAACTTGGTTTAACATTTTAGCGATCAGGGGGCCGCTAAAATGGCGACTCGAACCTATGCTTTCAGCGATCGCGAACCCGATGAGGGCAGTTATGATGGACGACGAGTCTGCTACAACCTGGCGTATAGTGACGTTCCCCAGAACCACGAATGCCCTTGCCCGGGCCGTATGGCACTTGGACGAATGAATACCCGATGACGGCTTTGCACAAAGACCGAGCCTGCTGCGCCTGCGGCCAGAAGCCCGCACCTGGGCGGCGGGCCAATGCCTTCCCTACTCGAGGTTCTTCCTCCATGAAATGGTTTTTACAGGATGACTTTCATGCGGTATTTTGCGACCGGGAGGGCTTTACCCTAAACGCTTCACCCTACTTGCTATTGGGTGTCTACGTATAGAATCGGTCCTCTGTTTAATCTCTTGTGCTTGCTTTGCAGCTATGCTGACGCTGTCATTGGAATTTTTCGACTGTTTAACATGGACAACAACCCGGGTTTTGTTTCCCATGAGTCCTATAACGCTCAAGCATTGATATTTCTATTCATTCTCTTCTAAAGGTTATTTTGGGAAGAACAGGTTGTGGAGGCGCAGCTCGTCAGCCAACGAACTCGATTTGTTGTCAGGCCTTTTTTGTTCTTTTACCACAACCACCCCCAACCGCTGCTTGCAACGCATCACAGCCTGAGGTTTCGCTGTCATAGTTGCGTTCTGGTTCAAAACCTTACAAAAGTATTTCTGCTAATTGTTTGAATCTAGACCGCTTAATCTTCCTCCTTGCCCTTGGTGCGACGCATCACAGGGTCCAGTGACACTCACCGACCTCAACAACCGCCAGAGCCAGGGCAACCCCGACGAGCACAGCAGGAGTTATGACAGTTGTGGAAAGAGGAATCGGCTCCAGGACAGGAACTGCATTCGCTACCAGAACTTTCTTTTGCACGTCAGCAACTTCAGCAAGGGCAAGAAGCAGTGATGCCTCAGCAAAAGTTCCTTTCAAGACGGGGACCACCACATTCTCGAGAAGGAAACCTGCCATATCGGGATACGCCACTGCTTTGGCAGTTCTTGTGGCCACCGCAAGACCCCCACTGCCACGACGACCCCACTTCGCCCACTCGACAAGAGGAGGAGGGGCAATGGGGTACAGGGACAGGGATTATGGCCGCGATCTGGGCCGCTAAAATAGCGACTCGAGCCTATGTTTTCAGCGATCGCGAACCCGAGGAAAGCAGTTAAGGACGACAGGGTATGCTACAACCTGGCATATCCGACATTCCCCCAGAACCACGAATGCCTTGCCCGCGCTGTATGGCACTAGGACGAATGAATACCCGATGACACCTTTGCACAACGACCGAGCCTGCTGCACATGCGGCCAGCAGCCAGCACCTGGGCGGTGGACCAATGACTTCCCTACTCGAGGTTCTTCCTCCATGAAATGGTTTTTACAGGATGACTTTCATGCGGTATCTGCGACCAGAAGGGCTTTACCCTAAACGCTTCACCCTGCTTGCTATTGAGTGTCTACATATAGATTGGGTCCTCTGTTTAATCTCTTGTGCTT
This sequence comes from Amblyomma americanum, assembly GCF_052857255.1. Taxonomy (NCBI): domain Eukaryota; kingdom Metazoa; phylum Arthropoda; class Arachnida; order Ixodida; family Ixodidae; genus Amblyomma; species Amblyomma americanum. The sequence continues at coordinate 304,450,242 of NC_135497.1, read as the reverse complement.
ACTTTTGCAGCTATGCTGACGCTGTCATTGGAGTTTTTCAACTGTTTAACATGGACAAACACCCGGGTTCTGTTGCCCATGAGTCCTATAATGCTCTCGCATTGATATTTCTATTCATTTTCTTCTAAAGGTCATTTTTGAGAAGAACAGGTTGTGGAAGCGCAGCTCATCAGCCAAAGAACTCGATTTGTTGCCACGCCTTTTTTATTTTACCGGCAACCAGTCCCACAACCGCTGCATGCGACGCATCACAGCCCTCGGGTTTCGCTGTCATTGTTGCGTTCTGGTTCAAAATCTGACAAAGCATATCTGCTAATTGTGTTTGATCTAGACCGCTTAATCTTTCACCCTGACCTTGGTGTGACGCATCACAGGGTCCAGTGGCTCTCACGACCTCAACAACCGCCAGAGCCAGGGCAACCCCTACGAGCTCAGCAGGAGCTATGACACACATGTGGAACGAGCCCCTGTACGCCAAAAAGGAATCGGCTCCTGGACAGGAACTGCATTCGCTACCAGAACTTTCTTTTGCACGTCAGCAACTTCAGCAACAGCAAGAGGCAGTGATGCCTCAGCAAAAGTTACTTTCACGACCGGGACCACCACGTTCTCGAGAGGGAAACCTGCCGTATCGGATACGGCACTGCTTCGGCAGTTCATGCGGCCACCGCAAGGCCCCCCACAGCCACGACGACCCACTTCGCCCACTCGACAAGTGGAGGATGGGCAATGGGGTACGGGACCGGGATTATGGCCACGATCTGGGCCGCTAAAATGGCGACTTGAGCCTATGTTTTCAGCGATCGCGAACCCGAGGAGGGCAGTTATGATGGACGACAGGGTCTGCTACAACCTGGCGTATCAGACGTTCACCCCAGAACCACGAATGCCTTGCCCGGGTCGTATGGCACTGTGATGAATGAATACCCGATGAACGCTTTTTACAATGACCGAGCCTTCTGCACCTGCGGCCAGCACCTGGGCGCCGGGCTAATGCCTTCCCTACTCGAGGTTATTCCTCCATGAAATGGTTTTTTGCAGGATGACTTTCATGCAGTACCTGGGACCAGGAGGGCTTTACCCTAAACGCTTCACCCTACTTGCTATTGGGTGTCTACTTATAGAATGAGTCCTCTGTTCAATCTCTTGTGCTTGCTATGCAGCTAAGCTGATGTCTTCATTGGAGTTTTTCCACTGTTTAACATAGCCAACAACCCGGGTTTTGTTACCCATGAGTCCCATAATGCTCTCGCATTGATATTTCAATTCATTCTCTTCTAAAGGTTACTTTGGGAAGAACCAGGTTGTGGAGGCGCAGCTCGTCTGCCAACGAACTCGATTTGTTGCCACGCCCTTTTTTTTCTTTTACCGCAATAGTCCCAACAGGCTGCATGCGACGCATCACATCCTCAGGTATCGCTGTCATTGTTGCGTTCTGGTTCAAAATCTTACAAAGTATTTCTGTTAATTGTGTTTGATCCACACCGCTTAATCTTTCCACCCTTGCTATTGGTGCGACGCAGCATAGGGTCCAGTGCCGCTCAGGACCTCAAACACCGCAAGCCAGGGCAACCCCGACGAGCTCAGCAGGAGCTACGACACAGCTATGGAACGAGCACCTGTACGGCAAAGAGGAATCGGCTGCTGGACAGGAACTGCATTTGCCACCAGAACTTTCTCTTGCACGTCAGCAACTTCAGCAAGAGCAGGAGGCAGTGACGACTCAGCAAAAGTTGCTTTCACGACCGGGACCACCACATTCTCGAGAGGGAAACCTGCCGTATCGGGATACGCCACTGCTTCGGCAGTTCATGCGGCCACCGCAGGCCCCCCCCCCCCCCCCCCCTGCCACGAGGTCCACTTCGACCACTCTATAAGAGGAGGCTGGGCAATGGGGGTACGGGACCGGGATTATCGCCGCAATGTAGGCCGCTAAAATGGCCGAAGTCCCCATGCGCACACGAGCCTAAGCATACGGCGATGGCGAACGCCCGAGCAGGGCCGTTATGATGGACGACGGGGTCTGCTACAACCTGGGCGTATCCGACGTTCCCCCAGAACCACGAATGCCTTGCCCGGGGCCGTATGGCACTGGGACGAATGAACATCCGATGAAGGCTTTGAACAATGACCGAGCCTGCAGCACCTGCGGCCAGCACCTGGCGGCGGGCTAATGCCTTCCCTACTCGGGGTTCTTCCTCCATGAAATGATTTTTTACAGGATGACTTTCATGCGGTATCTGCGACCAGGAGGGCTTGACCCTAAACGCTTCAACCTACTTGCTATTGTGTGTCTACGTACACAATGGGTCCTCTGTTAATCTCTTGTGCTAGCTATGCAGCTATGCTGATGCCGTCCTTGGAGTTTTTCGACTGTTTAACATGGACAACAACCCTAGTTGTGTTGCTCATGAGTCCTATAATGCTCTCGCAATTGATATTTCTATTCATAGGCGCAGCTCGTCAGCCAACGAACTCGATTTGTTGCCACGCCTTTATTTTACCGGAACAGTCCCAACCGCTGCATGCGACGCATCACAGCCTCGGGATCCGCTGTCATTATTGCGTTCTGGTTCAATATCTTACAAAGTATTTCTGCGAATTGTGTTTGATCTAGACCGCTTAATCTTCCACCTCGCCCTTGGTGCGACGTATCGCAGGGTCCAGTGGCGCTCACGACATCAACAACCGCCAGAGAAAGGGCAACCCCGACTAGCTCAGCAGGAGCTATGACACAGCTGTGGAACGAGCACCTGTACTCAAAAGAGGAATCGGCTCCTGGACAGGAACTGCATTCGCAAACAGAACTTTCTTTTCCACGTGGGCAACTTCAGCAAGAGCAGGAGGCAGTGATGCCTCAGCAGCAGTTCCTTCCCCGACCGGGACCACCACATTCTCGAGAGGGAACCCTGCCGTATCGGGAGCTGTGATGTGCGCGCTACGGCTTACGCTTTGTAGCCTTGCCTCCGGCGGCAGTGTTCCGACCCGGCTGGCAAGCACCGTCGCTGCCTCTGACGCGCCTGCACTTCCCCCCCAGCACAGGTCAGCGCACCCAACGTAGGGAGCCAGCATGCGCCTCACGAGAATGGGACAGGCGTGACAAGCCAACGCCTGGGTTTCGGAGAAAACAGCGTCCAAGATACAATCCATCTTTCCCTCCGGAAGTGTGGACGCTAACACGGCCTTGATTCATCTCAGTGCCATCTGCTTCAGGGGCTTCTGGGAATGGCTTTTCCGCGTGACGACTTTGCCGGGGAAGCTGAGTGCGGCGCAATTCCCCGAACAGCGCATGCACCGTCGCTGCCCCTGACGCGCCTGCAGACTTCCCCCCAACACAGGTCAGCGCACCCAACGTAGGGAGCCGGCATACGCCTCACGACAATGGGACAGGCGTGACGACTTTGCCGGGGAAGCTGAGTGCGGCGAAATTCCCCGAACAGCGCATTCCTGTGGACCGACGGAAGAAACACCGAGTGGCGGCGACGGCGGAAGGATGACGGCGCCAACCCACCGCCCGCATGCACCTGAGAGGCCCGCGGCAAGCCAAAGAATTCGCGACTGAAAGGCGCCATGATCCCCCCTTGCCTGGGGGTGTTTCGGTGGTGTGTGCGCGGTCACGTGCTGAGGGCGGAGCCTAGGAAGAAGCCCAAGACTTTGGACTCGACCAGCGACCGGGGGTTCCCTGCCTAGGTGCCTAGGGAAGACGAACGGAACAAAAACCAGAGGGCAGTGGGAGGAGAGGCGAGTTCCGTCCGGGTGGTCGCGATCGACCCTGAGCTGCTGAGCCCTCCCATGGTCCCGTGGTGGAGCTGATGCCGCCCCTCGACTCCACAAGAAGCCCCGTCTCGTCACCGTGTGAGCAGATCGCCGACCCCCTTCAGGCAACCACAGCTGACGATTAAATGTTTTCCTTACCAGTCAGTTGTGATGTTGACTCGTTCACTCCCGCCCTCTGCACGAATCCCAGACGGCAACCCACCGGGTTGCGAATTGTGACCCCTCATTGAGGCCGTCACAAGTGGTGGCAACGGTGGGATTCTGCTGAGGTTTTGGTACGAGCCCGTATACCCTCGTGCCGGGGAACGAATGAGTCAACATGACATCACAGCAGTTACCTGACTCTCAGACTGGAGCATTAGGGGCTAATGCAATGATGCTGGGAGGAATTATTCCGCCGTTCACCGGGGACGGTACAGGTCCGAATATCAAGGACTTCCTCCAAATTTTAGAGCAGGTCGGCGCAATGGGAGGATGGCAGACTAAACAACTGATCGGTATGGGACAGTGTAAAATGGTCGGTACTGCTCAGGCATTTGCGTGGAGGGACGAGGACGTGAGCAACGCCGCCACCTATGAGGCATTCAAAGAACTGGCCCTGAAACGTTTCGACACGGAGCCAGCCAGTGTAAAGCTAGAACGGTTCATGAACGCCAGGCAAGAGACAGGCGAGGATGCACGTGCTTTCGCAGCTCGTTTGCGGATGTCGGGCACGGACACGCTGGGGAATAATGCCACTGAGGACGCCGCAAAGAAGGAAGCGAGAAGCGAAGTTCTCAAAGAGCAGCTCCTTTCGCGCTTTCTAAATGGCCTGCGCGATCCCATTAGTCGTTTCACCCTTTCACGCGATCCCAAGACGTTCGAGGAGGCCGTAGACGTAGGGGCTAAAGAGGAGGAGATTGAAAAGGTCACGCGGCCTCGGGGCATGGCTGTCAGACAGGTGGAAACAGACGAAGCAAATGAGTTGAGGACGCGACTGGACTGCCTCGAGAGGCTGCTAGAAGAGAATTTAAAGATTGTCGAGCAGCGTACACAAGACCAGTCGGATGGCAGGCCGCAGCGCTATAACACTGGCCGCTGTTTTTCGTGCGGGAAGTCGGGTCACTTCGCCCGTGCATGTAGCTTTCGGCAGGCGCCCAGCAGAAACCCCCGTCCGGAGAGCAGCCCACCGGACCACACTTCGGCTGAGGACAAGGCGTATCCTAGGAGTTCGGGAAACTAGAGGTGGCCTCCGTTGAAAACCACAGCGAAAGGGGGCCTTCAACGGCTGTACTAAGTCTACGTGGAAAAACAAGCCCTATTGTGGAGGGCGAACTGGCGGGCGTGAAGGTGCAGTGTATGGTAGATACAGGGTCCAAGGTGAGCCTTTTCAGGTTGGATGCTTCATCGCGGATCAGCAGTGAGTGGGAGCGGACGTTCGAGAGGCACGAGAGTAGTATGACGCTGGTGGGCATCACTGGGAGCCCATTACGCACTCTAGGCCGATTTCAGATTCCACTGGTGCTTGGGAGACGCGAACTCGCGGGGGGATTCTTTGTGTGCGAAGACGATGTAATGTTACCGGTTGACTGCTTGATCAGTCTGGATATCTTGGAGCGGGAGCGGGTGGACCTAATACTTACTCAGGGAGTGCTGAGGATGGGGGATGATTGCGTGCCTATAGTCAATTGGTCCCTCAAAGAGAGCGCAGTACCCGATCTGGGGAGCAGCAATCCCTTGTTGGTCGCATTAACCGGAGAAGCAACAGTGCCTGCAATGACTGAGTGCGTTCTGTGGTGTAAACCACTGCGAGATCTGCCATCGGGGGGAACTAAAGTGGTGGAAGTGAACCGCCTCGAAACGAACGGCCTCGTAGGCGCACCGACATTGGTAACAATGCGCAAGGGCGCGTGTCCCAGTTAGGGTGGCGAACGTAACACTGCAAGATATCCCTCTCGGCAAGAACAAAGTCATTGGCACTTTGATTGACGCGGAACTTTCAGAACCAGTTCGAAAGGTAGACACGGCTGCCCTCGAGGTAAGCACCGAAAGCATGCTTAAGATGTTCGACCTATCTCGTGTGAACGGAGAACACAGGTCCGGAATTGAAACCCTCATCGCGAGGAATAGCGCAGTGTTTTCTGCACACAGAACCGATCTCAGACACTGTCAGGCCATTAAACACAAGATATACACCGGCGACGCCCCTCCTGTCTACCGCCGGGCATATCGGATCCCCTTTGCTAAGAGGGAAGAAATGGAAACCCAGGTCGGCGACCTCCTGACCGCGGGTGTCATTAAGCATTCAACCTCGCCTTGGGGAGCACCGGCCTTATTAGTAGAGAAGCCCGACGGCAGCTACCGGTTCGTGGTAGACTACAGAGACCTGAACAAGGCGACACGAGTAGATCCTTACCCCCTGCCAAATATCCACGAAACCCTCTCCCAGCTTGGGAAAGCCAAGTACTTTACGGTTGTAGACATGGCTAGTGGATATTGACAGATAGAGATGGACGCTAAAGATAGAGAAAAAACCGCTTTTAACACGCCCACGGGCCACTATGAGTGGAACAGGATGCCAATGGGGCTCGTGAACAGCGCGGCGGTCTGGCAAAGGACAGCCGATGTCATACTGGCAGGGTTGCTCGGTAAGCTGTGTCACGTATACTTCGACGACATTATTATATACAGCGAGTTTTTCGAGGAGCACCTACAGGACATTGAACGAGTGTTCAAGAGAGTAGGGGGAGCCTGCCTTAAGTTAAAACCATCGAAATGCCAATTTCTGAAGCCGGAAGTCAAATACCTGGGACACATTGTCTCAGCTAACGGCGTGCACCCCGACCCCGGAAAGGTAAAGTGCGTGGAGGAATTCTCAACCTCTACCAGTAAAACCGAAGTCCGCCAATTTCTGGGGCTGGTCACTTACTACCGTCGCCACATCTCAGACTTCGCTGAGATAGCTAAACCATTGACAAGGCTAACGAGCAAGGTGCCCTTTGAATGGACGCCAGAGGCAGAGGCCGCTTTCAAAGCGTTGAAGAGAAAGCTAACTGAAGCCCCCATTTTGCGGTTCCCCGACTTTGGTCAACCTTTCACACTCGCGACCGATGCTTCTAAGCACGCAGTCGGAGCCATCTTGTCCCAGATCCACGACGGGGTAGAATGCCCGGTCGCTTACGCGAGTAGGCAGCTGAATGCAGCTGAAAAAAATTACGGCGCGACAGAGCAAGAGTGCCTAGCGGTGGTGTGGGCAGTGCGTCATTTCCGCTGTTACCTATACTGCCGCCATTTCCAGATTGTGACAGACTGCCAGCCATTGAAATGGCTCATGAATGTGAGAGACCCCAGTTCGAGGTTAGCCCGTTGGAATCTGCTTCTGCAGGAGTACGATTTCGAGGTCATCCATCGCGCAGGAAGAACAAACCAAAATGCGGATGCCCTCAGCCGTGCGACTGTAGCGGGCGTGTCTGATCTATTTCCCTCGATCGAGGAAGCTATACTTCAGGATGAACAAAGGAAGGACCACTTCTTATTCAAGAAGATAGAGGAGTGCAACAACTCCGCAGGCGGGATTAGCGGTCGCTACCATACCGACCAGTACGGCACCCTTAGGTTTCGGAACAAGAGAAGCTCAGAGGAAGGTCGCGTGGTCATACCACCGTCGATGAGAGGAGAGATCTTGAGGTTGCACCACGACTCGCCCTGGGCAGGGCACCTTGGCGTTCGAAAGACGCAGGAAAGGATCGCAAAGAACTACTTCTGGCATGAGATGAAAAAAGACATAACATGCTACTGCAAGCAGTGTAAATCATGCGCACTTCGCAGAGTCCCCAAAGGCAGGCCAGCAGCGCCATTGCAGATCTTTCCAGACGTTCACCGGCCGTTTGAGCGAACCGCAATGGATATTGTGGGGCCGCTACCGTGCACAACCTCTGGCAGGCGGTACATTCTAGTGCTCGTGGACCATCTGACTCGATACGCCGAAACGTTCGCTTTAGAGAATCAGACAGCCGAGACGGTGGCGAGGGTGTTCACCGAGGGGGTAGTATTGCGACATGGAGCACCTAAACAGCTGCTAACCGATCAAGGGGCTAACTTCACGGGGCGGCTTATGAAAGACGTGTACGATCTCCTCGGTGTCAAGAAGCTCCAGACGACCGCTTATCACCCAGAGTGCAATGGCGCGGTGGAAACGTTGAACCAGACCCTAATGCAGATTTTGTCTCACTATGTTGAAAATGACCAGCGCGACTGGGACCTCTGGCTTCCTTACGCGACCTTTGCCTACAACTCGGCCGTCCAAGAGGGAACGCGAATGAGCCCGTTTTCACTTTTGTATGGCAGGGATCCAGTGATCCCAGGCGCGGCTTGTGAGGGACCCAGGGGCCATTATGGCACGCTGCAGGACTATCGTGAAGAACTTGTACAGAGGCTAAGCTCCGCCCACGAGGCCGCGTCGAAGGCGCTACGCAGCGCGGCAGAAGCACGCAAAAGACGGCAGGGGGTTGTCAGTAAAAACTCTGACCTCCAGGAGGGTGATCAAATTTACCTGCAAGTAAATGTCACCCCGCGCGGCCTTTCGAGGAAACTGCATGCGAAATGGACAGATCCTTTTGAGGTAATCGAAAAATTGTCTGACGTCACGGTTCGTCTCCGGCACACGAGAACGCGCAAAGAAAAATTTGTGCATGTGAATAAACTCCGTCTGGCCGAGGACAGCGAGATCACTGACGCCCAGCAACACTCGCTGCCGGCATCGTCGCCAACAGGGCCGGACGCTCCGCCAGCACCCGCATACGAGACCCTCGATGCAGGCATCCCGCCTGAGGCTTTTCTCGATTTGGAAATTCCAGAGCAGGCAGCTACCGTCGACGAACGGGCGCAGGGCCACGATTAGGCGTTGCGAAGCCGAGGGCCACTTCCCGTCCCTCCTTATTAAGCTTATCGGCATGGCAGGCCGACCGGAAGGCACCTGGCTATGCTACGGGGTACTGTTTCGTAAATACGTACTTATTGCTCCAGTTTCCAAGTCTGAGAGGCGCTTACATGCCTCCGGACATGCTCTGGTACAGCGCGGGTAACTGCATTGTGATGTGTTCCTGGCTGCTAACTTAATTTCCCGCGAGAGTGGTGTTGCCCCTAGGGAGGCGACGGTCTGCACGAGAGACTGATGTGTGATGTGGACGACCGAACGGCCTCTAAGAAGTTTCCAGATGTGACGTGTAGCGGTGGTGACGAACGCCCGTTAATAAGTAGCCAGTGCTTGAAAGTAAACAGAATGTGCCTGACTGAATGCGGCCCTTATCAAGAATTTTGCCTCTGGAAAATTCTTCCAAGAAGAGGGGATTGTGATGTGCGCTATGGCTTACGCTTTGTAGCCTTGCCGCCGGCGGCAGTGTTCCGACCCGGCTGGCAAGCACCGTCGCTGCCTCTGACGCGCCTGCAGACTTCCCCCCCGGCACAGGTCAGCGCACCCAACGTAGGGAGCCGGCATGCGCCTCACGAGAATGGGACAGGCGTGACGACTTTGCCGGGGAAGCTGAGTGCGGCGCAATTCCCCGAACAGCGCATGCACCGTCGCTGCCCCTGACGCACCTGCAGACTTCCCCCCCAACACAGGTCAGCGCACCCAACGTAGGGAGCCGGCATGCGCCTCACGACAATGGGACAGGCGTGACGACTTTGCCGGGGAAGCTGAGTGCGGCGAAATTCCCCGAACAGCGCATTCCTGTGGACCGACGGAAGAAACACCGAGTGGCGGCGACGGCGGAAGGATGACGGCGCCAACCCACCGCCCGCATGCACCTGAGAGGCCCGCGGCAAGCCAAAGAATTCGCGACTGAAAGGCGCCATGATCCCCCCTTGCCTGGGGGTGTTTCGGTGGTGTGTGCGCGGTCACGTGCTGAGGGCGGAGCCTAGGAAGAAGCCCAAGACTTTGGACTCGACCAGCGACCGCGGGTTCCCTGGCTAGGTGCGTAGGGAAGACGAACGGAACAAAAACCAGAGGGCAGTGGGAGGACAGGGGAGTTCCGTCCGGGTGGTCGCGATCGACCCTGAGCTGCTGAGCCATCCCATGGTCCCGTGATGGAGCTGATGCCGCCCCTCGACTCCACAAGAAGCCCCCTCTCATCACCGGGTGAGCAGATCGCCGACCCCCTTCAGGCAACCACAGCTGACGATTAAATATTTTCCTTACCAGTCAGTTGTGATGTTGACTCGTTCACTCCCGCCCTCTGCACAAATCCGACGGCAACCCACCGGGTTGCGAATTGTGACCCCTCATTGGGGCCGTCACAGAGCCGCCATTGATTCGGCAGTTCCTACGGCCACCGCAAGGCCCCCCACTGCCACGAGGACCCACTTCGCCCACTCGACAAGAGGAGGCTGGAAAATGCGGTACGAGACCGGAATTTGCCGCGATCTCGGCCGCTAAAATAGCCGGAGACGCCATGCACACACGAGCCTATGTTTTCGGCGATCGCGAACCCGAGGAGGGCAGTTATGATGGACAACGGTGTCTACTACAACCTGGCGTATCTGACGTTCCCCCAGAACCACAAATGCATTGCCCGGCCCGTATGGCACTGTGACGATTGAATACCCGATGACGGCTTTGCACAATGACCGAGTCTGCTGCACCTGTGGCCAACAGCCAGCCACTGGGCGGCGGGCCAATGCCTTCCCTACTCGAGGTTCTTCCTCCATGATATGGTTTTTACAGGATGACTCATGTGGTATCTGCGACCGGGAGGGCTTTACCCTAAACGCTTCAACCTGCTTGCTATTGGATGTCTACGTATACAATGGGTTATATTATGGCAATGAGGAAGGAAAGTGTGAACAGCGTGCTTGATCATGACTGCGGCACTTCAGGCTTAAGTGTAATGCTCATGTTATATAAAGCGGAAGTGTCACGGAGAGCTAATAGCTCTGAGGCGATAGGAGCAATAACCAGCCGCCTCGGTGACTACTCATGCGTCAAGCCCTATAGCAACCATTGTACAGCATCTGGCAGCGAGGAACAGCTAATGTGTGACCACTGTGAGTGTCCAGGCGAGACGCTGCCTGCTTTTCTATGACACGTAGCATGACTAACACCCTCATTTCAGCAAAGCCGGTCTGAGCCCCTAAAGCAAGCTGTACAATGAAAGTGTAATTTTTCTCTAAAGTATATTTCTTTCTCGTCCAGCTCCAATGCAGGGTGCATGCCAGAAGGATGTCTCACAATCCACCAGTCTACGTGGGGCCAGCTCTCATCCGCTTGGCCAACCTGGAGGGAGCAAGGGGGCGCTTCTCAGGCAAGACCATCGACTATCGAGCCCCTTGCACGAGCTCTGAAGTGCACACATGTCACCAAGCCCAGGAGCTGTCTGTATGGAATGAATTTCTGCAATATCTGGAGGCTGAATTGCAGCTTGTGCCGAGAAAATCCGGGATTCTCCATTTGGTCCGCACTAAAGGCGTCGGCCGTCATTTTCACCAGTTAAGCGCAACTCAAGTGCACCAAACCGTCACCGTTATTTATTGGCTCCTGCGAAATCATCATTGCATCGTGTCTTTTGAAGCACATCCCGACATCCTTCGGATGTATCCCGCAATCTTTACGAGAATCCTCTACAGAAACACAAAACTGAAAAGTACTGAAGCTCGGAATGCAACGCACCGGTTTTCTCGAGAGCTTTCGCATGGCCGTCCCCTATATGACATACCTGCAAGAGCTGCAATGCAGATCGAATGAATCGTGTCCAGCTAAGCTCCTCACAGCAGTGTCCAGACTTCTGCGCAGTACCACATCATTAACTGTATTGAGTACATCCGCTCCTAACATTGATGGCCATCCCGCAGAAAAGACTTTCTTTGTAGCCCTCTCAGAGGACTCAACTCTACAGGAGCTTGCCCTGGTATTCGACACAAGTTACGGGCCCCACAAGCAGGTTTTCCAAAACTACATAAAATCGACAGCGACGCTAAAATGTCTATCGATTACAGCAGCTTCACAAAGCCGGTCAGAGGCGTGGATAGGAAGCATTCTGAAAGGATTACTCCTCAATAAATCCCTGACCTCCATAACTCTAAAAAATTTTCTAACTGACCATATACGAGTTCAGATTCTAACAAACGCCATGCTAAAAAACAGACTGCTGCAAATTCTCGATATTGAATCACTCAGAGCAATCTCCACACGTCAACTTCGAAGCGTTGGGGAGAGATGCATCGCAGCAATCATACGGAATGAATCGCTAAAACAGCTGAGCCTACCACCCGACATCTTCGAACCGGGCTTATGGAATTATTTTTTTAAGGAAATGCCAAAACAAAGAACTTTGATAATAAATATCTCGTCAGACATTGAAAACAGGCCACTGATGGCAGTTGCTTGCAAAGTACTCAAAGAAAGTAGCACTGAAGAGACAGTTTGCTCCGAGACCAGGAGCTGTGACCGGAAGATCAGTCCTGAGGAAAGCGAAGCATTTCCTGAAATCTGCCTCTCCAACCACTCAATTTCAGCATTTGAGGATGTCCTTATACGGCGGTCACCCCTGTTTACCCGACTGAAAAAGCTTAGCTTTGCGATATCTCCACTGGGTGCAGCACATGTCCCAGGTATTGCCAATTATATCGCAGTAACCTCGACGCTACGAGAACTGAATATTTTCGCTTGGTCTCGTGGGAGCACCGACGATGTTTTCAACTACAGCTGGGCCCGGATTCTTCTGTCACTCGTATGGAATTCAAGCGTTGCTGCTTTGGAAGTATTAGTCATTAACATGGGTGTGGAAAATCTCAAAAGGAAATCTCGCTGACACCGTTGAGGCAAGCCAGAGCATCAGACGTCTGAACATGATGATGGTACGTCAAAAATCAATCATCTTTCTTCGGCGCTTCTCGGCGGGCATTACTGCGAACTACATGTTAACTCGAGTTGTTCTACTCACCCGGATAGAACCATCTGACGATTGGTTCTGTGTCATGGATACGGCTCGGAGGAACTCAAGACCTCGTGAACCGTGCTATAGTATTCGTGACAGCTTCAAGGTTTGACAAGTAAGTAAACTCTGTACCGTGGAGTGACCTCTCAACTAGTACTCCCTTACAAAATGATCTGTAGACAGTCTATAGATTTCTTAGACTCTATTGCCTTCCTATAGCTATTTCTTTCTGTCTATTCGTAGTCTATATACAAAAGTCTGCTAAAAGTGTGTGGCCATAAATCAATACATTGTCTATAGACTGTCTATAGGATTTGTGTTGCGTATAGACTGTTCTTTAGGGTTTGTCTGAGAGTCTGTAGACTTTATAGACAGAAGTCAATGGACAGTCTATAGTATGGACAGTCTATAGAATGTCTAAAGAAATTTTTGTGAGGGCGTACTACGCCCAAGTTTTTAATAAAGCGTCATCACCGAACTCAATAAATACCCTAAGGTGCACTACAAATTAAGAAGTTTGAATCCTGAGGTGGGTACAATTTTTAAAATTGACCAGAAAGGAACAAACTTTGCCAGCTGAAGAGATAGCGAACAAATGTGGATTGAGAACTCTTCCTATCCATTTTATGAAGAATATGTGCCGGAGTTTTTCAGAATTAATGGGTGTCAAGCTGCTTCGCGCCTCATGCCCTTCAAATTCTGATTGTGTCAAAGAAATTCCTATCAATTGTTTGTAAGGAGTTTGGCTCTCAGGCATGATTAGTTCTCGAATGCAATGCTGTAGTTAGTAATGACACTGTGGCTTATATAGTATTTATAACAATTAGCGTTTCGGAAGTTGGGCAATTTTATGGTGTCGCCTTTATTTTTTTTCGCTGTCGGTTGTGGAAGCTTCCAAGTGTCCTAGGGTCCGTATTCCAACTATCGTAGTTTTTGAAACCTTACTTTTCGGCCATACCTGATTGGCCAAAACGAGGCAAGAGGGTGTAGTGGCTCGGACACAATGAAAAGTTTTTTTAAGAAACCAAACAGGGGATCACACGTGGCGGAGACTCCCATTGAAGCTCAAGGACTCCAATAAGATAAATAGCCAAAATGGCAGCGCACTCTGAAGAGCAACATCTTGCTTCGTGCTCGATTAGTCGATTCCTCGTTTTAGAAATCCCTCAATATTTAGCCCTACAGAACAAGTTTTGTGATATTCACTCTTAGGTTCCGGTTAATTACTCCCTGAAAACGGGGTGTGGTGTTTGAAGTCTGTAGTCCAGTGTTGGCAGCTATAATCACTGTGGTGGTTGCAACTGGGCCACGTCATCACGAGCGAAGTAACCGTCAAGCTAGCAGTCGCGGCAGGGGTCGCAGTCATGTAACCGGAAGAGGTTCATTAAAATAGAGCTTTCAGCACCGGCTAATGATGGTCTCATCATGTGTACGCGGCACTTGATTTCAGCCGAGGTGGCGTAATAAGAGACGCATCAGAGCCGTGGTCACGCAGCAGCCAGATGCGTATTTCGGGCTCCAAGCAATCGGCGCGAGCATGCGTGGTCATGTCTGCTACGTTTTTCGAGTGCTCGCCCGTGGGAGAGCCGTGGCCGTTAGGAAACCGCTTCGAACCGGGATTCGAACCCTGTACATCCCGCACAGGAGGGCATATTCTGTTGCCAGGCGGTCAGGACTCGCTGCAATTGCGTCTCGCATGCAACGAGCAAAGACTGAAGCGTTAATCGCAGTGCATTGGCCCTTGATTTTCTCTTCAAATGCTTCGCTCCGCTTCTAAAGACTATGCTTACGCTTTACACACTCTAAACACGCACACACCTATATGGGAGTAAGAAGGAAGTAAGCTATGCTTTACCTGACTCCCTTTCATGTAGTGCGCTAGAGGAGCGCTCACTCCACTTTTAATCCTTTCTGTTTAGTGTGTAAGTCGGCAGGTTTAACTTGGTTTAACATTTTAGCGATCTGGGCCGCTAAAATGGCGACTCGAACCTATGTTTTCAGCGATCGCGAACCCGAGGAGGGCAGTTATGATGGACGACGGAGTCTGCTACAACCTGGCGTATATGACGTTCCCCAGAACCACGAATCCCTTGCCCGGGCCGTATGGCACTTGGACGAATGAATACCCGATGACGGCTTTGCACAAAGACCGAGCCTGCTGCGCCTGTGGCCAGAAGCCCGCACCTGGGCGGCGGGCCAATGCCTTCCCTACTCGAGGTTCTTCCTCCATGAAATGGTTTTTACAGGATGACTTTCACGCGGTATTTGCGACCGGGAGGGCTTTACCCTAAACGCTTCACCCTACTTGCTATTGGGTGTCTACGTATAGAATCGGTCCTCTGTTTATTCTCTTGTGCTTGCTTTGCAGCTATGCTGACGCTGTCATTGGAATTTTTCGACTGTTTAACATGGACAACAACCCGGGTTTTGTTTCCCATGAGTCCTATAACGCTCAAGCATTGATATTTCTATTCATTCTCTTCTAAAGGTTACTTTGGGAAGAACAGGTTGTGGAGGCGCAGCTCGTCAGCCAACGAACTCGATTTGTTGTCAGGCCTTTTTTGTTCTTTTACCGCAACCACCCCAACCGCTGCTTGCAACGCATCACAGCCTGAGGTTTCGCTGTCATAGTTGCGTTCTGGTTCAAAACCTTACAAAGTATTTCTGCTAATTGTTTGATCTAGACCGCTTAATCTTCCTCCTTGCCCTTGGTGCGACGCATCACAGGGTCCAGTGACGCTCACGACCTCAACAACCGCCAGAGCCAGGGCAACCCTGACGAGCACAGCAGGAGTTATGACAGTTGTGGAAAGAGGAATCGGCTCCAGGACAGGAACTGCATTCGCTACCAGAACTTTCTTTTGCACGTCAGCAACTTCAGCAAGAGCAAGAAGCAGTGATGCCTCAGCAAAAGTTCCTTTCAAGACGGGGACCACCACATTCTCGAGAAGGAAACCTGCCATATCGGGATACGCCACTGCTTTGGCAGTTCTTGTGGCCACCGCAAGACCCCCACTGCCACGACGACCCACTTCGCCCACTCGACAAGAGGAGGAGGGGCAATGGGGTACAGGACAGGGATTATGGCCGCGATCTGGGCCGCTAAAATAGCGACTCGAGCCTATGTTTTCAGCGATCGCGAACCCGAGGAAAGCAGTTAAGGACGACAGGGTATGCTACAACCTGGCATATCCGACATTCCCCCAGAACCACGAATGCCTTGCCCGCGCTGTATGGCACTAGGACGAATGAATACCCGATGACAGCTTTGCACAACGACCGAGCCTGCTGCACATGAGGCCAGCAGCCAGCACCTGGGCGGTGGACCAATGACTTCCCTACTCGAGGTTCTTCCTCCATGAAATGGTTTTTACAGGATGACTTTCATGCGGTATCTGCGACCAGAAGGGCTTTACCCTAAACGCTTCACCCTGCTTGCTATTGAGTGTCTACATATAGATTGGGTCCTCTGTTTAATCTCTTGTGCTTACTTTGCAGCTATGCTGACGCTGTCATTGGAGTTTTTCAACTGTTTAACATGGACAAACACCCGGGTTCTGTTGCCCATGAGTCCTATAATGCTCTCGCATTGATATTTCTATTCATTTTCTTCTAAAGGTCATTTTGAGAAGAACAGGTTGTGGAGGCGCAGCTCATCAGCCAAAGAACTCGATTTGTTGCCATGCCTTTTTTATTTTACCGCAACAGTCCCAACCGCTGCATGCGACGCATCACAGCCTCGGGTTTCGCTGTCATTGTTGCGTTCTGGTTCAAAATCTGACAAAGCATATCTGCTAATTGTGTTTGATCTAGACCGCTTAATCTTTCACCCTGACCTTGGTGTGACGCATCACAGGGTCCAGTGGCTCTCACGACCTCAACAACCGCCAGAGCCAGGGCAACCCCTACGAGCTCAGCAGGAGCTATGACACAGCTGTGGAACGAGCCCCTGTACGCCAAAAAGGAATCGGCTCCTGGACAGGAACTGCATTCGCTACCAGAACTTTCTTTTGCACGTCAGCAAATTCAGCAACAGCAAGAGGCAGTGATGCCTCAGCAAAAGTTACTTTCACGACCGGGACCACCACGTTCTCGAGAGGGAAACCTGCCGTATCGGGATACGGCACTGCTTCGGCAGTTCATGCGGCCACCGCAAGGCCCCCCACAGCCACGACGACCCACTTCGCCCACTCGACAAGTGGAGGATGGGCAATGGGGTACGGGACCGGGATTATGGCCACGATCTGGGCCGCTAAAATGGCGACTTGAGCCTGTTTTCAGCGATCGCGAACCCGAGGAGGGCAGTTATGATGGACGACAGGGTCTGCTACAACCTGGCGTATCTGACGTTCCCCCAAAACCACGAATGCCTTGCCCGGGTCGTATGGCACTGTGACGAATGAATACCCGATGAACGCTTTTTACAATGACCGAGCCTGCTGCACCTGCGGCCAGCACCTGGGCGCCGGGCTAATGCCTTCCCTACTCGAGGTTATTCCTCCATGAAATGGTTTTTTGCAGGATGACTTTCATGCAGTACCTGGGACCAGGAGGGCTTTACCCTAAACGCTTCACCCTACTTGCTATTGGGTGTCTACTTATAGAATGAGTCCTCTGTTCAATCTCTTGTGCTTGCTATGCAGCTAAGCTGATGTCTTCATTGGAGTTTTTCCACTGTTTAACATAGCCAACAACCCGGGTTTTGTTACCCATGAGTCCCATAATGCTCTCGCATTGATATTTCAATTCATTCTCTTCTAAAGGTTATTTTGGGAGGAAGAGGTTGTGGAGGCGCAGCTCGTCTGCCAACGAACTCGATTTGTTGCCACGCCTTTTTTTTCTTTTACCGCAATAGTCCCAACAGCTGCATGCGACGCATCACATCCTCAGGTATCGCTGTCATTGTTGCGTTCTGGTTCAAAATCTTACAAAGTATTTCTGTTAATTGTGTTTGATCCACACCGCTTAATCTTCCACCTTGCTATTGGTGCGACGCAGCATAGGGTCCAGTGCCGCTCAGGACCTCAAACACCGCAAGCCAGGGCAACCCCGACGAGCTCAGCAGGAGCTACGACACAGCTATGGAACGAGCACCTGTACAGCAAAGAGGAATCGGCTGCTGGACAGGAACTGCATTTGCCACCAGAACTTTCTCTTGCACGTCAGCAACTTCAGCAAGAGCAGGAGGCAGTGACGACTCAGCAAAAGTTGCTTTCACGACCGGGACCACCACATTCTCGAGAGGGAAACCTGCCGTATCGGGATACGCCACTGCTTCGGCAGTTCATGCGGCCACCGCAGGCCCCCCCCCCCCCCCCCCCTGCCACGAGGTCCCACTTCGACCACTCTATAAGAGGAGGCTGGGCAATGGGGTACGGGACCGGGATTATCGCCGCGATCTAGGCCGCTAAAATGGCCGGAGTCCCCATGCGCACACGAGCCTAAGCTTACGGCGATGGCGAACCCGAGCAGGGCCGTTATGATGGACGACGGGGTCTGCTACAACCTGGCGTATCCGACGTTCCCCCAGAACCACGAATGCCTTGCCCGGGCCGTATGGCACTGGGACGAATGAACATCCGATGAAGGCTTTGAACAATGACCGAGCCTGCAGCACCTGCGGCCAGCACCTGGCGGCGGGCTAATGCCTTCCCTACTCGGGGTTCTTCCTCCATGAAATGATTTTTACAGGATGACTTTCATGCGGTATCTGCGACCAGGAGGGCTTGACCCTAAACGCTTCAACCTACTTGCTATTGTGTGTCTACGTACACAATGGGTCCTCTGTTTAATCTCTTGTGCTAGCTATGCAGCTATGCTGATGCCGTCCTTGGAGTTTTTCGACTGTTTAACATGGACAACAACCCTAGTTGTGTTGCTCATGAGTCCTATAATGCTCTCGCATTGATATTTCTATTCATTCTCTTCTAAAGGTTATTTTGGGAAGAACAGGTTGTGGAGGCGGAGCTCGTCAGCCAACGAACTCACTTTGTTGCCACGCCTTTATTTTACCGGAACAGTCCCAACCGCTGCATGCGACGCATCACAGCCTCGGGATCCGCTGTCATTATTGCGTTCTGGTTCAATATCTTACAAAGTATTTCTGCGAATTGTGTTTGATCTAGACCGCTCAATCTTCCACCTCGCCCTTGGTGCGACGTATCGCAGGGTCCAGTGGCGCTCACGACATCAACAACCGCCAGAGAAAGGGCAACCCCGACTAGCTCAGCAGGAGCTATGACACAGCTGTGGAACGAGCACCTGTACTCAAAAGAGGAATCGGCTCCTGGACAGGAACTGCATTCGCAAACAGAACTTTCTTTTCCACGTGGGCAACTTCAGCAAGAGCAGGAGGCAGTGATGCCTCAGCAGCAGTTCCTTCCCCGACCGGGACCACCACATTCTCGAGAGGGAACCCTGCCGTATCGGGAGCTGTGATGTGCGCGCTACGGCTTACGCTTTGTAGCCTTGCCTCCGGCGGCAGTGTTCCGACCCGGCTGGCAAGCACCGTCGCTGCCTCTGACGCGCCTGCACTTCCCCCCCAGCACAGGTCAGCGCACCCAACGTAGGGAGCCGGCATGCGCCTCACGACAATGGGACAGGCGTGACAAGCCAACGCCTGGGTTTCGGAGAAAACAGCGTCCAAGATACAATCCATCCTTCCCTCCGGAAATGTGGACGCTAACACGGCCTTGATTCAACTCAGTGCCACCCGCTTCAGGGGCTTCTGGGAATGGCTTTTCCGCGTGACGACTTTGCCGGGGAAGCTGAGTGCGGCACAATTCCCCGAACAGCGCATGCACCGTCGCTGCCCCTGACGCGCCTGCAGACTTCCCCCCAACACAGGTCAGCGCACCCAACGTAGGGAGCCGGCATGCGCCTCACGAGAATGGGACAGGCGTGACGACTTTGCCGGGGAAGCTGAGTGCGGCGAAATTCCCCGAACAGCGCATTCCTGTGGACCGACGGAAGAAACACCGAGTGGCGGCGACGGCGGAAGGATGACGGTGCCGACCCACCGCCCGCATGCACCTGAGAGGCCCGCGGCAAGCCAAAGAATTCGCGACTGAAAGGCGCCATGATCCCCCCTTGCCTGGGGGTGTTTCGGTGGTGTGTGCGCGGTCACGTGCTGAGGGCGGAGCCTAGGAAGAAGCCCAAGACTTTGGACTCGACCAGCGACCGGGGGTTCCCTTGCTAGGTGCCTAGGGAAGACGAACGGAACAAAAACCAGAGGGCAGTGGGAGGAGAGGCGAGTTCCGTCCGGGTGGTCGCGATCGACCCTGAGCTGCTGAGCCCTCCCAAGGTCCCGTGGTGGAGCTGATGCCGCCCCTCGACTCCACAAGAAGCCCCGTCTCGTCACCGTGTGAGCAGATCGCCGACCCCCTTCAGGCAACCACAGCTGACGATTAAATGTTTTCCTTACCAGTCAGTTGTGATGTTGACTCGTTCACTCCCGCCCTCTGCACGAATCCCAGACGGCAACCCACCGGGTTGCGAATTGTGACCCCTCATTGAGGCCGTCACAAGTGGTGGCAGCGGTGGGATTCTGCTGAGGTTTTGGTACGAGCCCGTATACCCTCGTGCCGGGGAACGAACGAGTCAACATGACATCACAGCAGTTACCTGACTCTCAGACTGGAGCATTAGGGGCTAATGCAATGATGCTGGGAGGAATTATTCCGCCATTCACCGGGGACGGTACAGGTCCGAATATCAAGGACTTCCTCCAAATTTTAGAGCAGGTCGGCGCAATGGGAGGATGGCAGACTAAACAACTGATCGGTATGGGACAGTGTAAAATGGTCGGTACTGCTCAGGCATTTGCGTGGAGGGACGAGGAGGTGAGCAACGCCGCCACCTATGAGGCATTCAAAGAACTGGCCCTGAAACGTTTCGACACGGAGCCAGCCAGTGTAAAGCTAGAACGGTTCATGAACGCCAGGCAAGAGACAGGCGAGGATGCACGTGCTTTCGCAGCTCGTTTGCGGATGTCGGGCACGGACACGCTGGGGAATAATGCCACTGAGGACGCCGCAAAGAAGGAAGCGAGAAGCGAAGTTCTCAAAGAGCAGCTCCTTTCGCGCTTTCTAAATGGCCTGCGCGATCCCGTTAGTCGTTTCACCCTTTCACGCGATCCCAAGACGTTCGAGGAGGCCGTAGACGTAGGGGCTAAAGAGGAGGAGATTGAAAAGGTCACGCGGCCTCGGGGCATGGCTGTCAGACAGGTGGAAACAGACGAAGCAAATGAGTTGAGGACGCGACTGGACTGCCTCGAGAGGCTGCTAGAAGAGAATTTAAAGATTGTCGAGCAGCGTACACAAGACCAGTCGGATGGCAGGCCGCAGAGCTATAACACTGGCCGCTGTTTTTCGTGCGGGAAGTCGGGTCACTTCGCCCGTGCATGTAGCTTTCGGCAGGCGCCCAGCAGAAACCCCCGTCCGGAGAGCAGCCCACCGGACCACACTCCGGCTGAGGACAAGGCGTATCCTAGGAGTTCGGGAAACTAGAGGTGGCCTCCGTTGAAAACCACAGCGAAAGGGGGCCTTCAACGGCTGTACTAAGTCTACGTGGAAAAACAAGCCCTATTGTGGAGGGCGAACTGGCGGGCGTGAAGGTGCAGTGTATGGTAGATACAGGGTCCAAGGTGAGCCTTTTCAGGTTGGATGCTTCATCGCGGATCAGCAGTGAGTGGGAGCGGACGTTCGAGAGGCACGAGAGTAGTATGACGCTGGTGGGCATCACTGGGAGCCCATTACGCACTCTAGGCCGATTTCAGATTCCACTGGTGCTTGGGAGATGCGAACTCGCGGCGGGATTCTTTGTGCGCGAAGACGATGTAATGTTACCGGTTGACTGCTTGATCAGTCTGGATACCTTGGAGCGGGAGCGGGTGGACCTAATACTTACTCAGGGAGTGCTGAGGATGGGGGATGATTGCGTGCCTATAGTCAATTGGTCCCTCAAAGAGAGCGCAGTACCCGATCTGGGGAGCAGCAATCCCTTGTTGGTCGCATTAACCGGAGAAGCAACAGTGCCTGCAATGACTGAGTGCGTTCTGTGGTGTAAACCACTGCGAGATCTGCCATCGGGGGGAACTAAAGTGGTGGAAGTGAACCGCCTCGAAACGAACGGCCTCGTAGGCGCACCGACATTGGTAACAATGCGCAAGGGCGCGTGTCCCAGTTAGGGTGGCGAACGTAACACTGCAAGATATCCCTCTCGGCAAGAACAAAGTCATTGGCACTTTGATTGACGCGGAACTTTCAGAACCAGTTCGAAAGGTAGACACGGCTGCCCTCGAGGTAAGCACCGAAAGCATGCTTAAGATGTTCGACCTATCTCGTGTGAACGGAGAACACAGGTCCGGAATTGAAACCCTCATCGCGAGGAATAGCGCAGTGTTTTCTGCACACAGAACCGATCTCAGACACTGTCAGGCCATTAAACACAAGATATACACCGGCGACGCCCCTCCTGTCTACCGCCGGGCATATCGGATCCCCTTTGCTAAGAGGGAAGAAATGGAAACCCAGGTCGGCGACCTCCTGACCGCGGGTGTCATTAAGCATTCAACCTCGCCTTGGGGAGCACCGGCCTTATTAGTAGAGAAGCCCGACGGCAGCTACCGGTTCGTGGTAGACTACAGAGACCTGAACAAGGCGACACGAGTAGATCCTTACCCCCTGCCAAATATCCACGAAACCCTCTCCCAGCTTGGGAAAGCCAAGTACTTTACGGTTGTAGACATGGCTAGTGGATATTGACAGATAGAGATGGACGCTAAAGATAGAGAAAAAACCGCTTTTAACACGCCCACGGGCCACTATGAGTGGAACAGGATGCCAATGGGGCTCGTGAACAGCGCGGCGGTCTGGCAAAGGACAGCCGATGTCATACTGGCAGGGTTGCTCGGTAAGCTGTGTCACGTATACTTCGACGACATTATTATATACAGCGAGTTTTTCGAGGAGCACCTACAGGACATTGAACGAGTGTTCAAGAGAGTAGGGGGAGCCTGCCTTAAGTTAAAACCATCGAAATGCCAATTTCTGAAGCCGGAAGTCAAATACCTGGGACACATTGTCTCAGCTAACGGCGTGCACCCCGACCCCGGAAAGGTAAAGTGCGTGGAGGAATTCTCAACCTCTACCAGTAAAACCGAAGTCCGCCAATTTCTGGGGCTGGTCACTTACTACCGTCGCCACATCTCAGACTTCGCTGAGATAGCTAAACCATTGACAAGGCTAACGAGCAAGGTGCCCTTTGAATGGACGCCAGAGGCAGAGGCCGCTTTCAAAGCGTTGAAGAGAAAGCTAACTGAAGCCCCCATTTTGCGGTTCCCCGACTTTGGTCAACCTTTCACACTCGCGACCGATGCTTCTAAGCACGCAGTCGGAGCCATCTTGTCCCAGATCCACGACGGGGTAGAATGCCCGGTCGCTTACGCGAGTAGGCAGCTGAATGCAGCTGAAAAAAATTACGGCGCGACAGAGCAAGAGTGCCTAGCGGTGGTGTGGGCAGTGCGTCATTTCCGCTGTTACCTATACTGCCGCCATTTCCAGATTGTGACAGACTGCCAGCCATTGAAATGGCTCATGAATGTGAGAGACCCCAGTTCGAGGTTAGCCCGTTGGAATCTGCTTCTGCAGGAGTACGATTTCGAGGTCATCCATCGCGCAGGAAGAACAAACCAAAATGCGGATGCCCTCAGCCGTGCGACTGTAGCGGGCGTGTCTGATCTATTTCCCTCGATCGAGGAAGCTATACTTCAGGATGAACAAAGGAAGGACCACTTCTTATTCAAGAAGATAGAGGAGTGCAACAACTCCGCAGGCGGGATTAGCGGTCGCTACCATACCGACCAGTACGGCACCCTTAGGTTTCGGAACAAGAGAAGCTCAGAGGAAGGTCGCGTGGTCATACCACCGTCGATGAGAGGAGAGATCTTGAGGTTGCACCACGACTCGCCCTGGGCAGGGCACCTTGGCGTTCGAAAGACGCAGGAAAGGATCGCAAAGAACTACTTCTGGCATGAGATGAAAAAAGACATAACATGCTACTGCAAGCAGTGTAAATCATGCGCACTTCGCAGAGTCCCCAAAGGCAGGCCAGCAGCGCCATTGCAGATCTTTCCAGACGTTCACCGGCCGTTTGAGCGAACCGCAATGGATATTGTGGGGCCGCTACCGTGCACAACCTCTGGCAGGCGGTACATTCTAGTGCTCGTGGACCATCTGACTCGATACGCCGAAACGTTCGCTTTAGAGAATCAGACAGCCGAGACGGTGGCGAGGGTGTTCACCGAGGGGGTAGTATTGCGACATGGAGCACCTAAACAGCTGCTAACCGATCAAGGGGCTAACTTCACGGGGCGGCTTATGAAAGACGTGTACGATCTCCTCGGTGTCAAGAAGCTCCAGACGACCGCTTATCACCCAGAGTGCAATGGCGCGGTGGAAACGTTGAACCAGACCCTAATGCAGATTTTGTCTCACTATGTTGAAAATGACCAGCGCGACTGGGACCTCTGGCTTCCTTACGCGACCTTTGCCTACAACTCGGCCGTCCAAGAGGGAACGCGAATGAGCCCGTTTTCACTTTTGTATGGCAGGGATCCAGTGATCCCAGGCGCGGCTTGTGAGGGACCCAGGGGCCATTATGGCACGCTGCAGGACTATCGTGAAGAACTTGTACAGAGGCTAAGCTCCGCCCACGAGGCCGCGTCGAAGGCGCTACGCAGCGCGGCAGAAGCACGCAAAAGACGGCAGGGGGTTGTCAGTAAAAACTCTGACCTCCAGGAGGGTGATCAAATTTACCTGCAAGTAAATGTCACCCCGCGCGGCCTTTCGAGGAAACTGCATGCGAAATGGACAGATCCTTTTGAGGTAATCGAAAAATTGTCTGACGTCACGGTTCGTCTCCGGCACACGAGAACGCGCAAAGAAAAATTTGTGCATGTGAATAAACTCCGTCTGGCCGAGGACAGCGAGATCACTGACGCCCAGCAACACTCGCTGCCGGCATCGTCGCCAACAGGGCCGGACGCTCCGCCAGCACCCGCATACGAGACCCTCGATGCAGGCATCCCGCCTGAGGCTTTTCTCGATTTGGAAATTCCAGAGCAGGCAGCTACCGTCGACGAACGGGCGCAGGGCCACGATTAGGCGTTGCGAAGCCGAGGGCCACTTCCCGTCCCTCCTTATTAAGCTTATCGGCATGGCAGGCCGACCGGAAGGCACCTGGCTATGCTACGGGGTACTGTTTCGTAAATACGTACTTATTGCTCCAGTTTCCAAGTCTGAGAGGCGCTTACATGCCTCCGGACATGCTCTGGTACAGCGCGGGTAACTGCATTGTGATGTGTTCCTGGCTGCTAACTTAATTTCCCGCGAGAGTGGTGTTGCCCCTAGGGAGGCGACGGTCTGCACGAGAGACTGATGTGTGATGTGGACGACCGAACGGCCTCTAAGAAGTTTCCAGATGTGACGTGTAGCGGTGGTGACGAACGCCCGTTAATAAGTAGCCAGTGCTTGAAAGTAAACAGAATGTGCCTGACTGAATGCGGCCCTTATCAAGAATTTTGCCTCTGGAAAATTCTTCCAAGAAGAGGGGATTGTGATGTGCGCTATGGCTTACGCTTTGTAGCCTTGCCGCCGGCGGCAGTGTTCCGACCCGGCTGGCAAGCACCGTCGCTGCCTCTGACGCGCCTGCAGACTTCCCCCCCGGCACAGGTCAGCGCACCCAACGTAGGGAGCCGGCATGCGCCTCACGAGAATGGGACAGGCGTGACGACTTTGCCGGGGAAGCTGAGTGCGGCGCAATTCCCCGAACAGCGCATGCACCGTCGCTGCCCCTGACGCACCTGCAGACTTCCCCCCCAACACAGGTCAGCGCACCCAACGTAGGGAGCCGGCATGCGCCTCACGACAATGGGACAGGCGTGACGACTTTGCCGGGGAAGCTGAGTGCGGCGAAATTCCCCGAACAGCGCATTCCTGTGGACCGACGGAAGAAACACCGAGTGGCGGCGACGGCGGAAGGATGACGGCGCCAACCCACCGCCCGCATGCACCTGAGAGGCCCGCGGCAAGCCAAAGAATTCGCGACTGAAAGGCGCCATGATCCCCCCTTGCCTGGGGGTGTTTCGGTGGTGTGTGCGCGGTCACGTGCTGAGGGCGGAGCCTAGGAAGAAGCCCAAGACTTTGGACTCGACCAGCGACCGCGGGTTCCCTGGCTAGGTGCGTAGGGAAGACGAACGGAACAAAAACCAGAGGGCAGTGGGAGGACAGGGGAGTTCCGTCCGGGTGGTCGCGATCGACCCTGAGCTGCTGAGCCATCCCATGGTCCCGTGATGGAGCTGATGCCGCCCCTCGACTCCACAAGAAGCCCCCTCTCATCACCGGGTGAGCAGATCGCCGACCCCCTTCAGGCAACCACAGCTGACGATTAAATATTTTCCTTACCAGTCAGTTGTGATGTTGACTCGTTCACTCCCGCCCTCTGCACAAATCCGACGGCAACCCACCGGGTTGCGAATTGTGACCCCTCATTGGGGCCGTCACAGAGCCGCCATTGATTCGGCAGTTCCTACGGCCACCGCAAGGCCCCCCACTGCCACGAGGACCCACTTCGCCCACTCGACAAGAGGAGGCTGGAAAATGCGGTACGAGACCGGAATTTGCCGCGATCTCGGCCGCTAAAATAGCCGGAGACGCCATGCACACACGAGCCTATGTTTTCGGCGATCGCGAACCCGAGGAGGGCAGTTATGATGGACAACGGTGTCTACTACAACCTGGCGTATCTGACGTTCCCCCAGAACCACAAATGCATTGCCCGGCCCGTATGGCACTGTGACGATTGAATACCCGATGACGGCTTTGCACAATGACCGAGTCTGCTGCACCTGTGGCCAACAGCCAGCCACTGGGCGGCGGGCCAATGCCTTCCCTACTCGAGGTTCTTCCTCCATGATATGGTTTTTACAGGATGACTCATGTGGTATCTGCGACCGGGAGGGCTTTACCCTAAACGCTTCAACCTGCTTGCTATTGGATGTCTACGTATACAATGGGTTATATTATGGCAATGAGGAAGGAAAGTGTGAACAGCGTGCTTGATCATGACTGCGGCACTTCAGGCTTAAGTGTAATGCTCATGTTATATAAAGCGGAAGTGTCACGGAGAGCTAATAGCTCTGAGGCGATAGGAGCAATAACCAGCCGCCTCGGTGACTACTCATGCGTCAAGCCCTATAGCAACCATTGTACAGCATCTGGCAGCGAGGAACAGCTAATGTGTGACCACTGTGAGTGTCCAGGCGAGACGCTGCCTGCTTTTCTATGACACGTAGCATGACTAACACCCTCATTTCAGCAAAGCCGGTCTGAGCCCCTAAAGCAAGCTGTACAATGAAAGTGTAATTTTTCTCTAAAGTATATTTCTTTCTCGTCCAGCTCCAATGCAGGGTGCATGCCAGAAGGATGTCTCACAATCCACCAGTCTACGTGGGGCCAGCTCTCATCCGCTTGGCCAACCTGGAGGGAGCAAGGGGGCGCTTCTCAGGCAAGACCATCGACTATCGAGCCCCTTGCACGAGCTCTGAAGTGCACACATGTCACCAAGCCCAGGAGCTGTCTGTATGGAATGAATTTCTGCAATATGTGGAGGCTGAATTGCAGCTTGTGCCGAGAAAATCCGGGATTCTCCATTTGGTCCGCACTAAAGGCGTCGGCCGTCATTTTCACCAGTTAAGCGCAACTCAAGTGCACCAAACCGTCACCGTTATTTATTGGCTCCTGCGAAATCATCATTGCATCGTGTCTTTTGAAGCACATCCCGACATCCTTCGGATGTATCCCGCAATCTTTACGAGAATCCTCTACAGAAACACAAAACTGAAAAGTACTGAAGCTCGGAATGCAACGCACCGGTTTTCTCGAGAGCTTTCGCATGGCCGTCCCCTATATGACATACCTGCAAGAGCTGCAATGCAGATCGAATGAATCGTGTCCAGCTAAGCTCCTCACAGCAGTGTCCAGACTTCTGCGCAGTACCACATCATTAACTGTATTGAGTACATCCGCTCCTAACATTGATGGCCATCCCGCAGAAAAGACTTTCTTTGTAGCCCTCTCAGAGGACTCAACTCTACAGGAGCTTGCCCTGGTATTCGACACAAGTTACGGGCCCCACAAGCAGGTTTTCCAAAACTACATAAAATCGACAGCGACGCTAAAATGTCTATCGATTACAGCAGCTTCACAAAGCCGGTCAGAGGCGTGGATAGGAAGCATTCTGAAAGGATTACTCCTCAATAAATCCCTGACCTCCATAACTCTAAAAAATTTTCTAACTGACCATATACGAGTTCAGATTCTAACAAACGCCATGCTAAAAAACAGACTGCTGCAAATTCTCGATATTGAATCACTCAGAGCAATCTCCACACGTCAACTTCGAAGCGTTGGGGAGAGATGCATCGCAGCAATCATACGGAATGAATCGCTAAAACAGCTGAGCCTACCACCCGACATCTTCGAACCGGGCTTATGGAATTATTTTTTTAAGGAAATGCCAAAACAAAGAACTTTGATAATAAATATCTCGTCAGACATTGAAAACAGGCCACTGATGGCAGTTGCTTGCAAAGTACTCAAAGAAAGTAGCACTGAAGAGACAGTTTGCTCCGAGACCAGGAGCTGTGACCGGAAGATCAGTCCTGAGGAAAGCGAAGCATTTCCTGAAATCTGCCTCTCCAACCACTCAATTTCAGCATTTGAGGATGTCCTTATACGGCGGTCACCCCTGTTTACCCGACTGAAAAAGCTTAGCTTTGCGATATCTCCACTGGGTGCAGCACATGTCCCAGGTATTGCCAATTATATCGCAGTAACCTCGACGCTACGAGAACTGAATATTTTCGCTTGGTCTCGTGGGAGCACCGACGATGTTTTCAACTACAGCTGGGCCCGGATTCTTCTATCACTCGTATGGAATTCAAGCGTTGCTGCTTTGGAAGTATTAGTCATTAACATGGGTGTGGAAAATCTCAAAAGGAAATCTCGCTGACACCGTTGAGGCAAGCCAGAGCATCAGACGTCTGAACATGATGATGGTACGTCAAAAATCAATCATCTTTCTTCGGCGCTTCTCGGCGGGCATTACTGCGAACTACATGTTAACTCGAGTTGTTCTACTCACCCGGATAGAACCATCTGACGATTGGTTCTGTGTCATGGATACGGCTCGGAGGAACTCAAGACCTCGTGAACCGTGCTATAGTATTCGTGACAGCTTCAAGGTTTGACAAGTAAGTAAACTCTGTACCGTGGAGTGACCTCTCAACTAGTACTCCCTTACAAAATGATCTGTAGACAGTCTATAGATTTCTTAGACTCTATTGCCTTCCTATAGCTATTTCTTTCTGTCTATTCGTAGTCTATATACAAAAGTCTGCTAAAAGTGTGTGGCCATAAATCAATACATTGTCTATAGACTGTCTATAGGATTTGTGTTGCGTATAGACTGTTCTTTAGGGTTTGTCTGAGAGTCTGTAGACTTTATAGACAGAAGTCAATGGACAGTCTATAGTATGGACAGTCTATAGAATGTCTAAAGAAATTTTTGTGAGGGCGTACTACGCCCAAGTTTTTAATAAAGCGTCATCACCGAACTCAATAAATACCCTAAGGTGCACTACAAATTAAGAAGTTTGAATCCTGAGGTGGGTACAATTTTTAAAATTGACCAGAAAGGAACAAACTTTGCCAGCTGAAGAGATAGCGAACAAATGTGGATTGAGAACTCTTCCTATCCATTTTATGAAGAATATGTGCCGGAGTTTTTCAGAATTAATGGGTGTCAAGCTGCTTCGCGCCTCATGCCCTTCAAATTCTGATTGTGTCAAAGAAATTCCTATCAATTGTTTGTAAGGAGTTTGGCTCTCAGGCATGATTAGTTCTCGAATGCAATGCTGTAGTTAGTAATGACACTGTGGCTTATATAGTATTTATAACAATTAGCGTTTCGGAAGTTGGGCAATTTTATGGTGTCGCCTTTATTTTTTTTCGCTGTCGGTTGTGGAAGCTTCCAAGTGTCCTAGGGTCCGTATTCCAACTATCGTAGTTTTTGAAACCTTACTTTTCGGCCATACCTGATTGGCCAAAACGAGGCAAGAGGGTGTAGTGGCTCGGACACAATGAAAAGTTTTTTTAAGAAACCAAACAGGGGATCACACGTGGCGGAGACTCCCATTGAAGCTCAAGGACTCCAATAAGATAAATAGCCAAAATGGCAGCGCACTCTGAAGAGCAACATCTTGCTTCGTGCTCGATTAGTCGATTCCTCGTTTTAGAAATCCCTCAATATTTAGCCCTACAGAACAAGTTTTGTGATATTCACTCTTAGGTTCCGGTTAATTACTCCCTGAAAACGGGGTGTGGTGTTTGAAGTCTGTAGTCCAGTGTTGGCAGCTATAATCACTGTGGTGGTTGCAACTGGGCCACGTCATCACGAGCGAAGTAACCGTCAAGCTAGCAGTCGCGGCAGGGGTCGCAGTCATGTAACCGGAAGAGGTTCATTAAAATAGAGCTTTCAGCACCGGCTAATGATGGTCTCATCATGTGTACGCGGCACTTGATTTCAGCCGAGGTGGCGTAATAAGAGACGCATCAGAGCCGTGGTCACGCAGCAGCCAGATGCGTATTTCGGGCTCCAAGCAATCGGCGCGAGCATGCGTGGTCATGTCTGCTACGTTTTTCGAGTGCTCGCCCGTGGGAGAGCCGTGGCCGTTAGGAAACCGCTTCGAA
The DNA here is from genome assembly GCF_052857255.1 of Amblyomma americanum. Taxonomy (NCBI): domain Eukaryota; kingdom Metazoa; phylum Arthropoda; class Arachnida; order Ixodida; family Ixodidae; genus Amblyomma; species Amblyomma americanum. The sequence continues at coordinate 304,419,743 of NC_135497.1, read as the reverse complement.
CCGGGATTCGAACCCTGTACATCCCGCACAGGAGGGCATATTCTGTTGCCAGGCGGTCAGGACTCGCTGCAATTGCGTCTCGCATGCAACGAGCAAAGACTGAAGCGTTAATCGCAGTGCATTGGCCCTTGATTTTCTCTTCAAATGCTTCGCTCCGCTTCTAAAGACTATGCTTACGCTTTACACACTCTAAACACGCACACACCTATATGGGAGTAAGAAGGAAGTAAGCTGTGCTTTACCTGACTCCCTTTCATGTAGTGCGCTAGAGGAGCGCTCACTCCACTTTTAATCCTTTCTGTTTAGTGTGTAAGTCGGCAGGTTTAACTTGGTTTAACATTTTAGCGATCTGGGCCGCTAAAATGGCGACTCGAACCTATGTTTTCAGCGATCGCGAACCCGAGGAGGGCAGTTATGATGGACGACGGAGTCTGCTACAACCTGGCGTATATGACGTTCCCCAGAACCACGAATCCCTTGCCCGGGCCGTATGGCACTTGGACGAATGAATACCCGATGACGGCTTTGCACAAAGACCGAGCCTGCTGCGCCTGTGGCCAGAAGCCCGCACCTGGGCGGCGGGCCAATGCCTTCCCTACTCGAGGTTCTTCCTCCATGAAATGGTTTTTACAGGATGACTTTCACGCGGTATTTGCGACCGGGAGGGCTTTACCCTAAACGCTTCACCCTACTTGCTATTGGGTGTCTACGTATAGAATCGGTCCTCTGTTTATTCTCTTGTGCTTGCTTTGCAGCTATGCTGACGCTGTCATTGGAATTTTTCGACTGTTTAACATGGACAACAACCCGGGTTTTGTTTCCCATGAGTCCTATAACGCTCAAGCATTGATATTTCTATTCATTCTCTTCTAAAGGTTACTTTGGGAAGAACAGGTTGTGGAGGCGCAGCTCGTCAGCCAACGAACTCGATTTGTTGTCAGGCCTTTTTTGTTCTTTTACCGCAACCACCCCAACCGCTGCTTGCAACGCATCACAGCCTGAGGTTTCGCTGTCATAGTTGCGTTCTGGTTCAAAACCTTACAAAGTATTTCTGCTAATTGTTTGATCTAGACCGCTTAATCTTCCTCCTTGCCCTTGGTGCGACGCATCACAGGGTCCAGTGACGCTCACGACCTCAACAACCGCCAGAGCCAGGGCAACCCTGACGAGCACAGCAGGAGTTATGACAGTTGTGGAAAGAGGAATCGGCTCCAGGACAGGAACTGCATTCGCTACCAGAACTTTCTTTTGCACGTCAGCAACTTCAGCAAGAGCAAGAAGCAGTGATGCCTCAGCAAAAGTTCCTTTCAAGACGGGGACCACCACATTCTCGAGAAGGAAACCTGCCATATCGGGATACGCCACTGCTTTGGCAGTTCTTGTGGCCACCGCAAGACCCCCACTGCCACGACGACCCACTTCGCCCACTCGACAAGAGGAGGAGGGGCAATGGGGTACAGGACAGGGATTATGGCCGCGATCTGGGCCGCTAAAATAGCGACTCGAGCCTATGTTTTCAGCGATCGCGAACCCGAGGAAAGCAGTTAAGGACGACAGGGTATGCTACAACCTGGCATATCCGACATTCCCCCAGAACCACGAATGCCTTGCCCGCGCTGTATGGCACTAGGACGAATGAATACCCGATGACAGCTTTGCACAACGACCGAGCCTGCTGCACATGAGGCCAGCAGCCAGCACCTGGGCGGTGGACCAATGACTTCCCTACTCGAGGTTCTTCCTCCATGAAATGGTTTTTACAGGATGACTTTCATGCGGTATCTGCGACCAGAAGGGCTTTACCCTAAACGCTTCACCCTGCTTGCTATTGAGTGTCTACATATAGATTGGGTCCTCTGTTTAATCTCTTGTGCTTACTTTGCAGCTATGCTGACGCTGTCATTGGAGTTTTTCAACTGTTTAACATGGACAAACACCCGGGTTCTGTTGCCCATGAGTCCTATAATGCTCTCGCATTGATATTTCTATTCATTTTCTTCTAAAGGTCATTTTGAGAAGAACAGGTTGTGGAGGCGCAGCTCATCAGCCAAAGAACTCGATTTGTTGCCATGCCTTTTTTATTTTACCGCAACAGTCCCAACCGCTGCATGCGACGCATCACAGCCTCGGGTTTCGCTGTCATTGTTGCGTTCTGGTTCAAAATCTGACAAAGCATATCTGCTAATTGTGTTTGATCTAGACCGCTTAATCTTTCACCCTGACCTTGGTGTGACGCATCACAGGGTCCAGTGGCTCTCACGACCTCAACAACCGCCAGAGCCAGGGCAACCCCTACGAGCTCAGCAGGAGCTATGACACAGCTGTGGAACGAGCCCCTGTACGCCAAAAAGGAATCGGCTCCTGGACAGGAACTGCATTCGCTACCAGAACTTTCTTTTGCACGTCAGCAAATTCAGCAACAGCAAGAGGCAGTGATGCCTCAGCAAAAGTTACTTTCACGACCGGGACCACCACGTTCTCGAGAGGGAAACCTGCCGTATCGGGATACGGCACTGCTTCGGCAGTTCATGCGGCCACCGCAAGGCCCCCCACAGCCACGACGACCCACTTCGCCCACTCGACAAGTGGAGGATGGGCAATGGGCTACGGGACCGGGATTATGGCCACGATCTGGGCCGCTAAAATGGCGACTTGAGCCTGTTTTCAGCGATCGCGAACCCGAGGAGGGCAGTTATGATGGACGACAGGGTCTGCTACAACCTGGCGTATCTGACGTTCCCCCAAAACCACGAATGCCTTGCCCGGGTCGTATGGCACTGTGACGAATGAATACCCGATGAACGCTTTTTACAATGACCGAGCCTGCTGCACCTGCGGCCAGCACCTGGGCGCCGGGCTAATGCCTTCCCTACTCGAGGTTATTCCTCCATGAAATGGTTTTTTGCAGGATGACTTTCATGCAGTACCTGGGACCAGGAGGGCTTTACCCTAAACGCTTCACCCTACTTGCTATTGGGTGTCTACTTATAGAATGAGTCCTCTGTTCAATCTCTTGTGCTTGCTATGCAGCTAAGCTGATGTCTTCATTGGAGTTTTTCCACTGTTTAACATAGCCAACAACCCGGGTTTTGTTACCCATGAGTCCCATAATGCTCTCGCATTGATATTTCAATTCATTCTCTTCTAAAGGTTATTTTGGGAGGAAGAGGTTGTGGAGGCGCAGCTCGTCTGCCAACGAACTCGATTTGTTGCCACGCCTTTTTTTTCTTTTACCGCAATAGTCCCAACAGCTGCATGCGACGCATCACATCCTCAGGTATCGCTGTCATTGTTGCGTTCTGGTTCAAAATCTTACAAAGTATTTCTGTTAATTGTGTTTGATCCACACCGCTTAATCTTCCACCTTGCTATTGGTGCGACGCAGCATAGGGTCCAGTGCCGCTCAGGACCTCAAACACCGCAAGCCAGGGCAACCCCGACGAGCTCAGCAGGAGCTACGACACAGCTATGGAACGAGCACCTGTACAGCAAAGAGGAATCGGCTGCTGGACAGGAACTGCATTTGCCACCAGAACTTTCTCTTGCACGTCAGCAACTTCAGCAAGAGCAGGAGGCAGTGACGACTCAGCAAAAGTTGCTTTCACGACCGGGACCACCACATTCTCGAGAGGGAAACCTGCCGTATCGGGATACGCCACTGCTTCGGCAGTTCATGCGGCCACCGCAGGCCCCCCCCCCCCCCCCCTGCCACGAGGTCCCACTTCGACCACTCTATAAGAGGAGGCTGGGCAATGGGGTACGGGACCGGGATTATCGCCGCGATCTAGGCCGCTAAAATGGCCGGAGTCCCCATGCGCACACGAGCCTAAGCTTACGGCGATGGCGAACCCGAGCAGGGCCGTTATGATGGACGACGGGGTCTGCTACAACCTGGCGTATCCGACGTTCCCCCAGAACCACGAATGCCTTGCCCGGGCCGTATGGCACTGGGACGAATGAACATCCGATGAAGGCTTTGAACAATGACCGAGCCTGCAGCACCTGCGGCCAGCACCTGGCGGCGGGCTAATGCCTTCCCTACTCGGGGTTCTTCCTCCATGAAATGATTTTTACAGGATGACTTTCATGCGGTATCTGCGACCAGGAGGGCTTGACCCTAAACGCTTCAACCTACTTGCTATTGTGTGTCTACGTACACAATGGGTCCTCTGTTTAATCTCTTGTGCTAGCTATGCAGCTATGCTGATGCCGTCCTTGGAGTTTTTCGACTGTTTAACATGGACAACAACCCTAGTTGTGTTGCTCATGAGTCCTATAATGCTCTCGCATTGATATTTCTATTCATTCTCTTCTAAAGGTTATTTTGGGAAGAACAGGTTGTGGAGGCGGAGCTCGTCAGCCAACGAACTCACTTTGTTGCCACGCCTTTATTTTACCGGAACAGTCCCAACCGCTGCATGCGACGCATCACAGCCTCGGGATCCGCTGTCATTATTGCGTTCTGGTTCAATATCTTACAAAGTATTTCTGCGAATTGTGTTTGATCTAGACCGCTCAATCTTCCACCTCGCCCTTGGTGCGACGTATCGCAGGGTCCAGTGGCGCTCACGACATCAACAACCGCCAGAGAAAGGGCAACCCCGACTAGCTCAGCAGGAGCTATGACACAGCTGTGGAACGAGCACCTGTACTCAAAAGAGGAATCGGCTCCTGGACAGGAACTGCATTCGCAAACAGAACTTTCTTTTCCACGTGGGCAACTTCAGCAAGAGCAGGAGGCAGTGATGCCTCAGCAGCAGTTCCTTCCCCGACCGGGACCACCACATTCTCGAGAGGGAACCCTGCCGTATCGGGAGCTGTGATGTGCGCGCTACGGCTTACGCTTTGTAGCCTTGCCTCCGGCGGCAGTGTTCCGACCCGGCTGGCAAGCACCGTCGCTGCCTCTGACGCGCCTGCACTTCCCCCCCAGCACAGGTCAGCGCACCCAACGTAGGGAGCCGGCATGCGCCTCACGACAATGGGACAGGCGTGACAAGCCAACGCCTGGGTTTCGGAGAAAACAGCGTCCAAGATACAATCCATCCTTCCCTCCGGAAATGTGGACGCTAACACGGCCTTGATTCAACTCAGTGCCACCCGCTTCAGGGGCTTCTGGGAATGGCTTTTCCGCGTGACGACTTTGCCGGGGAAGCTGAGTGCGGCACAATTCCCCGAACAGCGCATGCACCGTCGCTGCCCCTGACGCGCCTGCAGACTTCCCCCCAACACAGGTCAGCGCACCCAACGTAGGGAGCCGGCATGCGCCTCACGAGAATGGGACAGGCGTGACGACTTTGCCGGGGAAGCTGAGTGCGGCGAAATTCCCCGAACAGCGCATTCCTGTGGACCGACGGAAGAAACACCGAGTGGCGGCGACGGCGGAAGGATGACGGTGCCGACCCACCGCCCGCATGCACCTGAGAGGCCCGCGGCAAGCCAAAGAATTCGCGACTGAAAGGCGCCATGATCCCCCCTTGCCTGGGGGTGTTTCGGTGGTGTGTGCGCGGTCACGTGCTGAGGGCGGAGCCTAGGAAGAAGCCCAAGACTTTGGACTCGACCAGCGACCGGGGGTTCCCTTGCTAGGTGCCTAGGGAAGACGAACGGAACAAAAACCAGAGGGCAGTGGGAGGAGAGGCGAGTTCCGTCCGGGTGGTCGCGATCGACCCTGAGCTGCTGAGCCCTCCCAAGGTCCCGTGGTGGAGCTGATGCCGCCCCTCGACTCCACAAGAAGCCCCGTCTCGTCACCGTGTGAGCAGATCGCCGACCCCCTTCAGGCAACCACAGCTGACGATTAAATGTTTTCCTTACCAGTCAGTTGTGATGTTGACTCGTTCACTCCCGCCCTCTGCACGAATCCCAGACGGCAACCCACCGGGTTGCGAATTGTGACCCCTCATTGAGGCCGTCACAAGTGGTGGCAGCGGTGGGATTCTGCTGAGGTTTTGGTACGAGCCCGTATACCCTCGTGCCGGGGAACGAACGAGTCAACATGACATCACAGCAGTTACCTGACTCTCAGACTGGAGCATTAGGGGCTAATGCAATGATGCTGGGAGGAATTATTCCGCCATTCACCGGGGACGGTACAGGTCCGAATATCAAGGACTTCCTCCAAATTTTAGAGCAGGTCGGCGCAATGGGAGGATGGCAGACTAAACAACTGATCGGTATGGGACAGTGTAAAATGGTCGGTACTGCTCAGGCATTTGCGTGGAGGGACGAGGAGGTGAGCAACGCCGCCACCTATGAGGCATTCAAAGAACTGGCCCTGAAACGTTTCGACACGGAGCCAGCCAGTGTAAAGCTAGAACGGTTCATGAACGCCAGGCAAGAGACAGGCGAGGATGCACGTGCTTTCGCAGCTCGTTTGCGGATGTCGGGCACGGACACGCTGGGGAATAATGCCACTGAGGACGCCGCAAAGAAGGAAGCGAGAAGCGAAGTTCTCAAAGAGCAGCTCCTTTCGCGCTTTCTAAATGGCCTGCGCGATCCCGTTAGTCGTTTCACCCTTTCACGCGATCCCAAGACGTTCGAGGAGGCCGTAGACGTAGGGGCTAAAGAGGAGGAGATTGAAAAGGTCACGCGGCCTCGGGGCATGGCTGTCAGACAGGTGGAAACAGACGAAGCAAATGAGTTGAGGACGCGACTGGACTGCCTCGAGAGGCTGCTAGAAGAGAATTTAAAGATTGTCGAGCAGCGTACACAAGACCAGTCGGATGGCAGGCCGCAGAGCTATAACACTGGCCGCTGTTTTTCGTGCGGGAAGTCGGGTCACTTCGCCCGTGCATGTAGCTTTCGGCAGGCGCCCAGCAGAAACCCCCATCCGGAGAGCAGCCCACCGGACCACACTCCGGCTGAGGACAAGGCGTATCCTAGGAGTTCGGGAAACTAGAGGTGGCCTCCGTTGAAAACCACAGCGAAAGGGGGCCTTCAACGGCTGTACTAAGTCTACGTGGAAAAACAAGCCCTATTGTGGAGGGCGAACTGGCGGGCGTGAAGGTGCAGTGTATGGTAGATACAGGGTCCAAGGTGAGCCTTTTCAGGTTGGATGCTTCATCGCGGATCAGCAGTGAGTGGGAGCGGACGTTCGAGAGGCACGAGAGTAGTATGACGCTGGTGGGCATCACTGGGAGCCCATTACGCACTCTAGGCCGATTTCAGATTCCACTGGTGCTTGGGAGATGCGAACTCGCGGCGGGATTCTTTGTGCGCGAAGACGATGTAATGTTACCGGTTGACTGCTTGATCAGTCTGGATACCTTGGAGCGGGAGCGGGTGGACCTAATACTTACTCAGGGAGTGCTGAGGATGGGGGATGATTGCGTGCCTATAGTCAATTGGTCCCACAAAGAGAGCGCAGTACCCGATCTGGGGAGCAGCAATCCCTTGTTGGTCGCATTAACCAGAGAAGCAACAGTGCCTGCAATGACTGAGTGCGTTCTGTGGTGTAAACCACTGCGAGATCTGCCATCGGGGGGAACTAAAGTGGTGGAAGTGAACCGCCTCGAAACGAACGGCCTCGTAGGCGCACCGACATTGGTAACAATGCGCAAGGGCGCGTGTCCCAGTTAGGGTAGCGAACGTAACACTGCAAGATATCCCTCTCGGCAAGAACAAAGTCATTGGCACTTTGATTGACGCGGAACTTTCAGAACCAGTTCGAAAGGTAGACACGGCTGCCCTCGAGGTAAGCACCGAAAGCTTGCTTAAGCTGTTCGACCTATCTCATGTGAACGGAGAACACAGGTCCAGAATTGAAACCCTCATCGCGAGGAATAGCGCAGTGTTTTCTGCACACAGGACCGATCTCGGACACTGTCAGGCCATTAAACACAAGATATACACCGGCGACGCCCCTCCTGTCTACCGCCGGGCATATCGGATCCCCTTTGCTAAGAGGGAAGAAATGGAAACCCAGGTCGGCGACCTCCTGACCGCGGGTGTCATTAAGCATTCAACCTCGCCTTGGGGAGCACCGGCCTTATTAGTAGAGAAGCCCGACGGCAGCTACCGGTGCGTGGTAGACTACAGAGACCTGAACAAGGCGACACGAGTAGATCCTTACCCCCTGCCAAATATCCACGAAACCCTCTCCCAGCTTGGGAAAGCCAAGTACTTTACGGTTGTAGACATGGCTAGTGGATATTGGCAGATAGAGATGGACGCTAAAGATAGAGAAAAAACCGCTTTTAACACGCCCACGGGCCACTATGAGTGGAACAGGATGCCAATGGGGCTCGTGAACAGCGCGGCGGTCTGGCAAAGGACAGCCGATGTAATACTGGCAGGGTTGCTCGGTAAGCTGTGTCACGTATACTTCGACGACATTATTATATACAGCGAGTTTTTCAAGGAGCACCTACAGGACATTGAACGAGTGTTCAAGAGAGTAGGGGGAGCCTGCCTTAAGTTAAAACCATCGAAATGCCAATTTCTGAAGCCGGAAGTCAAATACCTGGGACACATTGTCTCAGCTAACGGCGTGCACCCCGACCCCGGAAAGGTAAAGTGCGTGGAGGAATTCTCAACCTCTACCAGTGAAACCGAAGTCCGCCAATTTCTGGGGCTGGTCACTTACTACCGTCGCCACATCTCAGACTTCGCTAAGATAGCTAAACCATTGACAAGGCTAACGAGCAAGGTGCCCTTTGAATGGACGCCAGAGGCAGAGGCCGCTTTCAAAGCGTTGAAGAGAAAGCTAACTGAAGCCCCCATTTTGCGGTTCCCCGACTTTGGTCAACCTTTCACACTCGCGACCGATGCTTCTAAGCACGCAGTCGGAGCCATCTTGTCCCAGATCCACGACGGGGTAGAATGCCCGGTCGCTTACGCGAGTAGGCAGCTGAATGCAGCTGAAAAAAATTACGGCGCGACAGAGCAAGAGTGCCTAGCGGTGGTGTGGGCAGTGCGTCATTTCCGCTGTTACCTATACTGCCGCCATTTCCAGATTGTGACAGACTGCCAGCCATTGAAATGGCTCATGAATGTGAGAGACCCCAGTTCGAGGTTAGCCCGTTGGAATCTGCTTCTGCAGGAGTACGATTTCGAGGTCATCCATCGCGCAGGAAGAACAAACCAAAATGCGGATGCCCTCAGCCGTGCAACAGTAGCGGGCGTGTCTGATCTATTTCCCTCGATCGAGGAAGCTATACTTCAGGATGAACAAAGGAAGGACCACTTCTTATTCAAGAAGATAGAGGAGTGCAACAACTCCGCAGGCGGGATTAGCGGTCGCTACCATACCGACCAGTACGGCACCCTTAGGTTTCGGAACAAGAGAAGCTCAGAGGAAGGTCGCGTGGTCATACCACCGTCGATGAGAGAAGAGATTTTGAGGTTGCACCACGACTCGCCCTGGGCAGGGCACCTTGGCGTTCGAAAGACGCAGGAAAGGATCGCAAAGAACTACTTCTGGCATGAGATGAAAAAAGACATAACATGCTACTGCAAGCAGTGTAAATCATGCGCACTTCGCAGAGTCCCCAAAGGCAGGCCAGCAGCGCCATTGCAGATCTTTCCAGACGTTCACCGGCCGTTTGAGCGAACCGCAATGGATATTGTGGGGCCGCTACCGTGCACAACCTCTGGCAGGCGGTACATTCTAGTGCTCGTGGACCATCTGACTCGATACGCCGAAACGTTCGCTTTAGAGAATCAGACAGCCGAGACGGTGGCGAGGGTGTTCACCGAGGGGGTAGTATTGCGACATGGAGCACCTAAACAGCTGCTAACCGATCAAGGGGCTAACTTCACGGGGCGGCTTATGAAAGACGTGTACGATCTCCTCGGTGTCAAGAAGCTCCAGACGACTGCTTATCACCCAGAGTGCAATGGCGCGGTGGAAACGTTGAACCAGACCCTAATGCAGATTTTGTCTCACTATGTTGAAAATGACCAGCGCGACTGGGACCTCTGGCTTCCTTACGCGACCTTTGCCTACAACTCGGCCGTCCAAGAGGGAACGCGAATGAGCCCGTTTTCACTTTTGTATGGCAGGGATCCAGTGATCCCAGGCGCGGCTTGTGAGGGACCCAGGGGCCATTATGGCACGCTGCAGGACTATCGCGAAGAACTTGTACAGAGGCTAAGCTCCGCCCACGAGGTCGCGTCGAAGGCGCTACGCAGCGCGGCAGAAGCACGCAAAAGACGGCAGGGGGTTGTCAGTAAAAACTCTGACCTCCAGGAGGGTGATCAAATTTACCTGCAAGTAAATGTCACACCGCGCGGCCTTTCGAGGAAACTGCATGCGAAATGGACAGATCCTTTTGAGGTAATCGAAAAATTGTCTGACGTCACGGTTCGTCTCCGGCACACGAGAACGCGCAAAGAAAAATTTGTGCACGTGAATAAACTCCGTCTGGCCGAGGACAGCGAGATCACTGACGCCCAGCAACACTCGCTGCCGGCATCGTCGCCAACAGGGCCGGACGCTCCGCCAGCACCCGCATACGAGACCCTCGATGCAGGCATCCCGCCTGAGGCTTTTCTCGATTTGGAAATTCCAGAGCAGGCAGCTACCGTCGACGAACGGGCGCAGGGCCACGATTAGGCGTTGCGAAGCCGAGGGCCACTTCCCGTCCCTCCTTATTAAGCTTATCGGCATGGCAGGCCGACCAGAAGGCACCTGGCTATGCTACGGGGTACTGTTTCGTAAATACGTACTTATTGCTCCAGTTTCCAAGTCTGAGAGGCGCTTACATGCCTCCGGACATGCTCTGGTACAGCGCGGGTAACTGCATTGTGATGTGTTCCTGGCTGCTAACTTAATTTCCCGCTAGAGTGGTGTTGCCCCTAGGGAGGCGACGGTCTGCACGAGAGACTGATGTGTGATGTGGACGACCGAACGGCCTCTAAGAAGTTTCCAGATGTGACGTGTAGCGGTGGTGACGAACGCCCGTTAATAAGTAGCCAGTGCTTGAAAGTAAACAGAATGTGCCTGACTGAATGCGGCCCTTATCAAGAATTTTGCCTCTGGAAAATTCTTCCAAGAAGAGGGGATTGTGATGTGCGCTATGGCTTACGCTTTGTAGCCTTGCCGCCGGCGGCAGTGTTCCGACCCGGCTGGCAAGCACCGTCGCTGCCTCTGACGCGCCTGCAGACTTCCCCCCCGGCACAGGTCAGCGCACCCAACGTAGGGAGCCGGCATGCGCCTCACGAGAATGGGACAGGCGTGACGACTTTGCCGGGGAAGCTGAGTGCGGCGCAATTCCCCGAACAGCGCATGCACCGTCGCTGCCCCTGACGCGCCTGCAGACTTCCCCCCCAACACAGGTCAGCGCACCCAACGTAGGGAGCCGGCATGCGCCTCACGAGAATGGGACAGGCGTGACGACTTTGCCGGGGAAGCTGAGTGCGGCGAAATTCCCCGAACAGCGCATTCCTGTGGACCGACGGAAGAAACACCGAGTGGCGGCGACGGCGGAAGGATGACGGCGCCAACCCACCGCCCGCATGCACCTGAGAGGCCCGCGGCAAGCCAAAGAATTCGCGACTGAAAGGCGCCATGATCCCCCCTTGCCTGGGGGTGTTTCGGTGGTGTGTGCGCGGTCACGTGCTGAGGGCGGAGCCTAGGAAGAAGCCCAAGACTTTGGACTCGACCAGCGACCGCGGGTTCCCTGGCTAGGTGCGTAGGGAAGACGAACGGAACAAAAACCAGAGGGCAGTGGGAGGACAGGGGAGTTCCGTCCGGGTGGTCGCGATCGACCCTGAGCTGCTGAGCCATCCCATGGTCCCGTGATGGAGCTGATGCCGCCCCTCGACTCCACAAGAAGCCCCCTCTCATCACCGGGTGAGCAGATCGCCGACCCCCTTCAGGCAACCACAGCTGACGATTAAATATTTTCCTTACCAGTCAGTTGTGATGTTGACTCGTTCACTCCCGCCCTCTGCACAAATCCGACGGCAACCCACCGGGTTGCGAATTGTGACCCCTCATTGGGGCCGTCACAGAGCCGCCATTGATTCGGCAGTTCCTACGGCCACCGCAAGGCCCCCCACTGCCACGAGGACCCACTTCGCCCACTCGACAAGAGGAGGCTGGGGAATGCGGTACGAGACCGGGATTTGCCGCGATCTCGGCCGCTAAAATAGCCGGAGTCGCCATGCACACACGAGCCTATGTTTTCGGCGATCGCGAACCCGAGGAGGGCAGTTATGATGGACAACGGTGTCTACTACAACCTGGCGTATCTGACGTTCCCCCAGAACCACAAATGCATTGCCCGGCCCGTATGGCACTGTGACGATTGAATACCCGATGACGGCTTTGCACAATGACCGAGTCTGCTGCACCTGTGGCCAACAGCCAGCCACTGGGCGGCGGGCCAATGCCTTCCCTACTCGAGGTTCTTCCTCCATGATATGGTTTTTACAGGATGACTCATGTGGTATCTGCGACCGGGAGGGCTTTACCCTAAACGCTTCAACCTGCTTGCTATTGGGTGTCTACGTATACAATGGGTTATATTATGGCAATGAGGAAGGAAAGTGTGAACAGCGTGCTTGATCATGACTGCGGCACTTCAGGCTTAAGTGTAATGCTCATGTTATATAAAGCGGAAGTGTCACGGAGAGCTAATAGCTCTGAGGCGATAGGAGCAATAACCAGCCGCCTCGGTGACTACTCATGCGTCAAGCCCTATAGCAACCATTGTACAGCATCTGGCAGCGAGGAACAGCTAATGTGTGACCACTGTGAGTGTCCAGGCGAGACGCTGCCTGCTTTTCTATGACACGTAGCATGACTAACACCCTCATTTCAGCAAAGCCAGTCTTAGCCCCTAAAGCAAGCTGTACAATGAAAGTGTAATTTTTCTCTAAAGTATATTTCTTTCTCGTCCAGCTCCAATGCAGGGTGCATGCCAGAAGGATGTCTCACAATCCACCAGTCTACGTGGGGCCAGCTCTCATCCGCTTGGCCAACCTGGAGGGAGCAAGGGGGCGCTTCTCAGGCAAGACCATCGACTATCGAGCCCCTTGCACGAGCTCTGAAGTGCACACATGTCACCAAGCCCAGGAGCTGTCTGTATGGAATGAATTTCTGCAATATGTGGAGGCTGAATTGCAGCTTGTGCCGAGAAAATCCGGGATTCTCCATTTGGTCCGCACTAAAGGCGTCGGCCGTCATTTTCACCAGTTAAGCGCAACTCAAGTGCACCAAACCGTCACCGTTATTTATTGGCTCCTGCGAAATCATCATTGCATCGTGTCTTTTGAAGCACATCCCGACATCCTTCGGATGTATCCCGCAATCTTTACGAGAATCCTCTACAGAAACACAAAACTGAAAAGTACTGAAGCTCGGAATGCAACGCACCGGTTTTCTCGAGAGCTTTCGCATGGCCGTCCCCTATATGACATACCTGCAAGAGCTGCAATGCAGATCGAATGAATCGTGTCCAGCTAAGCTCCTCACAGCAGTGTCCAGACTTCTGCGCAGTACCACATCATTAACTGTATTGAGTACATCCGCTCCTAACATTGATGGCCATCCCGCAGAAAAGACTTTCTTTGTAGCCCTTTCAGAGGACTCGACTCTACAGGAGCTTGCCCTGGTATTCGACACAAGTTACGGGCCCCACAAGCAGGTTTTCCAAAACTACATAAAATCGACAGCGACGCTAAAATGTCTATCGATTACAGCAGCTTCACAAAGCCGGTCAGAGGCATGGATAGGAAGCATTCTGAAAGGATTACTCCTCAATAAATCCCTGACCTCCATAACTCTAAAAAATTTTCTAACTGACCATATATGAGTTCAGATTCTAACAAAGGCCATGCTAAAAAACAGACTGCTGCAAATTCTCGATATTGAATCACTCAGAGCAATCTCCACACGTCAACTTCGAAGCGTTGGGGAGAGATGCATCGCAGCAATCATACGGAATGAATCGCTAAAACAGCTGAGCCTACCACCCGACATCTTCGAACCGGGCTTATGGAATTATTTTTTTAAGGAAATGCCAAAACAAAGAACTTTGATAATAAATATCTTGTCAGACATTGAAAACAGGCCACTGATGGCAGTTGCTTGCAAAGTACTCAAAGAAAGTAGCACTGAAGAGACAGTTTGCTCCGAGACCAGGAGCTGTGACCGGAAGATCAGTCCTGAGGAAAGCGAAGCATTTCCTGAAATCTGCCTCTCCAACCACTCAATTTCAGCATTTGAGGATGTCCTTATACAGCGGTCACCCCTGTTTACCCGACTGAAAAAGCTTAGCTTTGCGATATCTCCACTGGGTGCAGCACATGTCCCAGGTATTGCCAATTATATCGCAGTAACCTCGACGCTACGAGAACTGAATATCTTCGCTTGGTCTCGTGGGAGCACCGACGATGTTTTCAACTACAGCTGGGCCCGGATTCTTCTATCACTCGTATGGAATTCAAGCGTTGCTGCTTTGGAAGTTTTAGTCATTAACATGGGTGTGGAAAATCTCAAAAGGAAATCTCGCTGCCACCGTTGAGGCAAGCCAGAGCATCAGACGTCTGAACATGATGATGGTACCACGTCAAAAATCAATCATCTTTCTTCGGCGCTTCTCGGCGGGCATTACTGCGAACTACATGTTAACTCGAGTTGTTCTACTCACCCGGATAGAACCATCTGACGATTGGTTCTGTGTCATGGATACGGCTCGGAGGAACTCAAGACCTCGTGAACCGTGCTTATAGTATTCGTGACAGCTTCAAGGTTTGACAAGTAAGTAAACTCTGTACCGTGGAGTGACCTCTCAACTAGTACTCCCTTACAAAATGATCTGTAGACAGTCTGTAGATTTCTTAGACTCTATTGCCTTCCTATAGCTATTTCTTTCTGTCTATTCGTAGTCTATATACAAAAGTCTGCTAAAAGTGTGTGGCCATAAATCAATACATTGTCTATAGACTGTCTATAGGATTTGTGTTGCGTATAGACTGTTCTTTAGGGTTTGTCTGAGAGTCTGTAGACTTTATAGACAGAAGTCAATGGACAGTCTATAGTATGGACAGTCTATAGAATGTCTAAAGAAATTTTTGTGAGGGCGTACTACGCCCAAGTTTTTAATAAAGCGTCATCACCGAACTCAATAAATACCCTAAGGTGCACTACAAATTAAGAAGTTTGAATCCTGAGGTGGGTACAATTTTTAAAATTGACCAGAAAGGAACAAACTTTGCCAGCTGAAGAGATAGCGAACAAATGTGGATTGAGAACTCTTCCTATCCATTTTATGAAGAATATGTGCCGGAGTTTTTCAGAATTAATGGGTGTCAAGCTGCTTCGCGCCTCATGCCCTTCAAATTCTGATTGTGTCAAAGAAATTCCTATCAATTGTTTGTAAGGAGTTTGGCTCTCAGGCATGATTAGTTCTCGAATGCAATGCTGTAGTTAGTAATGACACTGTGGCTTATATAGTATTTATAACAATTAGCGTTTCGGAAGTTGGGCAATTTTATGGTGTCGCCTTTATTTTTTTTCGCTGTCGGTTGTGGAAGCTTCCAAGTGTCCTAGGGTCCGTATTCCAACTATCGTAGTTTTTGAAACCTTACTTTTCGGCCATACCTGATTGGCCAAAACGAGGCAAGAGGGTGTAGTGGCTCGGACACAATGAAAAGTTTTTTTAAGAAACCAAACAGGGGATCACACGTGGCGGAGACTCCCATTGAAGCTCAAGGACTCCAATAAGATAAATAGCCAAAATGGCAGCGCACTCTGAAGAGCAACATCTTGCTTCGTGCTCGATTAGTCGATTCCTCGTTTTAGAAATCCCTCAATATTTAGCCCTACAGAACAAGTTTTGTGATATTCACTCTTAGGTTCCGGTTAATTACTCCCTGAAAACGGGGTGTGGTGTTTGAAGTCTGTAGTCCAGTGTTGGCAGCTATAATCACTGTGGTGGTTGCAACTGGGCCACGTCATCACGAGCGAAGTAACCGTCAAGCTAGCAGTCGCGGCAGGGGTCGCAGTCATGTAACCGGAAGAGGTTCATTAAAATAGAGCTTTCAGCACCGGCTAATGATGGTCTCATCATGTGTACGCGGCACTTGATTTCAGCCGAGGTGGCGTAATAAGAGACGCATCAGAGCCGTGGTCACGCAGCAGCCAGATGCGTATTTCGGGCTCCAAGCAATCGGCGCGAGCATGCGTGGTCATGTCTGCTACGTTTTTCGAGTGCTCGCCCGTGGGAGAGCCGTGGCCGTTAGGAAACCGCTTCGAACCGGGATTCGAACCCTGTACATCCCGCACAGGAGGGCATATCCTGTTGCCAGGCGGTCAGGACTCGCTGCAATTGCGTCTCGCATGCAACGAGCAAAGACTGAAGCGTTAATCGCAGTGCATTGGCCCTTGATTTTCTCTTCAAATGCTTCGCTCCGCTTCTAAAGACTATGCTTACGCTTTACACACTCTAAACACGCACACACCTATATGGGAGTAAGAAGGAAGTAAGCTGTGCTTTACCTGACTCCCATTCATGTAGTGCGCTAGAGGAGCGCTCACTCCACTTTTAATCCTTTCTGTTTAGTGTGTAAGTCGGCAGGTTTAACTTGGTTTAACATTTTAGCGATCTGGGCCGCTAAAATGGCGACTCGAACCTATGTTTTCAGCGATCGCGAACCCGAGGAGGGCAGTTATGATGGACGACGGAGTCTGCTACAACCTGGCGTATATGACGTTCCCCAGAACCACGAATGCCTTGCCCGGGCCGTATGGCACTTGGACGAATGAATACCCGATGACGGCTTTGCACAAAGACCGAGCCTGCTGCGCCTGTGGCCAGAAGCCCGCACCTGGGCGGCGGGCCAATGCCTTCCCTACTCGAGGTTCTTCCTCCATGAAATGGTTTTTACAGGATGACTTTCACGCGGTATTTGCGACCGGGAGGGCTTTACCATAAACGCTTCACCCTACTTGCTATTGGGTGTCTACGTATAGAATCGGTCCTCTGTTTATTCTCTTGTGCTTGCTTTGCAGCTATGCTGACGCTGTCATTGGAATTTTTCGACTGTTTAACATGGACAACAACCCGGGTTTTGTTTCCCATGAGTCCTATAACGCTCAAGCATTGATATTTCTATTCATTCTCTTCTAAAGGTTACTTTGGGAAGAACAGGTTGTGGAGGCGCAGCTCGTCAGCCAACGAACTCGATTTGTTGTCAGGCCTTTTTTGTTCTTTTACCGCAACCACCCCAACCGCTGCTTGCAACGCATCACAGCCTGAGGTTTCGCTGTCATAGTTGCGTTCTGGTTCAAAACCTTACAAAGTATTTCTGCTAATTGTTTGATCTAGACCGCTTAATCTTCCTCCTTGCCCTTGGTGCGACGCATCACAGGGTCCAGTGACGCTCACGACCTCAACAACCGCCAGAGCCAGGGCAACCCTGACGAGCACAGCAGGAGTTATGACAGTTGTGGAAAGAGGAATCGGCTCCAGGACAGGAACTGCATTCGCTACCAGAACTTTCTTTTGCACGTCAGCAACTTCAGCAAGAGCAAGAAGCAGTGATGCCTCAGCAAAAGTTCCTTTCAAGACGGGGACCACCACATTCTCGAGAAGGAAACCTGCCATATCGGGATACGCCACTGCTTTGGCAGTTCTTGTGGCCACCGCAAGACCCCCACTGCCACGACGACCCACTTCGCCCACTCGACAAGAGGAGGAGGGGCAATGGGGTACAGGACAGGGATTATGGCCGCGATCTGGGCCGCTAAAATAGCGACTCGAGCCTATGTTTTCAGCGATCGCGAACCCGAGGAAAGCAGTTAAGGACGACAGGGTATGCTACAACCTGGCATATCCGACATTCCCCCAGAACCACGAATGCCTTGCCCGCGCTGTATGGCACTAGGACGAATGAATACCCGATGACAGCTTTGCACAACGACCGAGCCTGCTGCACATGAGGCCAGCAGCCAGCACCTGGGCGGTGGACCAATGACTTCCCTACTCGAGGTTCTTCCTCCATGAAATGGTTTTTACAGGATGACTTTCATGCGGTATCTGCGACCAGAAGGGCTTTACCCTAAACGCTTCACCCTGCTTGCTATTGAGTGTCTACATATAGATTGGGTCCTCTGTTTAATCTCTTGTGCTTACTTTGCAGCTATGCTGACGCTGTCATTGGAGTTTTTCAACTGTTTAACATGGACAAACACCCGGGTTCTGTTGCCCATGAGTCCTATAATGCTCTCGCATTGATATTTCTATTCATTTTCTTCTAAAGGTCATTTTGAGAAGAACAGGTTGTGGAGGCGCAGCTCATCAGCCAAAGAACTCGATTTGTTGCCATGCCTTTTTTATTTTACCGCAACAGTCCCAACCGCTGCATGCGACGCATCACAGCCTCGGGTTTCGCTGTCATTGTTGCGTTCTGGTTCAAAATCTGACAAAGCATATCTGCTAATTGTGTTTGATCTAGACCGCTTAATCTTTCACCCTGACCTTGGTGTGACGCATCACAGGGTCCAGTGGCTCTCACGACCTCAACAACCGCCAGAGCCAGGGCAACCCCTACGAGCTCAGCAGGAGCTATGACACAGCTGTGGAACGAGCCCCTGTACGCCAAAAAGGAATCGGCTCCTGGACAGGAACTGCATTCGCTACCAGAACTTTCTTTTGCACGTCAGCAAATTCAGCAACAGCAAGAGGCAGTGATGCCTCAGCAAAAGTTACTTTCACGACCGGGACCACCACGTTCTCGAGAGGGAAACCTGCCGTATCGGGATACGGCACTGCTTCGGCAGTTCATGCGGCCACCGCAAGGCCCCCCACAGCCACGACGACCCACTTCGCCCACTCGACAAGTGGAGGATGGGCAATGGGCTACGGGACCGGGATTATGGCCACGATCTGGGCCGCTAAAATGGCGACTTGAGCCTGTTTTCAGCGATCGCGAACCCGAGGAGGGCAGTTATGATGGACGACAGGGTCTGCTACAACCTGGCGTATCTGACGTTCCCCCAAAACCACGAATGCCTTGCCCGGGTCGTATGGCACTGTGACGAATGAATACCCGATGAACGCTTTTTACAATGACCGAGCCTGCTGCACCTGCGGCCAGCACCTGGGCGCCGGGCTAATGCCTTCCCTACTCAAGGTTATTCCTCCATGAAATGGTTTTTTGCAGGATGACTTTCATGCAGTACCTGGGACCAGGAGGGCTTTACCCTAAACGCTTCACCCTACTTGCTATTGGGTGTCTACTTATAGAATGAGTCCTCTGTTCAATCTCTTGTGCTTGCTATGCAGCTAAGCTGATGTCTTCATTGGAGTTTTTCCACTGTTTAACATAGCCAACAACCCGGGTTTTGTTACCCATGAGTCCCATAATGCTCTCGCATTGATATTTCAATTCATTCTCTTCTAAAGGTTATTTTGGGAGGAACAGGTTGTGGAGGCGCAGCTCGTCTGCCAACGAACTCGATTTGTTGCCACGCCTTTTTTTTCTTTTACCGCAATAGTCCCAACAGCTGCATGCGACGCATCACATCCTCAGGTATCGCTGTCATTGTTGCGTTCTGGTTCAAAATCTTACAAAGTATTTCTGTTAATTGTGTTTGATCCACACCGCTTAATCTTCCACCTTGCTATTGGTGCGACGCAGCATAGGGTCCAGTGCCGCTCAGGACCTCAAACACCGCAAGCCAGGGCAACCCCGACGAGCTCCGCAGGAGCTACGACACAGCTATGGAACGAGCACCTGTACAGCAAAGAGGAATCGGCTGCTGGACAGGAACTGCATTTGCCACCAGAACTTTCTCTTGCACGTCAGCAACTTCAGCAAGAGCAGGAGGCAGTGACGACTCAGCAAAAGTTGCTTTCACGACCGGGACCACCACATTCTCGAGAGGGAAACCTGCCGTATCGGGATACGCCACTGCTTCGGCAGTTCATGCGGCCACCGCAGGCCCCCCCCCCCCCCCCCCCCCCCCTGCCACGAGGTCCCACTTCGACCACTCTATAAGAGGAGGCTGGGCAATGGGGTACGGGACCGGGATTATCGCCGCGATCTAGGCCGCTAAAATGGCCGGAGTCCCCATGCGCACACGAGCCTAAGCTTACGGCGATGGCGAACCCGAGCAGGGCCGTTATGATGGACGACGGGGTCTGCTACAACCTGGCGTATCCGACGTTCCCCCAGAACCACGAATGCCTTGCCCGGGCCGTATGGCACTGGGACGAATGAACATCCGATGAAGGCTTTGAACAATGACCGAGCCTGCAGCACCTGCGGCCAGCACCTGGCGGCGGGCTAATGCCTTCCCTACTCGGGGTTCTTCCTCCATGAAATGATTTTTACAGGATGACTTTCATGCGGTATCTGCGACCAGGAGGGCTTGACCCTAAACGCTTCAACCTACTTGCTATTGTGTGTCTACGTACACAATGGGTCCTCTGTTTAATCTCTTGTGCTAGCTATGCAGCTATGCTGATGCCGTCCTTGGAGTTTTTCGACTGTTTAACATGGACAACAACCCTAGTTGTGTTGCTCATGAGTCCTATAATGCTCTCGCATTGATATTTCTATTCATTCTCTTCTAAAGGTTATTTTGGGAAGAACAGGTTGTGGAGGCGCAGCTCGTCAGCCAACGAACTCACTTTGTTGCCACGCCTTTATTTTACCGGAACAGTCCCAACCGCTGCATGCGACGCATCACAGCCTCGGGATCCGCTGTCATTATTGCGTTCTGGTTCAATATCTTACAAAGTATTTCTGCGAATTGTGTTTGATCTAGACCGCTCAATCTTCCACCTCGCCCTTGGTGCGACGTATCGCAGGGTCCAGTGGCGCTCACGACATCAACAACCGCCAGAGAAAGGGCAACCCCGACTAGCTCAGCAGGAGCTATGACACAGCTGTGGAACGAGCACCTGTACTCAAAAGAGGAATCGGCTCCTGGACAGGAACTGCATTCGCAAACAGAACTTTCTTTTCCACGTGGGCAACTTCAGCAAGAGCAGGAGGCAGTGATGCCTCAGCAGCAGTTCCTTCCCCGACCGGGACCACCACATTCTCGAGAGGGAACCCTGCCGTATCGGGAGCTGTGATGTGCGCGCTACGGCTTACGCTTTGTAGCCTTGCCTCCGGCGGCAGTGTTCCGACCCGGCTGGCAAGCACCGTCGCTGCCTCTGACGCGCCTGCACTTCCCCCCCAGCACAGGTCAGCGCACCCAACGTAGGGAGCCGGCATGCGCCTCACGAGAATGGGACAGGCGTGACAAGCCAACGCCTGGGTTTCGGAGAAAACAGCGTCCAAGATACAATCCATCCTTCCCTCCGGAAATGTGGACGCTAACACGGCCTTGATTCAACTCAGTGCCATCTGCTTCAGGGGCTTCTGGGAATGGCTTTTCCGCGTGACGACTTTGCCGGGGAAGCTGAGTGCGGCACAATTCCCCGAACAGCGCATGCACCGTCGCTGCCCCTGACGCGCCTGCAGACTTCCCCCCAACACAGGTCAGCGCACCCAACGTAGGGAGCCGGCATGCGCCTCACGAGAATGGGACAGGCGTGACGACTTTGCCGGGGAAGCTGAGTGCGGCGAAATTCCCCGAACAGCGCATTCCTGTGGACCGACGGAAGAAACACCGAGTGGCGGCGACGGCGGAAGGATGACGGTGCCGACCAACCGCCCGCATGCACCTGAGAGGCCCGCGGCAAGCCAAAGAATTCGCGACTGAAAGGCGCCATGATCCCCCCTTGCCTGGGGGTGTTTCGGTGGTGTGTGCGCGGTCACGTGCTGAGGGCGGAGCCTAGGAAGAAGCCCAAGACTTTGGACTCGACCAGCGACCGGGGGTTCCCTGGCTAGGTGCCTAGGGAAGACGAACGGAACAAAAACCAGAGGGCAGTGGGAGGAGAGGCGAGTTCCGTCCGGGTGGTCGCGATCGACCCTGAGCTGCTGAGCCCTCCCAAGGTCCCGTGGTGGAGCTGATGCCGCCCCTCGACTCCACAAGAAGCCCCGTCTCGTCACCGTGTGAGCAGATCGCCGACCCCCTTCAGGCAACCACAGCTGACGATTAAATGTTTTCCTTACCAGTCAGTTGTGATGTTGACTCGTTCACTCCCGCCCTCTGCACGAATCCCAGACGGCAACCCACCGGGTTGCGAATTGTGACCCCTCATTGAGGCCGTCACAAGTGGTGGCAGCGGTGGGATTCTGCTGAGGTTTTGGTACGAGCCCGTATACCCTCGTGCCGGGGAACGAACGAGTCAACATGACATCACAGCAGTTACCTGACTCTCAGACTGGAGCATTAGGGGCTAATGCAATGATGCTGGGAGGAATTATTCCGCCATTCACCGGGGACGGTACAGGTCCGAATATCAAGGACTTCCTCCAAATTTTAGAGCAGGTCGGCGCAATGGGAGGATGGCAGACTAAACAACTGATCGGTATGGGACAGTGTAAAATGGTCGGTACTGCTCAGGCATTTGCGTGGAGGGACGAGGAGGTGAGCAACGCCGCCACCTATGAGGCATTCAAAGAACTGGCCCTGAAACGTTTCGACACGGAGCCAGCCAGTGTAAAGCTAGAACGGTTCATGAACGCCAGGCAAGAGACAGGCGAGGATGCACGTGCTTTCGCAGCTCGTTTGCGGATGTCGGGCACGGACACGCTGGGGAATAATGCCACTGAGGACGCCGCAAAGAAGGAAGCGAGAAGCGAAGTTCTCAAAGAGCAGCTCCTTTCGCGCTTTCTAAATGGCCTGCGCGATCCCGTTAGTCGTTTCACCCTTTCACGCGATCCCAAGACGTTCGAGGAGGCCGTAGACGTAGGGGCTAAAGAGGAGGAGATTGAAAAGGTCACGCGGCCTCGGGGCATGGCTGTCAGACAGGTGGAAACAGACGAAGCAAATGAGTTGAGGACGCGACTGGACTGCCTCGAGAGGCTGCTAGAAGAGAATTTAAAGATTGTCGAGCAGCGTACACAAGACCAGTCGGATGGCAGGCCGCAGAGCTATAACACTGGCCGCTGTTTTTCGTGCGGGAAGTCGGGTCACTTCGCCCGTGCATGTAGCTTTCGGCAGGCGCCCAGCAGAAACCCCCGTCCGGAGAGCAGCCCACCGGACCACACTCCGGCTGAGGACAAGGCGTATCCTAGGAGTTCGGGAAACTAGAGGTGGCCTCCGTTGAAAACCACAGCGAAAGGGGGCCTTCAACGGCTGTACTAAGTCTACGTGGAAAAACAAGCCCTATTGTGGAGGGCGAACTGGCGGGCGTGAAGGTGCAGTGTATGGTAGATACAGGGTCCAAGGTGAGCCTTTTCAGGTTGGATGCTTCATCGCGGATCAGCAGTGAGTGGGAGCGGACGTTCGAGAGGCACGAGAGTAGTATGACGCTGGTGGGCATCACTGGGAGCCCATTACGCACTCTAGGCCGATTTCAGATTCCACTGGTGCTTGGGAGATGCGAACTCGCGGCGGGATTCTTTGTGCGCGAAGACGATGTAATGTTACCGGTTGACTGCTTGATCAGTCTGGATACCTTGGAGCGGGAGCGGGTGGACCTAATACTTACTCAGGGAGTGCTGAGGATGGGGGATGATTGCGTGCCTATAGTCAATTGGTCCCACAAAGAGAGCGCAGTACCCGATCTGGGGAGCAGCAATCCCTTGTTGGTCGCATTAACCGGAGAAGCAACAGTGCCTGCAATGACTGAGTGCGTTCTGTGGTGTAAACCACTGCGAGATCTGCCATCGGGGGGAACTAAAGTGGTGGAAGTGAACCGCCTCGAAACGAACGGCCTCGTAGGCGCACCGACATTGGTAACAATGCGCAAGGGCGCGTGTCCCAGTTAGGGTAGCGAACGTAACACTGCAAGATATCCCTCTCGGCAAGAACAAAGTCATTGGCACTTTGATTGACGCGGAACTTTCAGAACCAGTTCGAAAGATAGACACGGCTGCCCTCGAGGTAAGCACCGAAAGCTTGCTTAAGCTGTTCGACCTATCTCATGTGAACGGAGAACACAGGTCCAGAATTGAAACCCTCATCGCGAGGAATAGCGCAGTGTTTTCTGCACACAGGACCGATCTCGGACACTGTCAGGCCATTAAACACAAGATATACACCGGCGACGCCCCTCCTGTCTACCGCCGGGCATATCGGATCCCCTTTGCTAAGAGGGAAGAAATGGAAACCCAGGTCGGCGACCTCCTGACCGCGGGTGTCATTAAGCATTCAACCTCGCCTTGGGGAGCACCGGCCTTATTAGTAGAGAAGCCCGACGGCAGCTACCGGTTCGTGGTAGACTACAGAGACCTGAACAAGGCGACACGAGTAGATCCTTACCCCCTGCCAAATATCCACGAAACCCTCTCCCAGCTTGGGAAAGCCAAGTACTTTACGGTTGTAGACATGGCTAGTGGATATTGGCAGATAGAGATGGACGCTAAAGATAGAGAAAAAACCGCTTTTAACACGCCCACGGGCCACTATGAGTGGAACAGGATGCCAATGGGGCTCGTGAACAGCGCGGCGGTCTGGCAAAGGACAGCCGATGTAATACTGGCAGGGTTGCTCGGTAAGCTGTGTCACGTATACTTCGACGACATTATTATATACAGCGAGTTTTTCAAGGAGCACCTACAGGACATTGAACGAGTGTTCAAGAGAGTAGGGGGAGCCTGCCTTAAGTTAAAACCATCGAAATGCCAATTTCTGAAGCCGGAAGTCAAATACCTGGGACACATTGTCTCAGCTAACGGCGTGCACCCCGACCCCGGAAAGGTAAAGTGCGTGGAGGAATTCTCAACCTCTACCAGTGAAACCGAAGTCCGCCAATTTCTGGGGCTGGTCACTTACTACCGTCGCCACATCTCAGACTTCGCTAAGATAGCTAAACCATTGACAAGGCTAACGAGCAAGGTGCCCTTTGAATGGACGCCAGAGGCAGAGGCCGCTTTCAAAGCGTTGAAGAGAAAGCTAACTGAAGCCCCCATTTTGCGGTTCCCCGACTTTGGTCAACCTTTCACACTCGCGACCGATGCTTCTAAGCACGCAGTCGGAGCCATCTTGTCCCAGATCCACGACGGGGTAGAATGCCCGGTCGCTTACGCGAGTAGGCAGCTGAATGCAGCTGAAAAAAATTACGGCGCGACAGAGCAAGAGTGCCTAGCGGTGGTGTGGGCAGTGCGTCATTTCCGCTGTTACCTATACTGCCGCCATTTCCAGATTGTGACAGACTGCCAGCCATTGAAATGGCTCATGAATGTGAGAGACCCCAGTTCGAGGTTAGCCCGTTGGAATCTGCTTCTGCAGGAGTACGATTTCGAGGTCATCCATCGCGCAGGAAGAACAAACCAAAATGCGGATGCCCTCAGCCGTGCAACAGTAGCAGGCGTGTCTTATCTATTTCCCTCGATCGAGGAAGCTATACTTCAGGATGAACAAAGGAAGGACCACTTCTTATTCAAGAAGATAGAGGAGTGCAACAACTCCGCAGGCGGGATTAGCGGTCGCTACCATACCGACCAGTACGGCACCCTTAGGTTTCGGAACAAGAGAAGCTCAGAGGAAGGTCGCGTGGTCATACCACCGTCGATGAGAGAAGAGATTTTGAGGTTGCACCACGACTCGCCCTGGGCAGGGCACCTTGGCGTTCGAAAGACGCAGGAAAGGATCGCAAAGAACTACTTCTGGCATGAGATGAAAAAAGACATAACATGCTACTGCAAGCAGTGTAAATCATGCGAACTTCGCAGAGTCCCCAAAGGCAGGCCAGCAGCGCCATTGCAGATCTTTCCAGACGTTCACCGGCCGTTTGAGCGAACCGCAATGGATATTGTGGGGCCGCTACCGTGCACAACCTCTGGCAGGCGGTACATTCTAGTGCTCGTGGACCATCTGACTCGATACGCCGAAACGTTCGCTTTAGAGAATCAGACAGCCGAGACGGTGGCGAGGGCGTTCACCGAGGGGGTAGTATTGCGACATGGAGCACCTAAACAGCTGCTAACCGATCAAGGGGCTAACTTCACGGGGCGGCTTATGAAAGACGTGTACGATCTCCTCGGTGTCAAGAAGCTCCAGACGACCGCTTATCACCCAGAGTGCAATGGCGCGGTGGAAACGTTGAACCAGACCCTAATGCAGATTTTGTCTCACTATGTTGAAAATGACCAGCGCGACTGGGACCTCTGGCTTCCTTACGCGACCTTTGCCTACAACTCGGCCGTCCAAGAGGGAACGCGAATGAGCCCGTTTTCACTTTTGTATGGCAGGGATCCAGTGATCCCAGGCGCGGCTTGTGAGGGACCCAGGGGCCATTATGGCACGCTGCAGGACTATCGCGAAGAACTTGTACAGAGGCTAATCTCCGCCCACGAGGTCGCGTCGAAGGCGCTACGCAGCGCGGCAAAAGCACGCAAAAGACGGCAGGGGGTTGTCAGTAAAAACTCTGACCTCCAGGTGGGTGATCAAGTTTACATGCAAGTAAATGTCACCCCGCGCGGCCTTTCGAAGAAACTGCATGCGAAATGGACAGATCCTTTTGAGGTAATCGAAAAATTGTCTGACGTCACGGTTCGTCTCCGGCACACGAGAACGCGCAAAGAGAAATTTGTGCACGTGAATAAACTCCGTCTGGCCGAGGACAGCGAGATCACTGACGCCCAGCAACACTCGCTGCCGGCATCGTCGCCAACAGGGCCGGACGCTCCGCCAGCACCCGCATACGAGACCCTCGATGCAGGCATCCCGCCTGAGGCTTTTCTCGATTTGGAAATTCCAGAGCAGGCAGCTACCGTCGACGAACGGGCGCAGGGCCACGATTAGGCGTTGCGAAGCCGAGGGCCACTTCCCGTCCCTCCTTATTAAGCTTATCGGCATGGCAGGCCGACCGGAAGGCACCTGGCTATGCTACGGGGTACTGTTTCGTAAATACGTACTTATTGCTCCAGTTTCCAAGTCTGAGAGGCGCTTACATGCCTCCGGACATGCTCTGGTACAGCGCGGGTAACTGCATTGTGATGTGTTCCTGGCTGCTAACTTAATTTCCCGCTAGAGTGGTGTTGCCCCTAGGGAGGCGACGGTCTGCACGAGAGACTGATGAGTGATGTGGACGACCGAACGGCCTCTAAGAAGTTTCCAGATGTGACGTGTAGTGGTGGTGACGAACGCCCATTAATAAGTAGCCAGTGCTTGAAAGTAAACAGAATGTGCCTGACTGAATGCGGCCCTTATCAAGAATTTTGCCTCTGGAAAATTCTTCCAAGAAGAGGGGATTGTGATGTGCGCTATGGCTTACGCTTTGTAGCCTTGCCGCCGGCGGCAGTGTTCCGACCCGGCTGGCAAGCACCGTCGCTGCCTCTGACGCGCCTGCAGACTTCCACCCCAGCACAGGTCAGCGCACCCAACGTAGGGAGCCGGCATGCGCCTCACGAGAATGGGACAGGCGTGACGACTTTGCCGGGGAAGCTGAGTGCGGCGCAATTCCCCGAACAGCGCATTCCTGTGGACCGACGGAAGAAACACCGAGTGGCGGCGACGGCGGAAGGATGACGGCGCCAACCCACCGCCCGCATGCACCTGAGATGCCCGCGGCAAGCCAAAGAATTCGCGACTGAAAGGCGCCATGATCCCCCCTTGCCTGGGGGTGTTTCGGTGGTGTGTGCGCAGTCACGTGCTGAGGGCGGAGCCTAGGAAGAAGCCCAAGACTTTGGACTCGACCAGCGACCGCGGGTTCCCTGGCTAGGTGCGTAGGGAAGACGAACGGAACAAAAACCAGAGGGCAGTGGGAGGACAGGGGAGTTCCGTCCGGGTGGTCGCGATCGACCCTGAGCTGCTGAGCCATCCCATGGTCCCGTGATGGAGCTGATGCCGCCCCTCGACTCCACAAGAAGCCCCCTCTCATCACCGGGTGAGCAGATCGCCGACCCCCTTCAGGCAACCACAGCTGACGATTAAATATTTTCCTTACCAGTCAGTTGTGATGTTGACTCGTTCACTCCCGCCCTCTGCACAAATCCGACGGCAACCCACCGGGTTGCGAATTGTGACCCCTCATTGGGGCCGTCACAGAGCCGCCATTGATTCGGCAGTTCCTACGGCCACCGCAAGGCCCCCCACTGCCACGAGGACCCACTTCGCCCACTCGACAAGAGGAGGCTGGGGAATGCGGTACGAGACCGGGATTTGCCGCGATCTCGGCCGCTAAAATGGCCGGAGTCGCCATGCACACACGAGCCTATGTTTTCGGCGATCGCGAACCCGAGGAGGGCAGTTATGATGGACAACGGTGTCTACTACAACCTGGCGTATCTGACGTTCCCCCAGAACCACGAATGCATTGCCCGGCCCGTATGGCACTGTGACGATTGAATACCCGATGACGGCTTTGCACAATGACCGAGCCTGCTGCACCTGTGGCCAACAGCCAGCCACTGGGCGGCGGGCCAATGCCTTCCCTACTCGAGGTTCTTCCTCCATGATATGGTTTTTACAGGATGACTCATGTGGTATCTGTGACCGGGAGGGCTTTACCCTAAACGCTTCAACCTGCTTGCTATTGGGTGTCTACGTATACAATGGGTTATATTATGGCAATGAGGAAGGAAAGTGTGAACAGCGTGCTTGATCATGACTGCGGCACTTCAGGCTTAAGTGTAATGCTCATGTTATATAAAGCGGAAGTGTCACGGAGAGCTAATAGCTCTGAGGCGATAGGAACAATAACCAGCCGCCTCGGTGACTACTCATGTGTCAAGCCCTATAGCAACCATTGTACAGCATCTGGCAGCGAGGAACAGCTAATGTGTGACCACTGTGAGTGTCCAGGCGAGACGCTGCCTGCTTTTCTATGACACGTAGCATGACTAACACCCTCATTTCAGCAAAGCCGGTCTGAGCCCCTAAAGCAAGCTGTACAATGAAAGTGTAATTTTTCTCTAAAGTATATTTCTTTCTCGTCCAGCTCCAATGCAGGGTGCATGCCAGAAGGATGTCTCACAATCCACCAGTCTACGTGGGGCCAGCTCTCATCCGCTTGGCCAACCTGGAGGGAGCAAGGGGGCGCTTCTCAGGCAAGACCATCGACTATCGAGCCCCTTGCACGAGCTCTGAAGTGCACACATGTCACCAAGCCCAGGAGCTGTCTGTATGGAATGAATTTCTGCAATATGTGGAGGCTGAATTGCAGCTTGTGCCGAGAAAATCCGGGATTCTCCATTTGGTCCGCACTAAAGGCGTCGGCCGTCATTTTCACCAGTTAAGCGCAACTCAAGTGCACCAAACCGTCACCGTTATTTATTGGCTCCTGCGAAATCATCATTGCATTGTGTCTTTTGAAGCACATCCCGACATCCTTCGGATGTATCCCGCTATCTTTACGAGAATCCTCTACAGAAACATAAAACTGAAAGTACTGAAGCTCGGAATGCAACGCACCGGTTTTCTCGAGCGCTTTCGCATGGCCGTCCCCTATATGACATACCTGCAAGAGCTGCAATGCAGATCGAATGAATCGTGTCCAGCTAAGCTCCTCACAGCAGTGTCCAGACTTCTGCGCAATACCACATCATTAACTGCATTGAGTACATCCGCTCCTAACATTGATGGCCATCCCGCAGAAAAGACTTTCTTTGTAGCCCTTTCAGAGGACTCGACTCTACAGGAGCTTGCCCTGGTATTCGACACAAGCAGGTTTTCCAAAACTACATAAAATCGACAGCGACGCTAAAATGTCTATCGATTACAGCAGCTTCACAAAGCCGGTCAGAGGCGTGGATAGGAAGCATTCTGAAAGGATTACTCCTCAATAAATCCCTGACCTCCATAACTCTAAAAAATTTTCTAACTGACCATATATGAGTTCAGATTCTAACAAAGGCCATGCTAAAAAACAGAGTGCTGCAAATTCTCGATATTGAATCACTCAGAGCAATCTCCACACGTCAACTTCGAAGCGTTGGGGAGAGATGCATCGCAGCAATCATACGGAATGAATCGCTAAAACAGCTGAGCCTACCACCCGACATCTTCGAACCGGGCTTATGGAATTATTTTTTTAAGGAAATGCCAAAACAAAGAACTTTGATAATAAATATCTTGTCAGACATTGAAAACAGGCCACTGATGGCAGTTGCTTGCAAAGTACTCAAGGAAAGTAGCACTGAAGAGACAGTTTGCTCCGAGACCAGGAGCTGTGACTGGAAGATCAGTCCTGAGGAAAGCGAAGCATTTTCTGAAATCTGCCTCTCCAACCACTCAATTTCAACGTTTGAGGATGTAACCTCGACGGAGTAACCTCGGAGTAACCTCGGAGTAACCTCGACGCTACGAGAACTGAATATCTTCGCTTGGTCTCGTGGGAGCACCGACGATATTTTCAACTACAGCTGGGCCCGGATTCTTCTATCACTCGTATGGAATTCAAGCATTGTTGATTTGGAAGTTTTAGTGATTAACATGGATGTGGAAAATCTCAAAAGGAAATCTCGCTGGCACCGTTGAGGCAAGCCAGAGCATCAGACGTCTGAACATGATGATGGTACCACGTCAAAAATCAATCATCTTTCTTCGGCGCTTCTCGGCGGGCATTACTGCGAACTACATGTTAACTCGAGTTGTTCTACTCACCCGGATAGAACCATCTGACGATTGGTTCTGTGTCATGGATACGGCTCGGAGGAACTCAGACCTCGTGAACCGTGCTATAGTATTCGTGACAGCTTCAAGGTTTGACAAGTAAGTAAACTCTGTACTGTGGAGTGACCTCTCAACTAGTACTCCCTTACAAAAATGATCTGTAGACAGTCTATAGATTTCTTAGACTCTATTGCCTTCCTATGGCTATTTCTTTCTGTCTATTCGTAGTCTATACACAAAAGTCTGCTAAAAGTGTTTGGCCATAAATCAATACATTGTCTATAGACTGTCTATAGGATTTGTGTTGCCTATAGACTGTTCTTTAGGGTTTGTCTAAGAGAGTCTGTAGACTTTATAGACAGAAGTCAATGGACAGTCTATAGTATGGACCGTCTATAGAGTGTCTAAAGAAATTTTTGTGAGGGCGTACTACGCCTAAGTTTTTAATAAAGCATCATCACCGAACTCAATAAATACGCTAAGGTGCACTACAAATTAAGAAGTTTGAATCCTGAGGCGGGTACAATTTTTAACATTGACCAGAAAAAAACAAACTTTGACAGCTGAAGAGATAGCGAACAAATGTGGATTGAGAACTCTTCCTATCCATTTTATGACGAATATGTGCCGGAGTTTTTCAGAATTATTGGGTGTCAAGCTGCTTCGCGCCTCATGCTCTTCAAATTCTGATTGTGTCAGAGAAATTCCTATCAATTGTTTGTAAGGAGTTTGGCTCTCAGGCACGATTACTTCTTGAATGCAATGCTGTAGTTACAGTAATGACACTGTGGCTTATATAGTATTTATAACAATTAGCGTTTCGGAAGTTGGGCAATTTTATGGTGTCGCCTTTATTTTTTTTCGCTGTCGGTTGTGGAGGCTTCCTAGAGTCCTAGGGTCCGTATTCCAACTATCGTAGTTTTTGAAACCTTACTTTTCGGCCATACCTGATTGGCCAAAACGAGGCAAGAGGGTGTAGTGGCTCGGACACAATGAAAAGTTTTTTTACGAAACCAAACAGGGGATCACACGTGGCGGAGACTCCCATTGAAGCTCAAGGACTCCAATAAGATAAACAGCCAAAATGGCAGCGCACTCTGAAGAGCAACATCTTGCTTTGTGCTCGATTAGTCGATTCCTCGTTTTAGAAGTCCCTCAATATTTAGCCCTACAGAATAAGTTTTGTGATATTCACGCTTAGGTTCCGGTTATTTACTCCCCGAAAACGGGGTGTGGTGTTTGAAGTCTGTAGTCTAGTGTTGGCAGCTATAATCACTGTGGTGCTTGCAACTGGGCCACGTCGTCATAAGCCAAGTAACCGTGAAGCTAGCAGTCGCGGCAGGGGTCACAGTCATGTAACCGGAAGAGGTTCATTAAAATAGAGCTTTCAGCACCAGCTAATGATGGTCTCATCATGTGTACGCGGCACTTGATTTCAGCCAAGGTGGCGTAATAAGAGAGACGCATCAGAGCTGTGGTCACGCAGTAGCCAGATGCGTATTTCGGGCTCCAACCAATCGGCGCGGGCATGCGTGGTCATGTCTGCTACGTTTTTCGAGTGCTCGCCCGTGGGAGAGCCGTGGCCGTTAGGAAACCGCTTCGAACCGGGATTCGAACCCTGTACATCCCACACAGGAGGGGATATCCTGTTGCCAGGCGGTCAGGACTCGCTGCAATTGCGTCTCGCATACAACGAGCAAAGACTGAAGCGTTAATCGCAGTGAATTGGGCCTTGACTTTCTCTTCAAATGCTTCGCTCCGCTTCTTAAGACTATGCTTACGCTTTACACACTCTAAACACGCACACACCTATATCGGAGTAAGAAGGAAGTAAGCTGTGCATTACCCGACTCCCTTTCATGTAGTGCGCTAGAGGAGAGCTCACTCTGTTTTTAATCCTTTCTGTTTAGTGTGTAAGTCGGCAGGTTTAACTTGGTGTAGCATGTGATACTCGACCCCATAGCGAGAGTTGATGCACTAACCCTGAACGGGGTCTTTCTTCAAATGCTTCGCTCCGCTTCTAAAGACTATGCTTACGCTTTACACACTCTAAACACGCACACACCTATATGGGAGTAAGAAGGAAGTAAGCTGTGCTTTACCCGACTCCCTTTCATGTAGTGCGCTAGAGGAGAGCTCACTCTGTTTTTAATCCTTTCTGTTTAGTTTGTAAGTCGGCAGGATTAACTTGGTGTAGCATGTGATACTCGACCCCATAGCGAGAGTTGATGCACTTACCCTGAACGGGGTCTTAGATAGGGGAGAACACAGCTAGTGCCGATATCCTCGTGGCTGTGAAATACTTTTTCAGTCATATTACGCCTGTGGAGAGGAGGGTAGCCGAGCAGCTGGGCTTCCGAACTCAAAGCATGCCTGAGCTTGGATTTCACGCGGGTTACGCTAAGCACGCGTTAAAGGCAGAGCCAAGACAAAAAGGTTAGACAGATCGCACACCGCTCCTCGTTAATAAATCGAAAATTGGCCTTGTGCACAGTTTCCGAGAAGTGTGCAGCAGAAAATAAATACTCGTAATAGAGGCCATGTAGGCTTGCTGTTCGTTAGCCCGTCTTACTTGTGGCGCTCTACTTCTTCGCAAGTTTTTCATTAAGACCACAGTAGCAGTAGGAAGCTATCGTTTTTTTTTTTTGCAGGGCAGTAGCGCTCTATATATGCGCGACTCAGACTGAACAACCTAAAGAATTTTAAACCATTAGTATAATTGTTGACCAAACAGCATGTACTGACGGCCTTAAAAAAACAAGCAGTCTTAAGTTGGCAGAATAAATACTGAAAATGAATGAAGTTTTTGGTACCTGTACGGGTCCCGGAATATGGCACCTGTTTTAACGTCTATTCTGCCATTTGGCAAGCAGCAGTTCGCTCTTGCCGTCATGCCTTTTCCTCTACAGACGAAATCTTATCGAACCCCGCACGTATACCGTTGACTGTTCCTAGTTAAACAACTTCAACAAATGCAACACTCCTCTGTACCTCAACATTTTATCTGGCGGGCTGCTACTCCAGCATCGTTAACGACGGGTACTGAATGATATAACTTTTGCCTTTAACTCTGAGAAAGTGGAGCGCTCCATTGAACGGAAACAGCGGTCAAAAGCATCCTGTGCAGGCCGCAGGCATACAGCAGCGAACATAAAGGTTGCCTCTGAGACGGTCCTATGCCCTGGAATACACCTATGATAAAGTGAACGATTGAGGAGGAAGCCTCAGTGTGCTTGCCAACGTTTCGACAAGAGGACTTGTCTTCGCCCAGACAAAGGCCAGTCCTGTTGTCGAAACGTTGGCAAGCGCAGTGATGCTTTGCCCTTCCTCGTTGACTTTGTGACTATCAAGAATCATCTGCCCAACCTCCCGCTACCATGGACTGGTATATGCCTGGAGGTCCAGCCGTCTCTTACTGATTTACAAGAAGCGTTACTGCAACGGCTGGTCGCACTTGAGCCACAGGCCCCAAAAACTCCCTCTCCCGGAAAAAGAGAGCGAAGGACTCACTGCAGCTCCAGGTACACGTGCTGTACACGAAGCGCCCTCTGCAAGCTTTTGTGGATCGCCTGTACCACCAGTTGAACCAGTTTTCCCAGAGGCCTGCGGACGGTGGTTGCAGCGGGGAGCAGCTTGGCCAGGAGACCCGGAGGGAGCTTGGGCACGGTGCACGTGTCGTCGAGGCTGGACGTGTTGCGGGTGTAGCGGGACCACTTGCCGCGCTGAAGAAAATGCCCGGCCACAGTGATGACGTGGTTAGACTTCATTCCGACGCTTAGCGGAAGTCTCTCCTCGCACGCGAAAAGCCTTGCGTGCCTTCTGTCAATCAAGAGAGCTCTCCTTACTTTATTAATGTGCCCAATTTCGTGGCAGTGTTTTAAGTGGGGCAACAGGGTGCACATTTATACAGCATCTCACAAATCCGGCCTTGTCAACAGGGGGGATGTGGCACAGTGCAGAAATTGAAATGCTGTGCCCAAGGGTACACTCTAAACAAAAAGAAGAAAAAAGGGGGTAAGCTGTCTCTCACTACACCCGCTTACATAAAGGGAAGAGCACTAGAGGAGAGCTTACTCCCAGTTTACTCCTCTGTAGGCGTATTCGTGTTTAGAGTGGACGTGCCACTTGCGTAAATGCCACAACTATGTAAAGAAACGACAGTGCGATGCAAGAATAATGTACAGCAGCCATGTACAACTTCCAATCTGGCAACTTGTAATATGGGATCTGAAGTTCAAAAAAAAAAGATTCTTAGAATTTCTCTTCTCAGATAATACGCGTGAAACTCGGTCTGGAGAACTAATTACACTTAGCATCGTTACTCGCTAGACGAACTCGGCATCGCGACCTTACTCTTCTAGCCTGTATATTCGCTAAAGCAGACACAGGCTTCCGTTCTTTGGACGCACAGTAGCAGACCAGAATTAGCTAAAGCGCTTCCCCGTGAGGTCTAACCAGATGGTGCTCTTATTTTAGAGCGAAAGCTCATCTTCACGATCAGAGCTACAAAAGCCGATTCGCCGCTAAAGCCTTGACCTTTACCTCGAAAAAACTAAACATTAAAATAAATTTTGCCACCACTGCGATTCAAACCTTTGCTGGCGCGAATCGTTCAGCTTCACTGCTCACTGCCCGACAGCTCTATCTTTTTTTCTTTATTGCATGGAAATAAAACCCGCTAGGTTAGCAAATGCTTTACAGGAATGCATTATTTTTCGCAATGCAGAGACGTATTCTCATGTCTTCCTAAACTGCAACTTCACCAGCACATCAAATTGTGGGGGACATACACATACGTCAAGAATTGGCAACCATTCAGACAGCCGGTCCTGCGAAGCATAAACACCCCGCACCAAGGCGCACTGTTCACTGAACACAGGCTTATATGAACAAGGTGGTTCTGCGTGTCGATCCATCATGCGGCTCTTCCACAGGTAAAAAGTTCAATCAGCGTCAATAGATCGCACAGAATACCGGAGTCTTTCAGGACAGGCAAGAGCCTTATACTGTAAGGCGAGATCTTAACGCCCTTTTTGACTATTCGCTGCAGTATGTAACATAAAAACTTTGAATCACGGGATGGCTTCAGTAGCGAATTCGACAAAATGTTTTTGTCATTTTTCCGTCACCAATCGATCAATCAATCAGTCAGTCGATCTATCAATGAATAGATGAGCCAGTCTATGATAAATAAATGACATCATTCATTCAGTCTATCGATAAATAAAGCAATATAATAACTGATCAAACTGGCAGACCAGCATATCATTCAATCAACAAACCAGTAAATCTATCATTCTGCCAAATGAATGATTAATCGCCCAATTGATTGATAATCAGCCAGTTGACTGACCAGTTGATCAACACTAAATTAAATCAATCAGTCGATTGACCAATAAATCAATCGACTGATCAAATAATCAATAAACCAGTCAGTCATTCTATTAATCCTTTATTGAATGGATCAATCAGACTATGAAATCTATCATTCCGATGATTCATTCAATCAAATGAATGATCAATCGGTCAACTGATCAACAAATTACATCAATAAGTCGATCTACGAATCAGTCAGTCAATCAGCGAAATGACTGATCAATTGAAATACATCAAATAATATTATTTGATCGACCAATCAATTAGTTAACCACTAAGTCAGTCAGGCTAATGATTAATTAATAAATGAATTACAAAGACTATCTAATGAATCAATCATATCATTCATTCAGTCAATCAATCAAGTGATCAGAACATTGATTCCTGGTGCAGTCGATGGGACATGAAGCTTAACAATGAGAAAACAGTCTTCATGAAAGTAACCAATAAAAGGAATAACCTATCAGTTGCGTATAACCTTCCATCTCACCAGCTTGAAGAAGTTAACGAATACAAATACCTAGGTGTTACTCTAACCAGTGATCTTAGCTGGAATAAACGCATATCAAACATATGTACATCATGTTTCAAGAAACTCTGCTTCCTCAGGCATGAAGTAAAAGCTGACCCTGCTAGTGCAAAGCTCCTAGCCTACATGTCCATCATTAGGCCTAAACTATAGTACGCATACACTGTCTGGGACCGTTACACAAAACATAACATCGACATGTTGGAAACGATTCAGCGAAAATCTGTTAGATTCATTTTTAACAAATACCGCTCCACTGACTCACGAACCGCTCTGATGGCGCAACACAACGTACAGACACTGCAAACACGAAGAAAAATTCAAAGGTTGAAGCTACTTTTCTTACTCAAAAATAAACTTTCCATGAGCTCTGATCCATTTATTTAACCCAGCACAAGACTAACAAGAAATCATCACCTGGAATCACTTACACCGTACAATGCTAGGATCGATGTTTTTAAATATTCATTCTTTCCGCGCACAATAACACAATGGAATGGATTCCAACCTGATCTACTAAACAAAATCAATGCCTTTGACAAAATTGCTTGTTGACAGTTGCTGCGCGCTTGTTTCTTGTTCTGTGCCATTATTTTCATATTTGTTCTGCGATGTCATTTGCTGTATTTCTTTTATGCCTTTTTGCCCCTGCTGCCAGGATCCATTTAGGGTCTGCAGTATACTGTAAATAAATAAATAAATGAATAAAAAAAAATATATATCAATCATTTGACCAATCATCAATCAAACATCCAAATAATTTATTACATGGTCAATTCATTGATCATTTGGTCAATTTACAAACAATCAAATTAATTCAATCAATTGATCAGCAATAATTGACTACTTCAATCAATAGATAGTCAATCACTAATGAATTAATCAGTCAATCAAATTATTAATCACTTGGTCAAGTGATCACACACCAAAATTAATGACTCAGTCAGTTGATCTACAGATGACTTAATGAATTGATCAACCATTCTATCAAATAAAGCAATCAGATCATTATATTGCTACGGTTGTGCTTGTGCTTGGAACGCTCGTGCTTGGTGCGCTCGCGCTTGGAACGCGAAGAGGACGAAGTGCGTTTTCTGCTGCTGGGCTTCGCGTGCCCGGTTGTTCGGCTGCGTGGCTGTAAGCTGTTTCCCTGTAAATATATTTTTCCCTTTTGGTGTGCACATCTTCACGTTACATTATTGGTGGAGGTGCTGGGTACAGCCACAGCAAGCACGGAACTTCGCAGCGGTCGTCAGCTCGCCGGCTCTTCAACCATGACCGGCGAAGGGGCCGCTCCGTCGGCGTCCGCCAACCCGGCGTTCATCATTGCCCATCCGAGAGATCCTGGGACCTTCAACGGAACGGACGGCGTCGACGTGGAGGACTGGCTCGCAATGTACGAGCGCGTGAGCACACACAACAGGTGGGACCCGACCCTAAAGTTGGCCAACGTCATCTTCTACCTGACGGGCACTGCCAGGGTATGGTTCGAGACCCACGAGGATGAACTCACCAGCTGGGATCTCTGCAAGCGCAAGCTTTGTGACCTGTTTGGTAAGCCATTCGGGCGTCAGCTCGCTGCGAAGAAGGAGCTCGCATGCCGTGCACAAACGTCCACAGAGTCCTATGTATCATACATTCAGGACATATTAGCTCTCTGCATGAAAGTCGACGCCACTATGTCAGAGTGCGACAAAGTAGGTCACGTGCTCAAAGGCATCGCAGATGACGCCTTTAACCTTCTTGTATACAAGGACTGCGGAACGGTTGACGCAATCATCAAGGAATGCCGCCGGTTCGAACGAGCGAAGAGCCGCCGAATTTCTCCGCAGTTCACGCGGTTGCCGAATACGACTGCGACGTCGTCCTGTGTAGACTCGACTCCACCGAGCCGTCTGCCGACATCTGAGAGCCTGACACGACTTGTGCGCCAAGAAGTAGAGGCAATGTCCCCCGTTGCGTTTCATCCACCCGCAACAGACAGTACTCCAGCAGTATCCCTTATACAGGCTGTCGTTCGCAAAGAATTTGCCAATCTTGGGATTCAACCTGTTTGCTCAGTTAGTGCCCCATATGCTCGCCGCATGTCCCCGGAGCTCGGTTCTGAACGTGCATACTACCCTCGACGCAGCCGCAATCCAGATGAATGGAGAACACCTGATGACAGGCCCATCTGCTTTAACTGCTCCCGAGTTGGCCACATATCTCGACAC
This sequence comes from Amblyomma americanum, assembly GCF_052857255.1. NCBI lineage: Eukaryota > Metazoa > Arthropoda > Arachnida > Ixodida > Ixodidae > Amblyomma > Amblyomma americanum. The sequence goes on along the minus strand of NC_135497.1, from coordinate 304,381,060 downwards.
TGCCGAAGCCGTCCGTCCTCGACCTACAGCCGCTACCCGCCGGGTTCTGCATATTCCCGCCGCTCTCCCTCGCCCTCAGAAACGACCTCTTCTGGCCACAACGCTCAGACCCCGCTTACCAACCGTTCGTCGTCACCTCAGCGCCGTCGATCTCCATCGCCCCGACCTCGCCGCCCTTCGTCGCCGGCCCCATATGCCCGCTCCCGGTCGGAAAACTGATGGCTGCAGCGTCTGGGGGTGATGCTGCTCTGACGACCCGACCAGAAAACCCTCCTTTAACTCTTCATGCTCATCGGAACATCCTTAACGTCGACGTGGACGGGGTCCCTGTTACCGCTCTGATCGACACTGGAGCGCACGTCTCAGTCATGAATGCTCGTCTTCGCCGTCGCCTAAGGAAAGTGCTCACTCCTGCCCCCTCAACTGTGGTCCGTGTTGCAGATGGCGGTATGTCTATTGTCGTCGGAATGTGTACTGCTCGTGTTTCAATAGCCGGCCGCCATACTTCTGTGCTCTTCACTGTCCTCGAACACTGCCCTCATGACATCATTCTCGGCCTTGACTTTCTCACCGACCATTCCGCCCTTATAGATTGCGCCACAAGCATCGTTCAACTCGCTCTACCTGTTCCTTCAGAGCCACCGGATCCAATTGTTCACCGACTGTGCACCACCGACTTTGTCCGCCTGGACCCCGATGCCACCACTTATGTCCGTTTCTCCTCGGTCCCGCCAGTTCCCGATGGTGACTACATCATTACTCCGGTTCCTGATGTGCCCTTTACACGCAGTGTTGCCCTTGCGCATACAGTTGTCACCATGTCGGCAAATCAAGCGTCCCTTCCGGTTCTCAACTTTGCCTCTTACGTTCAGCCGCTCCCACAAGGTATGTCGCTCGCCACGCTGTGCCCTGCTGCCGAATGCGTCGTATCGGCGGTGAGAAGCGTCCCACCCTCGTCGAACTGCTGCGACTCTGACGTCCCACCACCTGATGAATATGCAAAAATGATTGCTGCTGACCTCTTACCAGGGCAAGCTCACGACCTTCGGTATCTTCTGTCGTCTTTTCGCGACATCTTTGACTTCGATGACCGCCCTTTGGTTCGAACATCTGTGGTCACGCATCGCATCAACACCGGTGACGCAGCTCCTATTCACAGACGACCCTACAGAGTGTCCAGTACAGAACGCACCATCATACAGCAAGAGGTGGACAAGATGCTCAGTAAAGACATCATAGAGCCCTCGTCGAGCCCTTGGGCCTCACCAGTTGTGCTGGTTAAAAAGAAGGACGGCAGCTGGCGCTTTTGCGTTGATTACCGGCACCTAAACAACATAACAAAAAAAGACGTCTATCCACTCCCAAGAATAGACGATGCTTTGGACTGCCTTCACGGAGCCAAATTTTTCTCTTCAATTGACCTTCGGTCCGGGTATTGGCAAATCTCTGTTGATGACAATGACCGCGAAAAGACGGCATTCGTCACACCAGACGGCTTATATCAGTTTAAAGTTATGCCATTCGGTCTCTGTAATGCGCCTGCTACCTTCGAAAGAATGATGGACTCCTTGCTTCGCGACTTTAAATGGTCCACATGTCTATGTTACCTCGACGATGTTGTGGTTTTTTCGCCCACGTTTACCACGCACCTCGAAAGACTGGCGAGCATTCTTTCTGTCTTCCGTCGAGCCGGGCTACAGCTCAATTCGTCGAAATGTCAATTCGGTCGCCGCCAACTCACCATTCTCGGACATCTAGTCGACGCTTCTGGTGTCCGCCCGGATCCTGTTAAAGTTAAAGCCGTCAAGGACTTCCCTATTCCCCAGTCGTCTATGGATGTGCGCAGCTTCGTCGGCCTCTGCTCGTACTTCCGCCGTTTCATCAAAAATTTTGCCGGCACCGCTCGCCCCCTGACCGACCTTCTAAAGAAAGACACCCCTTTTACCTGGGGCCCTGCCCAAGAGGAGGCCTTTTCTTCGCTAGTCGACTTACTCACCTCCCCACCTATTCTGGCCCATTTTGATCCGTCGGCTCCGACTGAAGTTCGCACAGACGCCTGCGGTTATGGGATTGGCGCCGTGCTAGCCCAACGTCACCAAGGGCAAGAACGCGTTATTGCATATGCCAGCCGCCTCCTTTCTACAGCTGAGCGAAATTACTCAATTACAGAGCGCGAGTGTCTAGCTCTTGTTTGGGCCGTAGCTAAGTTCCGACCGTACCTGTTTGGCCGTCCATTCTCCGTAGTGACCGATCACCACGCCCTTTGTTGGCTGTCTTCACTGAAAGACCCCACAGGCCGGCTCGGACGTTGGACGTTGCGCCTCCAAGAGTATTCTTACACTGTTCATTACAAGTCAGGGCGTCTCCATCAAGACGCCGACTGCCTGTCTCGGCACCCTGTAGAGCCGCCTGATCCTGGAGACAACGACCTCGGCCCGTGCCTCTTCGCTATCTCCGATCTGGTTAACATCGCGGACGAGCAGCGACAAGACTCTTCCTTGCGTATTCTCCTTGATCGCCTCAACTGTGCCAGCCGAGATCCTTCATTGCAACTGTTCGTCATTCAGGATGGCGTCCTATACCGCCGCAACCTTCGTCCTGACGGACCTCCGCTCCTGCTAGTCGTTCCCCAGCGTCTCCGTTCATCTGTCCTAGCGGAACTACACGACCTACCGACCGCAGGCCACCTCGGCGTCTCCCGCACATACGATCGGGTCCGACGCCGCTTCTTTTGGCCTGGTCTGTACCGCTCTGTTCGGCGTTACGTTGCCTCCTGCGACCTCTGTCAACGCAGGAAGAGACCATCAACGTTGCCTGCTGGCCTTCTACAGCCTATTGACGTACCTCTCGAACCATTCTACCGTGTTGGACTCGACCTTCTCGGACCTTTCCCGACGTCCTGCTCCGGCAACCGTTGGATTGCTGTCGCGACCGACTATGCGACCCGGTACGCTATCACGCGTGCGTTACCAACAAGTTGCGCAACCGATGTCGCCGACTTCCTATTGCAGAACGTAATCCTTCACCACGGCGCTCCACACCAATTGCTGACGGACCGCGGCCGCTACTTTTTGTCCCGAGTAGTTGACGATATCCTCCGGTCCTGTGGCACGCAGCATAAGCTCACTACAGCTTACCATCCCCAGACGAACGGGCTTACCGAGCGCTTCAACAGGACTCTGACCGATATGCTATCCATGTATGTCTCGCCCGACCACCGCGATTGGGACGTTGCCTTGCCTTATGTAACATTTGCTTATAATTCGTCGCGGCATGATACCACCGGCTATTCTCCTTTCTACCTTCTGTTTGGTCGGCATCCTGCGCTGCCATTGGATACATTACTACCGAGTTCTACTGCCTCGACCACAGAGTATGCACGTGACGCCATCTCCCGAGCAACTATGGCCCGTGAAATCGCCCGAGACCGGCTCACCGCATCTCAGACTTACCAGAAGTCAGTTTACGACCGCCGGCATCGCCCAGTACACTATCCGCCGGGCTCACTCGTCCTCCTTTGGTCTCCTTCTCGCCATGTCGGTCTCTCCGAGAAACTTCTACGTCAGTACAGTGGCCCTTATCGAGTTCTCCGTCAGGTGACCGACGTGACCTACGAGATTACACCTCTTCATGCTCCGACGTCGTCCACTAGCCCTTTGACTGACGTCGTTCATGTAGTCCGTCTCAAACCGTACCACACGCCTGCTACATCATCCACTTAGCACCGGGACGGTGCTTTTGCCGCCGGGAGTTATGCTACGGTTGTGCTTGTGCTTGGAACGCTCGTGCTTGGTGCGCTCGCGCTTGGAACGCGAAGAGGACGAAGTGCGTTTTCTGCTGCTGGGCTTCGCGTGCCCGGTTGTTCGGCTGCGTGGCTGTAAGCTGTTTCCCTGTAAATATATTTTTCCCTTTTGGTGTGCACATCTTCACGTTACAATATCAATCGATCAATCAATGAGCCCCACCACAGCAGTCCAATCATTAAGGCACTCAATCGCTGGACCCGGAGACAGGGGCTTGATCCCGGCCGCGGTTGAATGGAGGCGAAGAAAATGGAGCCCATGTACTTCGTGATTCCAGCACACGTTAAGGAAAAACCACATGGTCGATATTAATCCGAAACTTTTCACTACACTACCCCAATCCTCATAGCCTACGTCACTCTGTGGCCAGAGAGCCACGATTAACACATCTTTTGAGACTGCCCCGCAGACCCACCGCCCGAAGAATTCCAGAAGCGTATAAGCTCCCAAAAGCAGGACACGCTGCTAGCCAGCTCTAATTCGGATGTGCAGTCGTCCACAGACCTATGTAGAGCGCTCCAAATCCTTTCCGGCTGCGCTCCGCAGCACGCAGAGCGCTCTAGACAGGTCTGTGGACATCAGTACAAGTCCGGGTCAAACCACGAGCCCAAGAGTTCGCGTTCAGCACCGACTGAGGGCCATCTCGTGGGGTCGATAGAACCCATCAGTCCCAGTACCGATTTCAAAGTTTTATGACTGACTGACTGGGACGTTAAACCCTATCTGCTAAGAAGGGGAGAAAGTTGGGCAAGTTTATTATAATGCATGGGTGAAAAGAGGCAAAAAAAGAAACACGGAGGAAGAAAAAAACACAAGGACAAGTCCATTTTCAACCATGCCCATATAAATCGGCAATGATTAAATAAGTTATTCACTTCATGAATTCGAAAATAAACCAAATCACAATATTCAACGAGTTATGTCACAATCTGCCCAAATGTTAATATTAATATACAAACTAATAAAGAATGTGGGCAAACCAGCTGAATAAATAAAATCATGCCTGCCCGGCGCGCCAATCAAGCCAAGTTTCAGGAATAACGGCCGCCACGTCACCTCGCTGGAGCGGAGGATGGCTCGCGCCACGCGTCACCTCACTAACACGCACACCTGAGCGGGCGCTATTGAAATACCGTCACAAGCATCCACACACCTGCGCGAGCGAGCGCCGATAAGAAGCGCGCCTAAATAGCAGCGCAGAGGCGTGAAACTAGCAACAATACGCCGTGGACAACATAAAGATAGGCTTAGCGCGACCCGGTCCCGGTGACCTTGACAGCCCGCGGAGGACAAGAAAGTAGGTCAATATGGCAGCTCTCCGCCCAGCACCACTTACCACGAAGCTTGGCTCGACGTCTCTCTGCCTTCTCACGCTTCGGCCTTCTGGTCTCACGCTTGGGCCTCAGACGGCTTGAAGGCGTCCATCATCTCCGAATCTGCAAAAGAAGAAAAATGCGCACTGTTAATCGGGGCATCAAATCGGGAACGTATCTGCGACCAACCGTCGCTAACCAGAGTCCGTCGCGTTATGAAGAGATGCCCCTTTAGCAGACGATACCAGGGTATCGCTCATTAATGTCTGAGCACGATCGGGCGCAATTAAACTAATAAGAGACAAAAGCAAAGACAGTCTTGATGGTGGACGCCTGTACCAGCGCGAAGGAGCTATGACCATATTTGGTATTGGCGACGGACGCTGATTTCAAGGGCCTGCGTTTTGTTCTGTGCATCTTTAACGGGGTTTTTGGAGATGAGCTTTACGACAGTTTGGAAACCGGAAATTGTTTTTATTAGTACTCTGCTCTGATCAAAAGAAATGGCATTTCTCAGCGGCATGATGTCTTTGTGGGTAGGACAATAAGTCAAAGTTATGGACGAAGCCTAATAAAAAAGTCGCGGAATGAAATTCTGATACCCTGCGTCTACAGGATTGTGTGGCAATGACTGCTGTATTTTATAAGCAAAATAAAAAAAGGACAATTACTGCTTTTTTTTTATGAACCACGAAAGAAGGCAGTTAATTAGCGCTTTGAAGTGGTAATATTATCTTTCAAACTGAGACACAACAACAAAACAGCGCAGTTGATCAGCAAAGCTGGTTACGGGGAATCATTGCAGCAGCTTCTCGGTCATACTATCATAAAAGCGGCTGCATTTCACATTATCTTACGGCTTAAATGAAGGCGTTATTGCTATTAATACCTCAAATGATTAAGACACGTGGCACTGTAGTAGAAAATCTGCTATCATACTTGGCTCGTGGGGGGATCGCCAAGGTGCGCGGACGCGTTCACATCGGCTGTCTTCAACACATGATTTCACAGCGATTTCAATCGCACTTCACCGCCAATATTTCACCAACATATCGGTGAAGTCGAGAGGCATCGGCGGATACCCAGTTTTGAGGTGGGCCACCATTCCTTGCAGAGATATTGAACTTTCTACGCACCGACCACGCCTTAGCCTCACTACGTTTAGGCGTGTACGTCAGACGCTAGGCCTAGCCGGCGCAACAGCTCGCGCGCGCTACCGACGGACACAGTTCCACGTATACGGACTCTTTCCAACGATGCGGCACAAGCCAACGATAGTGACTCAAGGATGAACGTGCAAGTGAAGGGGCAAGATGAAATTACCAATGAAGCCGGATGGAAGACCGCCGGAGCGCGGCGTTCGAGACCCCGAGATCGCAGTGCGAATTCGACGCACGACATCGACGCAAGAACGAACATGCCTGGCATCGGCCAGCAAGGTACGAAACCCAAGCATGTCAAAGGAAAGGTTATCAAAGCGGGACGCATTCCCAGACTACCGAAGGAGGAAATCAAAATCGTGGTTCAGCCAAAAGGTTGCCTCGACGTCGTTAAGGTCGGTGCCCCGGCGGTCACCGCCACAATCTTCGCGGCCACCGGCATAACGGGAGGCGAAAGTGCGGAACACACGGTCTATCTGAACTTACACCAGAACATCGTCGTCGTCAGCACACCGAAACGAACGAACGCGGACCGCTATCCCAAAAAGCGACCAATTCACATCCAAGGAACATCGCACGATAACGCGTACAAAGCAGCACCCGATAATTCAACCAAGGGAGTGATTCGTGGCATCCCCATTGAGGACGGACCCCGAGCACTGCATGAGAACATCGTAAACCCTAGAAACCCACTGGCACTGGCGGCCGAACGCATAGGCACTACGACCACGGTTGTAATTGCCTTCGACGGACTCGTCAGGTACGGTGCAACACTCGTCCGTTGCACGTTGTATCGCAAGCAAATTGACATGTTACCAGTGCGGACAACTCGGCCACCACATAGACGTTTGCCCAAATTCCGCCAACCTATTTTCATGGGTTGTGGAGTTCGCAACCCAGACCAGGGACACCAATGCTCGCCGAAGTGTAACCTGTGCGGCGGTGCTCACATGACGGCCGAAAAGGCCTGCAAAGAAAGGTACAAGACTCCGTACGTGATTCGCAGGCGACTATGGAAGCGCCAAAACGCACATGCCCAACTGACACAGCAAGACTTCCCGCCCATCCAGCTGCACAGACCCAGATCCACATCGCGATCGCGTGGCCTGTCCCGGTCCCGAAGCCGGCAAAGACACAGCCACTCTCCGACAAGATCGAGATCCAGGACACCAACTCCCGGATAAAAGGTGAGCTGGGTGAACACTGTCCGGGGCATCGCGTGGGAGGGGGTCTTAACAGCACCTACAGTCCCAGAGCAAAATCAAAAAGCCGATAATGGCATTTTAGAGGCGCTAAGGAAAGAGAACGCAGAAATGGAAAAGAGAACGCAGTAATGCGCGAACAAGTACAAAAGCTAATGCAAGAGATGCGAGAACTCAGACGCAACCGTGCCGTGGTGGAACAAAGCAAACAGAATGCACAACAGCAGGTACCGGCGAGCGTTCCTGACGCGGATGCGCCCGTCCCGAAGAAACGGGCGATACAACAACAGCACGAGGGCAGTTTCGAGAGCCAGGTGCGGGCGGAAATTACATCAAGAAAATGTGAAGTGATGATGAATTTTTATGGCGCAAGGGCATCTGAGGCCAAAGACTGCCATGGCACAAGGTATTTTCGATTTCTCATGGTGGGGTCAAAGACCCATTTCCCAAGCATTTCACTCTAAATAAGCCGAGCACCAGACCAGGGGAAAGCTTGTACCCATTGTATCACCGGTGGGTACCCGGCGGCACTGGGGATCGAATCCCGCAACTCCCGCATGCGAGGCGGATGCTCAACCACTTGGCCACCGCTGCGGTAGACATCAAGAAAATGCTATGCACCATTGAGACCCTACACGCAACAGTCCTCGGACTCGCAAACAGGACCACTAACCTCGAAGGAAACATGCAAATAATAATGAATCGCTTCGTATTCCCGCAACACGGACACGCACCGGCGAGCAGTGATGCGGGACCGAGCCACCATCAAGGGCAGCTGGGTAACCTGCATCAGCATCAACATGGCCAACGATAAACAAGGGATAGTGATATGGCAGTGGAACCGCCGCGGCTTCGCCGGCAAAATGCGGTTCTACAGCAACACATCAGGCACGCAACACGTAAACTGGACGTAATATTACTCCAAGAAACACCAACGCGGCTACCTTAACAGACTACAAAACGCACGGCAGCAAAATCGAGGGGAGGGGTGTATGCACGCTCATTAGGAAACGTCTCGCATTCGTTGACCACGAACTAAGCGACGTCCAGATAGAACACGCTCTCATCGAACCGATACTCACCAAGCAGAAGAAACAAAGTACATTCATACTGAGCGTATACAGCAATCCGTCGAAACACCGCCAACGCTTCCGTGCGCTGTTTCAGAAGACGCTCAAGATTGTCGGTTCCCGGATGCTGATTGCAGGGGGTGATTTCAACGCGGCAGACACAGCATGGGATTACAGCTACAGCACGACCAAGAGAAGACAACTCGGGCAAGATGCGCAGGAACTCGACTTCACGTTACTTATGGATCCGGCGCACCCGACTAGAATCAGATACTCCACTACCAGGGACACGTCCCCGGACTTGACGTTCGTCCGAAATGCCAGGGCAACGGCCACCATGTGGAAAAACACGTCGACCGACCTGGGGAGCAACCACATGATCGCCGAAATTCACGTATACACTCCGGACAAGGCGCAGGGCAGTAAGCGAAAATTCAAATGGACCGATTAAGAAGATTTCAGAAAGAAACGAGACCAACAGTCTTCAGGAGATACAATCACGGTCATCGAAGCCTGGACCCGCTCGCTGGTTGCAGGCGCCAAAGCGTCAACCAAGACCGTCGAAACCGAGGTTGAAACTGACAACATGGACAGCCACCTGGCGCATCTCATCGAGGCGAACGCGGTCATGGCTAGGTGGAAGGGACAGAGACCCAATCGGAAGCTCAGAAAGAAAATAGCGGAGATCAACCACAACATTGAGGGGCACTGCCGAACGCTCAACCACCAGCAATGGGACAAGTTATGCAATGCAGTCGACGGCCAACTACACAACGGGAAATCGTGGAATCTGCTCAGGTATCTGTTGGATGAAACGATGACCAAGTCCCACCAAAGGAACTGCCTCTCACGTCTATTACACAAGGAGCTCGAGAAGCACGGTAAAGATGCAATGACCGTCCAGTTACGAGTGAAGTACTTGCCGCACACTTCGACCGCACAACACGGCTCATATGAGGGGGATTGGGGATCCGAACGCAGAACTGGATAAGGACTTAAGCGCAGAAGACATCAGGACGGCACTGCACAACCTCCACAGCAGATTGGCGGCGGGCCCTGATGGGATGTCGAATCGCGCCCTGAAGAACCTCGATGACCGATCCGTGGAACAGTTAACGGCTTTCATCAATGACTGCTGGCAGCGCTGCAGCCTCCTGCAACAGTGGAAAACTGCGAGAATGATACTAATCCCGAAACCCGGAAAAGCGCCGAGCCTCGACAACCTTCGCCCCATATCTCTAACGCCATGCGTCGGCAAGACCCTGGAGCATGCACTTCTCAACCACTGGCAAGCCCACTTAAAGCAGAAAGGGGCATACCCACCATCCATAATAGGATTCCGCCCACAAATGTCCACGCAAGACGCAATGATACAACTGAAGCACCAGGTGCTTGACGGCACGACGAGAGGCACCAGAGCAATTCTCGGCCTCGGCCTTGAAAGCGCGTTCAACAGAATCGCTTACTCGGTGATCTTATACCAGATATCGCGGCAAAACCTAAATGTACGCATGTACAACTATGTAAAAGATTTCTTGACAGACAGGCGAGCTGTTTTAGAGGCAGGGGACCTCCAGCTAGAAGAGCAAATGCTGGGAAGCACCAGCACGCCGCAAGGCTCTGTCATCTCGCCCATGCTCTTCAACCTGGTCACGATCGGGCTAGCAGAAAAGCTACAAGAACTCGAAAACGTCTGGGACACCATATATGCCGACGACATAGCCCTCTGGGTGCACGAAGACAGCGACGGTCACATCGCAACAGCACTGCAACTAGCAATCGAGACAATAGAGAAATACCTTGTGGGTACGGGATTAAGATGTTCACCGAAAAAGTCGGTACTCCTACTATACCGCCCTACACAGAGGGGCAGACCACCCGGGGGTAGTCGGAATGCGGCAACGACCAGATGAGAATACAAAGAGATCAGACTACACACGAGCAACAGAGCAACCATCCCAATAGTGCATAGAATTAGGCTCGGCATGATAATCGAGGCCAACGGCGAAACGATCACTAAATTAAAGCACAAGACGGCTAACGCCATGCGATTCCTCAAGAGGGTCCCTAGCAGAAGAAACGAAATGAGGGCTCGTTGCATATCTAGTGTGCGGAACACACTGAACGTTAGAGGCAAAGCCGCGTAGAGCTCATTGGGTGACCAAGCTCTCGCATTCAACCATTAATTTAACCACCACCTGCCAGGCTGAGCGCGTTGCCTATCTAGTGTGCGGAACGCAGTGAACGTTACAGGCCAAGCCCCGTCGAGTTCATTTGGCTACCAAGCTCTCGCATTCAACCGTTAATTTAACCGGCAGCTGGCAGGGTGGGCGCGTTGCCTATCTAGTGTGTGGAACACACTCAACGTTAGAGGCCAAGACACGTCTACTTACACGATACACCACAGGTTTTGCTAACGGTTCAGCAGTAGTTCTACCGAGGTTAATTTTTTTGTTTTTAACGCGACAGCATTAAGGAGCTCGTGTTGCAGAAAAGCCGGTGTCGTCGGCCCTTTTCACCGACCTACAGAAGAATGACTACACACGTGGCTTTATTCAACGTGTTGGTCGCCGTCAAGCTCGAAGGATAAGGTGACCAGCCAACAATGAAACAACGAAACGCGCGCGCGTTGTGCTTCCATATGTGAGGGGAACCAGCGAGGCACCCGCACGCATTCTCGGAAAGCATGGAATCTACATGGCTCACAAACCTATTTTGACAATAAGCCGCTTCTTACCACGACCGAGAGACTGCATCCCCAGAGAAAAACAACCAGGTGTCGTTTACAAAATCCCATGCTCAAAGTGCCCGGCTTCATATATAGGCGAAACAATATCGGCGAGGACGAGATTAGGAAGCTTGAGGGGATAAAGTGCACTCAGGTGGCACAGGACAAGGTTAACAAGAGCTCACTGAACAAAGCCTTTGTCCTGCAGAGAGTGAACACTTAGGCTGATGTGACAATAAAAGTAAAACACGGCACGCATCACAAGAAGGATTGCTCACCAAACTAGTCTAGCCCACTGCCACTCGCCCCTCTGATGGATGGCATTGCTGAGGGCAATGCTGGGGGCAGTGCTGGGGGCATTGCTGGGGGCAGTGCTGTGAAAAGGGTAAATTTAGGATGCACTTTTCCACTTCATAAAGCATATTAAGGAAGGACTGCTAAAAAGCAGATGGCTTCAAGCACTACAGCTATGCGCACCATGACACCTACATGCAATTTCGCCAAGCAGCTTGCCCAAGCTTAAAAGCATTGTCACTGACTTAAGCACTACTGTTAACATTAAATGCAAAGTATGCATCACAAGCAAATGTGCTCTCCACGACGGTCTAGGAAGCTGTTACTGGACCCAGTGCTTGAGGAAGCGCTTGCTGAGAGACCTGCAACACACACATTTCCATGTCAAATGCTTCAGCTACCAAATAAGGAGTCATATATTTATAATTGTCTTTACTGCACCAAGATATGAGGGTAAAAGAAACATTCTAGAAAGAATATAGGAGTAAATGAGAACGAAAGAAACCAAGAATGAGAAGTCATGTAAAACTGTCCTGCTTCAGAAACTTGCATCAGTACAATTGTGGCTTGCCACGCACGTTTGTTACCATTAAAAGAACCAGAAAAAAACTTGTGCAGCAAAGCAGAAATTACACACTCAACGCAACTCCAAGAGCATTATCTTTCCTACTGTCCAGATCTCACGAACCACTGCAATATATCTGTGCCCAGTCTGCTGACACTTGCTAGTATTATTGCAATTTAAGTTTATTGGATGCCTGCTCTTGGAAAATTATTTATTGCAGCTCTGCCTACTTGTGCCTGGCAACCATGCGGTGATGCACTGCCTTCCCTGTCTGCAAGGACCACGCTCTTCAGTCGCCTAATGTGATTAGCAAGACCAGCCCCTTTACATGGACATAATTCATGCGCTCAAGGTGTGGTATGGGCAGCACGTGGACAGCGAGTCACCAGCATATGCAGATAGTAAATGACAGAGTAAGTGCCAGCATCCCAGTTCAGATCTTTCTGTTACCCACCGAGAAAAAGGTCACACGGAAGAAATTGACTGAGAAGTGCACCAAGAATTACTTCCATAAGGCAGGGTTTATGGAGCTGGGAATGATGGAAGACGCTGTCGAACACCCATGTTATCGGAAGCACGTAGATTTGTGGCAACGTGTCATTGATGCACATCTGGCCAGACATGGTGTCGCCTTGGAGTGACTTTTAGTGCATATGCACTAATCTAATGGGTACAAACCCTAAGTGAAATTGTTCATTGTCTGTTCACAGCTGGCCTAGCAAAAGCGCTCTGTCCTGCGGTACTGCCCGCTCATCGTCGTCTTCTATCTAGCACAAGTCCGCACTTTTGCACCGATTCAAATTTAGTAAATGTTCTCTGTTTTCCTGTTGGGGATGGGGTAACTGCACTACAAGACACGAACAGAAGCAGAAGTGGACAGGATGCACACAGACTCACAGCTGAACTTTATTATATAGTGAAGAAGTTGAGCCAAATGGCTAGAGGCAGACGAAGAGAAGTGTGGCTGCCCGGCAGACTACAAGCTGCCAAACCGGTAAACCACTGCTCCATTTCTGATGCCTGCGTTTCAAATCCCGCAGTACACTTGGAGGAGGCCGTGGGTTTCAATCCTATCTGTACAACCAGCAGCTCGTCACCGCCGGCTCCCTACCTCTGTGACAGACGCCGGCAGCACCAGCTCTGGCCCAGTGTCCTCAGCCCCTTCTGTTGCTTGTTCCAGAATGCTTCGCCACTGGGGCCCGCTAAATGTCACATTGTGCAAGCTACCGTTATCCCACCTTCGCCTTGTGCCCTTGTTTCTATCATCTGCGCCTCTTTTCCCAAGTGTACAGTCACCTTCACAGTCTTCTCTTTTAGTCTCTTGAAGATTGAAGATATCTTTCTCTGCCCTTCATCCTCCTTATAGTTCAAAGTGGCCATGCCGAACTAGCCATCAGCAAGGGCTCTTTCTGCTCACTCACTTTGCACCATCGTGATTGCATTGGACGTGCCAAGCCTATTCGTCCCGATCACATTGTTCTAATGCCGCCTCTATACCCCAGCGCCGCCACAGTCTCCGAAAGCCTCAATGCCATCAGCCCGCCTTGTTCGTTTCCCGCAGAAAATCGATAGCCTTGAGTACATGTTTTTTGTTCACAGTATAGGAGGTATTCACTGAGGCCGCGCTACCAGACGGCGCGAGCGTCACCGCGCAAACGCGCCATGTTTGCAGTCGTTTCACGAAAGCTCGCGCAGTGTCACAGTACGCCGTGAGGTATCCGGCCTATATTGTTAGTGATCCGTAACATCTTTGCACGTTGTTAAATCCGTCAACGTCCAATTTTGTTTGTGGAACACTTATTGTGCATAAAGTTTGCAGCAGAATTCTGTGCCGTAATTTAACTGAGCTGCGTGCAGCAACTCGGCAGCAAAACTGGCCGGCTGCATTGCACGCAAGAATGTAAACGACTTGCAGCTTTTAATATCAGTTCCTAATTGCCAGCTACTCATGCAGGACACATAGTGGATAACACAGCACATGATTAATTGCCCATATTCCTAAACGGACGCTGCAGAAACTCGTATTTCCAGCGGCTGTAGTCCGCGAACTGCCGAAGCCTCATTGTTTCAGCAAAAAGACTGTGTCATAGCTGCTTTGTTTACGCGACAAAATGGTCGAGCAACTACTGTCACACTCGCAGCACGAATGGCAGACAGCAAGAATGTTTTGCAGGTTTGGCTGTAGAAACGTAGCGTTGCTTCCAGTGCACAAGACCTGGAATCTGTAGGCCGGTTCGCAGCAGCGCGATGTGCAGCGATTCCGCTACATTCAGTAGTAACACGTCACTTTCAGCAGACAGAGATGACAAGTTAAGCTAGCTAAACGAACAGACACGTTTAACTACTCACCTAGGTGAAAAACGGCACTTCGGCCGTCGGCACCCTCAGCACGGATGTGGGGTCGACCGCTTGTCAAGCAATTGCACCCTCTCATAGATTTGCATGCTTTAATTCCTCGGCCTGCCGGCAAACTTACGCCGTGCACAAGGCGGACCTCAATATCGGTGAATCCAACGCACGGCAGCCGTCTTGTAGTACGTCGCACACCACGCCGGCACCTGCACATTCCTACGGATCGACGTTTTCACAAAATGTAACATTTTCAGCGTGCCCGCTCTTTCTGTTTCGCGCAGTTCACGGCATATCCACTCAGTCACACGGTGTTACGGGTCGGACAGAAATGATCTGCGGCGAGACGCTAAATACACTCACATTACACACATCAGAAGCGGAGTAAATGCTGCGGCTGCCGCTGGCGCGACCACCAACATGGCGAATGCCGCGCCGGCCACTAGCGCCCCTTGTGGATGACGTCATGTGAATACCTCCTATATATGTCACCTTTTATCTACTAAAGTTCAGCTGCGAGTCTGCGCGTGTCCTGTCCACTTCTGCATCTGTTACCCGTGTTTAGCGCAGTTACCCCATTCCAAAGGAGAACATTCATGAACACCAACTAGCCCAGCTTGCCACTCTACTATGGGATGACTTTGCTAGTGTAGCGAATGACAGCATTGTCAGACAGCAATAAGCACTAAGGAAAAAAATTGTGTGCAAAGTAGAAACACTGTATTAATGTCAGGAATCTGGCGAAGACAATAATGAGGAGGCCAACCCACCACCAGTTGCTGCGAGCACTTCGACTAAAGCAGCTTGTTTGTAGCAAGGGTATTGGCGAGGAGAAGGCGCCTACGCTGGAGAGTTTGGAAAACACCTTAATCGCAAGTGTTCTAGTATCAATAAGCACAAGCACATAATGGACATTTTACTCCAAAAGCAGTGCTACTGCCACCCCTACTCCCAGCCAGAAATCCAGTTGTCTGTTGAAGTGAAGCCTCCAGCCAATGAGGTACTAAGGTATAAATGAAACATCTGTGGTAAACATGCTGCAGTCACAATACCTTCTCCTTGTCTTTTCCCTTCCTTTTAGTGCAGGTGGGAAGCACAGCTCTTGTGTGCACCTTTTCAGAAGTGTAGCTTTTCATTTCTTCTTCTGTTTCTGCAAGAGAAACGGGTTTGAGATGACAAAACATTGCCGCATTTCCACTCTTTCTTTTGAAGCGACCATGACATATAATTTGCACTGATTTAAGCTGTAGTCTATCACCGTCACAACGGGGACTTCTGATGTCACTCGCCAAGGTCTCAGAATTGTACTACAGTAATGTACAAAGCAAATGGTTTCGCACCTTCGCGCAGGCGAATGTGGTGTTCTCTTTGTAGCTTGCCGAGGCCTTGAAACAACGAAGGAAATTCGTCACTTGGGCTCACCTTCTTTACGACAGCGCTGACGAAGGTTAGCACATTCAAGTCTCTGATGGCGGGCTTGCCAAGTAAGGGAGTGTGGACATCCTCCAGCACGTAGACGTCTTGAAGCGTTCCACGTTCACGGTAGGCCAGTTGAAGACGTGCTACGCCCTTGGCTGCGAGAGGTCTCCCATCAGGACCGTAGAGCTTCCGAGGAGTTCCGAGGAGCTACAGACAATGGAGGCTGATGTCGGAGCATGCTGAAAGTCGTAGGTGGGTAGATTTGTCGGCACCTGTGTCGATCTTGAATTTGACAGGTTGGCCTTGCACGAGGATGGTTGTCTCCCATGTCCACGTATCGAAGGACGAGACGATTCCGAGAAATCCCCCTTGGCTATCGGGTTCTGATGCTTCAACGATTTCAACCCGGCGTGACATGCAGACAGACGCGTAGTGCCCCTTTTTGTGGCAGCCCCAGCATACCTGCGTCCGCGCTGGGCACAGTGAACGCGGGTGTCGTTCTTTCCCACCCCAATGACACGATGACGGAACGCTATGAGCTGGACGCAGATGTGGCCTTAATTCAAAGTGCTCTCGGCTGTCGTTGACGAGAGCAGCGTTCGTGGAGTGCCTGATTTGCTGTTTGCCTGATGCAACTTTGTTGACGGTCAGCGTTTCGGGGTGAAGCGCCGCTTGCTGCTGACGAACGCTTTCGACCTGCCTGATACTCTCAAGCGCCTTCTGAAGAGTAAGATCAGCGTCTAGTTGCAGTCTCGCTGACAATTTCTGGTCTTGAATGCCGACGACCAGTCTGTCTCGAAACAGTTCCTCTCGGAGGGTGCCGTACTCACAATGGTTGGAAAGCGTGTGAAGCGCAGTTATGAAGTCTTCCACGGATTCGCCGTCGTTTTGGACCCTCGTGTTGAAGCGTGCCCGTTCAAAAATGACGTTGCGCCGCGGTATGAAGTAGCTGTCGAACTGCTTTAGGACGACTTCCAAGTTCTGAGCGTTCTCACCGGAGAGTTTGAAGGTTGCGAAGACGTCCTCGGCCTGCAGGCTGGTCGCCCATCAAGTAAAGGAGCGTGTCGACCTGATGTGACCCTGATTTGTCGCAGAGACCGGAATCCGTGCAGAAACGCTCGAACCGCTTCCTCCATTTCGGCCAGTCGGCAGGAATCGTGAAGCAGAAGGCCTCGGGCGGTTGAATGACGAAGGACGCCATGTACTCGCCGCGTAGTCCAGGCCATAGACGCTGCTGTGGCGTTTGCCACCGTTGATGCGTATCCGAGCAAGAGGAAGCAGCCCTGGCTGGGCTTACTGTGGGAATTCCGTTACTTCTGACAACATATTGGGTTGAGGAAAAACGAGAGCGTTGAGACGCCAACCGAACAGTTCTATTCCAGCCCAGAGAATGCCGGCACGAGCACGAGACACGCGCGAGCCGCACGTGGGCCGCCGCCCGCAGCCAAGCCAAGCCACGCAGACGCCTAGCTATAAAATGATAATTGTAGGGGAAGCTCTTTGTTGTTTGAGGCCAGGACTGGAGTTTTGCGGACTAAGACGTATAGAGTCAGGTACCAGGAGATAGACACTTTGTGCATTGCGTGCGGAGAGGAGGAGGAAACGGCTGAACACTTGATACTTTTTTGTAAAGGGCTTCACCCTACAGTGGAAGGCAGCGGGGCTGACTTACCCAAGGCTTGGGGTTTAGGGATAGTGAAGGGAAAGTGGATTTTAAGAGGTTAGAAGTAACCAAGCGAAGGTTATCTGATTGGGGGCTAAAAGCAAGATAGGAGTAAAATTTCACAAGGCATGGCTAGGTGGCTTGAGCCACCGCCCGATGTAAAGGGTTCAGCCGTATCCATCCATCCATCCATCCATCCATCGTGCCTTGCCAGCCACGGCGTCTTCGGTAGACGCGCGCGTTTCGTCCCGCGTAACGATCGAATTCCCTGCGTGTTTTCAGATGACTTCCGCATGCGATTGCACTGATTTTTTTTTTAATTTCAGCTTAGCCGTTGTTTTTCAATGCGCAGTTCTGTCATCGGCGTAGCGACGCAAACAATTTATCTTTTTTTTCGTACAAATTTTTGTGCGCGTACTCCAGAGTCGAAGGCGAAACGAATCCGCTTTTTTTTCGTACAAATTTTTGTGCGCGTACTCCAGAGTCGAAGGCGAAACGAATCCGCTTATTTCTACACCCAATTCTCCTTTCTGAATACTGCTGCCATGCCGTATTATATACCGTCTTATGAGGAATTTAAATAAAAATATCCTTGCATCAAGAACATTACCCACGATTCTAAACCCCATGACCGTGTGTGCGCGCAACAGAGCGCTATTGACAGCGGCATTTTCATTCATATTATTGATCCGATCTCAATATCTACGAGCTCTGAAGCAATAAAGACTGAACACTGAAAACTTCTAGATGAACGCACAATTAAAACATGCAAGATGAGAACCTGAGTCCTGTAAACGTGCTTTAGACAAACTGCAGGAACGCATTACTTAGTGCTTAGGCAACCGAGTTACAGAATTGTAATGAACACAAGCATGCATTCTAAGTAGTTCTTAGAATCTCGTGCTTGGTAAAATAACATTATTAGCCCATGCTATGTAGGTCACACGTACTGTCAGAGAAATGATACCCAAGGATCAGTAATGTATAGCACAAAATAAAAATCAGTACACATTTATTTCCATCACTTTTTTTTTTAATTTGCACTCAGGCTGCCCACAGTTTTGTTTGCACCCCCTACTGGCATCTTCTCATCTTTAACTGCTTCGGCTGCTCTTTCTTGGCAGCCCTCTCAACATTGATTGACTTCATGTAGAAGCGCAGGCGAAGCAGAATATAGAATTTGATTATGTCATTAACAATTTCACCTCCATGTTTCACACAGGCCAGAGGCGTAAAATGTACATGTGTTAAAAAAATCAGCGAAGTCAACTATGCTCTCCTCGTGCATCTTGTTCAGACTAAAATAAGTGGTGAAGCTGTCTTCAAGTACGGTGATAATTATGTTATTCAAGGGGCCAGACGTATACAGTAAGCCATCATTATCAAATTTTGCAGTGAAAGCTGCAACCCGATCACTTTCTGTATAGTCACTGCTTTTTAAGTCGTCAAGACTGACGCAGTCTATGCATTGGCTTTTTTTTTTCAGTGCTTCAACTAGTCCGAGATATAATAAATTAACATCTTGTGGCTTTTTCCTGTCATACAGGCACTGTCGTCAGAGGTATTGTACATGGAGCACAAGAGACCAATGCAGTTTTTGCATCATGAGCGCTCCTTTATCAATTAGTCTGTCAAGTATAGGCAGCATATTCTCGCTGCACGGCTGTTTCTTAGGCACCGAAACAAAGGAAGTGATCACTTCTGGAGCACAGTTTCCCGATGGTGGTAGTTTCGCAATATTGTAGAATGTGAATGCATTAACAGTAACCAAAAACTGAGCGGCATTCCGATGGTCATAGATCCTGATGATTGCCGAACAATGCTAAATACGCTTTGAAGTCTGTCTTGGCTCAAGTTTACAGTCATCACATACTTAAAACGAAGTGTGCTGAGATATGCAACTAAATTAAGTGTGCTCTGAATTGAAACACGGAGTCCCTCTGCTGTTCTGTTGCTCAAAAACCCGCTGATTGTGTCCTTTGCATGAATTTCCCACTTTGCGAGGTGTTCAAGGAACTCCTTTAAAATAAAAAGTTTGGTGACTGCGGGTATAACGCTGCTTTTGGCACACGCGCAGTCATTATCTTGATAAGCTTAT
Source organism: Amblyomma americanum (assembly GCF_052857255.1). Taxonomy (NCBI): domain Eukaryota; kingdom Metazoa; phylum Arthropoda; class Arachnida; order Ixodida; family Ixodidae; genus Amblyomma; species Amblyomma americanum. Next base: position 304,361,396 of record NC_135497.1, on the reverse strand, counting down.
TCATTCTTTTTGCAAAATATTCATTGCATGCCTTCCACGAAATCACAAGAGCGTCCTAACTGGGTGCAATAAATAAAAAGACCTCTAATTATAGCATCACCAATTAGCTGGAACGCAGGAGCAACTCTCATTTTCTCAAAATAATTGGGATTCCAGTGCATGCTGATATATCTTCGGCATGGCTTTAAGCGAAACACTCTGGCTGTCCATTTTCCAAGCTTCTCGGATTGGTTTGAGCGTGCACCCGACCCTTAGGTGCGTTAAACCGTTTGCCTACAAATGCATTTCGCACATTTTTAACTAGATGGTGGAAGTCTGAAGGAAAGTGCAGGTGGCGAATTGAGCTGGCAAGATGTGGCGCTTGTCACGTTGTCTAGACATGACGCGATCACACATCCATAAGAACACACACGCGAGTCAGCGTTCATGGATTTGGCAAAAAAAAAACACCAGTATTATGGGCTCGCGACCAAGAAGCAGCGCGCACCACTTCCGCACCCACGGCACGACCGCCCCTGCAGGCACGACGTTCCGAATGTGTGCAGCGCACCCTGCGCATTCATCCGAGGCGCGGCCAGCCGGTTCCGTAGAGAGCTCCGCGCGAACGGCAGACTAAAGCCACTGCACGTGGCTACTCCCTACAACAGCTAGCAAGGCTCGCAGTGCGTAGACCGCAGCAGCCGACACAAGTTTCAGTCGCTAGCATCACTAGCGTGACTTGAACGTAGCTATAACGAAATGATTATTTTATTGGTTTTGACCATTTCAGTACCAGCAAGTATGAACTGAGCTGACGTTTTGTTTTGTGATTATCACGGTGGTGAGTAGTAGTGATCATACCCTGCGCATACGTGAAAGCATTTTCCTTCCTCCATGCGCGAAGGCAACCACAGCGATGACAAGGCTATATAGTAAAGAGCGCGGCGAGGTATGCGCCTTTTACCCCATGAAGACAACACCAACGACACACCGCAGCAGCCGTCACATGCCAACACCGCTAGCATCGTTAGCGTGACTAAAAACAGACCTTTCGTATTTCTTTTGACAATTTTCATACCAGTAGGTTTGAACTCCGCTGGTGGTTCATTTGCATTCTGATGTCAGTCACTGTTCCAGACATTACATCATAGCTTCGAGATACTCTAACCAATATATGCCTTAAAAATAAGTGCACTCAGTTTCGAGGTTGTCATCACACCGAAAGATATGATTTGTTATGCATGTTGGACAACAACACAGCAGAGGGAGTAATAAATGGCTAAAAGGAACATGCTGAAACTGAAAAGACGTGCGGCTCTGCATCGATCGCATCGGGGTGACTTCGATGTACTCGCGCACTGCACGGCTTCGACAGCGCGAATGTAGAGCGCTTTCCAGCATCGTGAAAATTCTTTCGATCGAAACGTCGCGCCGCGGCGTTATCTCCGGGGGAAAAGTAGAGTTGCGGTGTCGTGTAGCCCGAGCAGATGTGCATTCGTTGCGCTCTTGCCGAGCAGTAAGCTGAGCGCTGCATTTAATAGAATCCCCGACTAAAATGATGCGCGAATTTCTCATCCCTGAATGAAAATCTGTGCGCGCGTCTGCGTGCTTTGCTCGATCGGGACGAGCATGCATGCAGCGTCTGCATGCACCTTGCTGAGTGAGTGAAAAACTTTTATTGAACATTTGCGTAGTTCGGCGGCAGCAGGATCCGCGTCGTCTTCATATCAGGCGACCCCGGATCCCGTCTTCGCAAGGTCGGGCCCTCATTCCAGGGCTCCGCTGAGCCGTGCTGCCTCGTAAGCGTGCTGCACCAGGGTCCTTTGGACCGTGAGCTCGCTGCTGACGAGCCGGCTCTCCCATTGCTCCGCACTTGTGTGTTTGTGTTGGTGGAATTTTGTTTCGCTCACACTCCCGTGTGATGTGGTACAGCGTTGGTACCGCCCCGCACCACGGGCATGTCGGAAACATCTTGTTTAGTATGTGTAAATTTGGAAAAATACCCGTCTGCAGTCTGCGCCACCCGGTAGCCTCTTCCTTTGTTAGTGCCTTGTGTGGCGGAGGATATTTATACCTTAAGCCCCTGTATAGGGCCAGGTGCTCTGCATACCCCCCGTCGCAGGCTCGGGTGCAAAAGTCGTCCGGTAATCCCGCTCGGAAACTCATCGCTCGAGTATGTCCGTCCGCTCTTTCATTTCCCTTAATACCTGCATGTCCGGGTATCCAAACCAGGCTGTGTATGTGTTTTGTGTCCGAGACACGCGCTTTTCTGAGTATGTTCATGGCTGCGGCACCTATCCTTCCCCTAGTGTAGTTCCTACATGCCTCTTTAGAGTCTGTAAGTATGTTTAGAGATTTGTTTCCCTGGGAGCCGCAAGCGACCGCTAGAGCTATGGCAACCTCCTCGGCTTCTGTTGCGTCCGCAGCCTCTGCCGCTGCACAGGTGATCAGTTCTCCCTGGTGGTCGACTACTACAGCCGCGGCCGTGTGCTTCCTATCCACCAGGTACAGCGCCGTGTCCGTGAAGACCGTGTTTTCCAGATTGGCTAAGCCTCGCTCGGTATACTCGGCTCTTGTTTTCCGTCTTCCTTCGTGCAGGTTCGGATCCATGTTCCTGGGCAGGGGTGCGACCCGAATGGCTTTTCTAATTCCATCCGGGACGTCCCTGTACCTAGCTGTCAAGGCGCTCTTGTGTTTCCACCCCTATTCTTTTCAGCAGTTCCCGGCCTGTTGGCGTGCCTCGGAGTCTCGTATACTGTGCCCTGATTTGGGCCTCCCTCAGCTCTTGGAAGGTGTTACTAATCCCTAGCTGGAGTAGTTTCTCGTTCGGTGTGTTCCTAGGTAGATGCAGGGCGGTCTTATATGCCTTCCTTAATATTACATCTATCTGTTCCATGTCGGCTTTGGTTGGTATCCGGTAGGGCAGTGAATAGGTGACTGAAAAAGTGAGGGAAGGTGCATATGCGTAGCACATAGTTCGCCCGACCGTGTAACCACTGCGCCGCACACATATGCATGCGCGCGTACTCTCCGGAATTGAATTAGCCCGTCTAACAGCGTGGATTCACTGCATGGAGTGAACAGACGAAGGATCGAGTCTACCCAGTAAACCATGAATATGCAGAGGATGTCCACAAATGGTCCTAACGTCCAATGTCCATGTATCGATATCCTCTGCATGTTGAGGGGACTATATATAGCATTCAGATATCAGTTAGTGGATATTCAGAGGATATTCGAATATGCATGATGTTCTTTCAGCACATTGAAAGTTTTGGAAAGTGTGCTAACAACTTACCAGAACAAGATATCTTTGTTTTTGAAGGCATGAAAATGCTGAAATTATGCTACCTCTAGATTTTAATCATTCCTGCTTTCGCAGTCTTACATTTTCAGGAACTAATTATTTCAAGCAGTCGACTATTGCACGCCCTGATTTTATTTTATACGTGCGAATGCATGTACGGTATGATTATTTAAAGAAATTGCTCAAGTTAGACCAACTGCCACAAACGACGCGATTTCAAAACCAGAACAATAATTAGAACTCTCTTGATACTGGGCAGCCTAACGGCCATGGGCACCGTCATTAGCCGCGACGCTAGCTTCACATCCAACCCAATCCAAGCGCCATTACCAGTTTGTTGCGTCCACGACCCGCAACGTTTTCGTGAATTCTTTCAGCGTTTCTTCGCGAGTTTTTATTTCTTGTTTCGCGTGCTCACATTTTCTTCGTTGTGGCGGCAAGCTTGCTGTGCATGTTGTACACAGTCCTGAGCCCTCACTGGTGGAAGTACTGGAGGATTACGCGGATAACAGCAATAATGGTGAGTGTTTGACACTGTTCTGTCAAACAAAGTGTCAGTGTTCGTTTGTGGCATTGTGCAATTTTCATGCTGGCAATTTCATCATCCGGTTTATCAGTTCATGGAGTGCAGGCATGGATTTAAAATCTGTGGTGTTGTGGCTCGATATGTCCCCGAAGTAGTTTCGCGGGAATGGCTGCGCTCTGTGCCACTTCTCTGCCTTAACAGCCTGCACGCATGAGACTTCAGTGCTCAGTTGTAAGGCAAAGTTGTTGACAGTTAGCTGTGCCCTCTAACAATTGTTGGAATAGCCTGCACTTTGATGGCGCACATTCCACTGCATATTCCGGCCGTCCGGCATGCTATGGCCTTTACTACAGGGGAAGGGGGGGGGGGGACAGTTTCCTGTCTCCGGCGGCTCAAGAAGACAGAGTTTTTGCAGATCTTGTGTTGCTGTAAAATTTGCTAACAGCGCCAAATACGCTCTTATCTGCCTTCGTTTAGTCAAGCCGTTGTGTCTAACTCTGCATTTTTTGTACCCGGAATTGTGTTTTTTTGTGGGAACTTGCTCTATTCTCGCTTCTTGTAATTTCCTTTTGTTTCAGTAGCACATTTCAAAGGATAATTGGCTATTGAATAATTTTTTTGTTTCAGCTCGTGGCTTTGACTGCTTTTTCTGAAATTTTCTATTTTATTACAGTGCATAGAATGAAAGTTGTGGTGTGAAAATTCTTGCTACTGATTGTGTGCCCCAGCAAGGGTTTACATCTTATGTATACAATGAGAGTTGCTGGTTGTAAACCTCGTATAATGCAGCAGGGCATGACCATTCTTCTTTGCTGTTCCATTTCAGATATTTTGGAGAGCATGTTCAGAGAAACAATAGTCTCATGCATCTTGCCACTCAGTAGATGCATTTTGCGTCATGAAGACAGACAGCTGGTATGAAACTGTTTTTCGTACTTCATTTTTAGGTAGTTATAGTCATGACTACGGAAAGCAAATAGCTTTCACCGAATATTTTCTAGTTCTTCATTAATTACACGCCAATTACCAACTACTGCCGCGTCTTTCTTCCTTACATAACACAAAAAATTCAATCACTTTTCTTTGGCCTCATTGACTCGCTTCATTTAAACCTGTTTTCCCACTTGTCCCAACTTTGATTCCGTAAATTCTTTCATGAAAAACAATTTCTAATGTTCAACAATGATTAACATACATTTGGAGCTTCTGGGTTTGGAAAGAGCTTTGTTCTTAGATGTCTTCAAGACATTTCTCACTGTTAAGCTCCAGGTTTCTATAATAAAACTAAGGCACCGCAACATTGACTACTTGGTTCTCTACAGGATCACGGACTTCATTTTTAACTACACAACATATGACTGCTAATGCAACCAGCTCATGGTTTTCCCACCCTTTCAGGCATGCATCAATAATGTGCTTTAGCATGTTTATTGTTTCTGACCTGCATTAGCAGTTCATTCAGTGTTGTTTCTAGTACTACTATTTTTTGCTGCTAATTGTTCTGATAGTTGTGACATTGCATCACTTCAGACTAAATTCAGTAACACTGTGTAATGGTTTCGCTACAGTGTGGAGCTTTACTTTATAAATTTGAGCATTTCTCATAACCAGTCACCCTGCCCCTATTATTTTCAAAATATAGTCACCTTGGCTTCTCCCTAGCATACAAGTACTTTGACATAGATATTACAACCTTTAAAAAAAATTCATGGAAGTCTAATATTGACTACCTAACATGAAAATCTGGTTGCATGTTGCTGCATTTATTACACAATTTTTCCAGTGAAACTGAAAAGGCCAGCTATATCGGGCTTAATCTATGATATCCTTGTCCTATGTGGGCCATGGCTGGTCTCCTTATATATTCCCTCAAGAATGTGCACACCTGCTCAATGCATTTCACCCTGCCTGCTTACTGCAAACATTATAGACATGAAAAAACCAAATATCCTCCCTCACTCTTTGCCATAAGGTGTCTTCTGTCTTTTTCAATACACCACAACTGGCTCTGATCGCACTTTGTCATACCTGCTACTTCATACCTGCATGCACCAACCACCCTGCTGAAGTCAGCATACGTCACCCAATATGGTGATATACATATGCTCATTCCTGCTGAAAGCCTGCTGTGATTGGCACCACTGTCCCACTGCAGTATTTTTGGATACGGCTTAAGAACGAAGTGACAGATGTCCCTCCATCCAAAGGCGGGGATCGATTATCATGCCACAGTGGTTAATCCCCTTTTATCTACGACGTCACACTAGCTGGTGCAAATGGGGTAACACCCATGTCATGAGACTATGTTGATGCTAGTGGATGGAGGGCCTGCTTTGAGAAGGTATTTGCCATTTCATTCTTGAGTTTTATTCGAATGCAGTTGCCAGCCAACATTATTCACTATTGCTGTGCACATAACTTCATTGCAAAAGTATGGTGCATATATGTACTTGTAATTCTTGGTTGTCATCCTTGTGTTTGTTTGCTGACGCTTGGGTTTCTTTCTTCATGTTAAGCATTCAGGCTATTGCATGTGATCTTTGTACTCTAAAACCCCTGTCTGGATTTAGTCTTACCTCTGGTAAGGCTAAAGGTTATAGTGGATGCACGTTTGTGTACTTGGCTTCTACTGCATGCTTTTTCCTCATTACTTTTCAGAAAAGACACTAAGCCAGTTGGATGAAACATTAGCTTTTGCATATTCTTGTGCACCCGTTTTTTGTCCATATTTCCTGCTGTGTCATTACTACTGTTCAACACAATGCACTGTTATATTCACAGGCCTCCGAGGACCTGGAGTAAAAGAATGCACAGCAACAGACGCTGATCATTATGGCTACTGGGCAATAAAATATGGCTGAGGGCAAAACAAGTGATTGATTCCTTGACATTCTTCTATACTCGAAGCCTGTGCCTGTGCATATTCCTTGCCCGCGTACTGCCTTGAGGTGCAATATTCTGAAGAAACGAGAACTGCAGCTGTTTGATTACTCTTTGTTATTTTATGTGCTGTACAGCTTACATGAATAGAATGAGTATGATGAATGATCACAAAGTCACAGAGAGCACAAACTAATGACTTCACTACACATGAATGTTCTATCTTGCACATACTGGAAATGACATTTCAAGTAACTTGCATACCAGAAAATGACACTTCTTTGTGACATGTTTATGTTATTGCATTGATCAGAGCCCAGTGTGTAATATTCTCATAATGCACCTGTTATTTGAAATGTTATTCCCAGATCATGTACAAAATATTGAAGTTTCCTGTGTAATGAGCAACTGTTGGTTTTTGCTTTGTATCTCTCTGTCATATCTTGCATCATATTTGTTTTGTTGTAAGCTGTACAGCGCACAAAATAAATGGTACAGCATCCAGCCCCCAACCTGAAAATAGATTGGCAGAATATCTGGTCAACATCCTCTGAATGTCTAGGAATCGTCACATGTGGGCACAATATGAGTATTATATGGACGTCCACTATGATCAAAATGAACATTGTATGGACATTACATGGACGTAATATGAGCATTTGTGAACATCGTATGGACATCTGATATCTTGTGGAGGATATTATATGAATATCCACTGGACATAACTTGTGGTGACTTCCAATCGCAGAGTTGGAGCAACGTTTCCTGCTCTTTTCGGAGCAACTGTATTCCAAACGCAGATCTGAGGCACGGATTGCGTCTTCCAATCGTAGACAGGGAGCGGTTGCCGCGCCGAGATTGCTCCGTTGAGCAGTCGGGACTGCTCCGCCGAAATCGGCGGATCCGGCCGGAAGTTTGTGTGACGTTCTTTTTCAGCGGCGCCCTACGTGCTCTGGCCTGCATGCTCTGGCCAGAGCAAGTGTACTCCAATCGCAATTTCAGGTCACGCGCTCTGCGCCGGATTCAGGCGCTCTGTCACAGAGCGTGCAGACCACTCTGGGCCTACGATTGGAATTCACCATTGGTTTGCTGGGTATAGTATTGTGCGTTTTTATCGTGAAGACTTTCAAAAGTTTTCCCGCCTCGACCGCTGGCTCATTTGCGATGAAACTGCACACAGAGCTTGCGTATTATGGTAACTTTTGTATCGTAGCCAGTTTGACAGCGGTACTTACTGAGTTGAGCCGTGCATGATGCGAAAACGTAATCGTCTACGTAGAGATCGGCGAACCAAAACCCGCAGACGACGTTTTTTCCAACGTTTGTAGAATATAGTTTCGAAACTCCTCGGCGCGCCCACGGGGAGGAGCCGGCCCGCCGCGGTTCCTGCCACCGCGGCGCTGCGGTCGACGGTTGAGCTGTCGGAGCAAGCGTCGTCTGCTTGCACCCAACGTTTCGCTTGCGCAGGGAGTTCCGAGTTCGGTGGTAGAATGTTTGTTCAGCGACCCTCTTCGACAACTAGGCACGCTTGTTTCAATAAGGCACACTTGTTTTATCGCGCGGATAAAAGTGAGTCGGGTTGGCTTGTTTCTTTTTTGGTAGCACTGCATACGTTGCGCACGTCCGCTCCTTCTAGCACACAGCAAAGAGATGCGTCTACATGCGGCGTGCACCGTGCTGACATCTGCGACAAGAGTGCACACGAACTAGTGTGCATATGGGGCTAATTTAGGCGTGTTGCGGTATAATTTGAAATGCACTTGCTCGTCGTCTGTCGTGTCAGGCCACTGTACAGCTCCGTGCACACGTGTCCCGGCGACGTCCAATAACTTTAGTGCGCTCAGCGCCCCGTTCATCTGGTTAAGTTGCTGCTCATGATGCAACATTCCTCAATGTACTGATTCATGATATACTCTAACTGCAGCACTGGGCAACGTACCATCGCTTTAATGCGAAAATTTCTAATGAAGGATGGCTTATATGCGGGAAGCAATCGCCAAGATAAGTGACACCAAGAAAACTATTGAAAATATTAAAAGTACGATATTAAGGCTATTGAAAATGAAAGGAAGCACTTGAATTTATAGCCAATTCATATTGTGGGCGTATTTAGAGGTGAACTCCTACTAGCGCTCTTTTTATTTTTGCAGGCGGTGTTAGGCTGCTCCAGCCGATCGCTCCATGGGCCCGGGTGACCTAACACCACTATAGATCTCTTTGCACGGATCTTTGTTTTTTTCATCTTACTTTGCAAAAAAAAATGCATGTGTGTTACCGAATAAAAATGAACCAATTGGGCTCATCTAGCGTTCCAGGCAGATCGAAAACTGATGCTCGATCAATTCTCTTGAAGATAAACATGCCTCTTTCCGTTTCATAAGGAAATGCACTTGCAGAAGATCAGGCTCCGGTTCTAAAAGCGGCATTAAAGTAATTTGACCTTGCGAGATCTTCCAATTCTGAGGAAGTCGCCGGGTGGGAAGCATCGTTTTCGCTAATAGCGGCGATCGAGATAAGTGCTCTCCAAATAATTATATGACTCACCTTTCTTAACCTGACTTAAAAGATACTAGTTGCGTGCTGCTATAAACTCTGTCCACCCTAGATCTTCGACGATCACAGCTTTTTGAAGACAAACGACAGGTGGATAGACTTGATTGATCATGCAGAAATCGCGTAAGAACGGATTTTTTCTTCAGTGCGCCTTGTGTATCTCCACGACGTCACCATTGATGTCTACGCTGCTACACTAAGTGATTGTTTGAAACTTAGCCACATATATATTGTGTGTTTTCTCGAGTAGCCTGACAGCGCAGGGATTTTCCTGTTTTTCACTTTTTTTCAGGAACAGAGGGTCACATATAGTGAGCAAATTGCGGTCATTCTTACATATCCTCAGCCGCTTGTGCAACCGCGTATGAAGCAGGCAGTCATCTTTGTTGAATATCAGATAATCAGAGAGGATAAAGCAGTGGCGCACCACTTAAACGCTCGGAAGTTCAATAAGAATAACACTTCCTGATCACAGGAAGCGGCTGCATATGCAAATATGAGCGGTAGTGTCGTTCATTACATCTTTCAAACCTTTCCTTGATAGATATCAAACTGCGAAGGAGAACGGCTAGCCGTTACTGAAAGCCTTGAATGGAATGACATCTCGAGAAGAAAAAAAAATGGACGTAGAGTAAACATTCTACCGCCATATCCAACGAGATGAGCACTGTCGCCCGCACCGCGCGTGTTTCCAAAGGCCCGAAGGTGCAGCAGCGGAAGTTCCGGTGACGTCACAAAACACAAGCAAAACAAAACGATTACGCCGCTTACGTTTATTCAAGCATACCACATATTGCACAAACTAAAATGCACTGTTAATAAAATGGTCTGCTGCATTAAAACTTCTCAACAGCAATCCGCCGCCTACATCGGCTGCGCATAACGCGCCATCTACCGCTTTTGCTTGTGCCGCGTGCGCACGTCTGCATTATTGGCACTTTCTGTTGACAAATAAGCTACTTTTACTATTGCTAGGGCACTTTTTTTTCAGAACAAAGGTCAGCAAGAAACCAGTGTTTACTTACAAACATACGGGGCGTTTTAGACTTCTGTACGCTGTCGAGTGCGTTTCGCTTTCGGTCACGCCGTTTGTGAACTTTTCACGTATATGTGTGTTGACTAATTTGAACGATTAGCCGTCGCGGTGGCTGAGTGGTTATGGCGCTCGGCTGCTGGCCCGAAAGACGCGGGTTCGATCCCGGCCGCGGCGGTCGAATTTCGATGGAGGCGAAATTCTAGAGTCCCGTGTACTGTGCGATGTCAGTGCACGTTAAAGAACCCCAGGTGGTCGAAATTTCCGGAGCCCTTCACTACGGCGTCCCTCATAGCTTGAGTCGCTTTGGGACGTTAAACCCCCATTAACCAAACTAATTTGAACGATTGCTAACATTAACGAGTAAATGTAGTACACGCTGCAGCACATAGGACTCCTCGAGAACTTGGTGCAACACCCTGCTGTTGGAGCGCCTGTCGGGAGCATGCCCGCATTCGCAACACACATTTATTGTGACGTTTTAAAAGCGATAGCGTCGAAATGACGCAGCATACTTTGTAATTTTTTTCTCTAAAGCACTTGCCAACTGTTAACGAACGACTGCCTGGATAGTTATGGTGTAAAACAAGAAACGTTTTTCGGCAATTTTTGTTTAAACGCGCCACCCGGTAGCCCTTACCAAAGCTGACTGCCAGGTATCGCTGTTTTTAAAAGTAAATGTCAATGAAAATAACGTTTCATATTTTAACGTTCATGTGCTTCCATTTCCGAAAGCATTACGTACCTTGTAGCACGTTTTCGATGCACTCGTGAAGGCTGCAGGCTCGTTGTCCATAATATCTACATTTATGTGTTAATGAGATCCCCTGATCCCTCAGGTAGAGCCCACCTGACAGATGAGAATTTCCAACCATCCCCCTCTCCCTCCGTTCCCCTTCCCACGTGTAGGGTAGCACACAGAGCGCTGCCTAGTTAACCTCACTGCCTTTCTCCAACCATAACTGAAATTTAGCATAAATGACCTATGCGTTTTGGGTTGCAATAAGCCAACCACTGGATTCCTACACATACACAATGAAGACGATTTTTTTCTTTTTAGGCAGAAATGAGCCTGAAAAGGTTATGGTTTACGGGGGTTTAGCGTCCCAAAGCGACTCCGGCTATGAGGGACGCCGCAGTGGAGGGCTCCGGAATAATTTCGACCACCTGGGGTTCTTTAACGTGCACTGACATCGCACAGCACACGGGCCTCTAGAACTTCGCCTCCATCGAAATTCGACCGCCGCGGCCGGGATCGAACCCGCCTTTGCGCTTGTGTGGAAGACCTCGGGTCAGTGGCCGCAAACCATGGATTTAGGAAGAGGCAAGTGTCCCCAGGGAGCGATTCACATTCTTCCGTGTCTGTTGGATGCGCCACGACTCGAGTAGAAGCCTCCTGCGCGGGTTAGACGACCGCTTGATGCAAAGAAAATCGCGCTTTGCATCAAGCGGTCATGTCACGCCTTTCACGTATGGGATGAGTTGAGAAGTTCCAATCAATCCTGGTCACGGCACCAGTTGAACTTTCCAAATCCTTCTTTGATGGGATGGCCGGATTGGGCTGGTCGATTGGTTGCACGTCGCGAGGGGTGAATGATGGCGGCACGCTGGCCGGTGATCGAATATACACGGCGGTTAGCAGTACGAAGAGCCTTCAGGGCTTCGTCCGCTCGTCTGGCGGCACGTTGCCGGTTGGGGCAGCAATTCCAACTTCTCAAGACAAAACTTATTTAAGACGGGATTAAAATACAAGGCAGTGAGAATAATGCAGTTTAACGAAAAGGCTGTTTAAAAGCGGTCGAGACTGAGACTCGGCGCGCTCCTCCTAAGTCTTTGTTTGCAGCGGGTTTTAACCCATTCGATAATTGGGCAGAGCTTTACTAAACCAGCTACCACCCAATTTGAACCAATAGCAGTGCAATGGCACCGTATGTACAAGTGGACGGAGCCCAGGGCTCACCGGCCTGAACACTGTGGACCGCGCACCTCCTGGAGTGTGCAGGGCGCGTGGTTCCGCGTACGCAGCTCGCTGCATGTGCATTCCACTGATTCCCCATAGAAGCTTGCACGCACAGGCTTTGCCGTCTCCGCTGACAGCAAAAGAAATTTCTTCAGCGAGAAAAGGTCGTCGGCTCTGACAAGGCAGTTCGGGGTTCTTCCCTAATTTTCCCACGGCTTTGGGCAGCGTCCGAAACGCGCTATGCACTGTCACTGTTCTACCCCTCGTGCACGGCCGGTGAGCAGGGGATGAGTCGGCGCCGGAAGGATTAGCGCGGGTAGCTGGCATCGAGGCACCCTAAGCGCGGGCGTCACGCCTCTCAGTAAATCACTACTTCCCACGGAGATGACCTCTCCCGAGAAATGGACGACCCAGCTTCTGGCGCGTGCTTGGGGAAAGAATAGAGAATTTCTGCTTTCCACCCTCCTCACTGTATTTTCAGTGTCTGTCTTTTTCGTCTGCATACGTGCGCGGTTTCGCCGTGCTCGATTTCCTTCCGAGTTGCGGGAGCTCGCTGACGTTGATTCAAGTTGTCTGGAAAAAAAGTTCAACAACGAAACCATGCTTGCTCCTCCCGAGGAGGGCCTTGGCTTCGGTTGGCAATGCCTCCGGGATGTTGCTGCTTCGGCAGCACATACTGTCGTTTTACGAAGCGACTTTCCCAGTGAAGAAGGGGCCTCGGAGTGGGTGAAACGTTACAGCGCCGCTACGAATACATCATGGATCATCTGCAGCGCCCAAAAGGAGGGCAAATGTCAAAAGTAGGTCTGAATTGTTTAGTCCGCGCTTTCGGCGCATACATTATTGTGCGATTAAGATCCGCGTCGCCCGCAAACGCATTAAAAAAATTTTTTTCGTTATCAGTTCATGAAAATCCTCTAAGGTAGAAAATTGTCACGCACTTTAATTACCATCCCCGGGAAGGGGGAATTGAACTGCAAGGTAGTTTCATTTGTGGACGTGCCTTAGCTTTGCAGGAAAGCAAGCTTCACGTCGCGAAATATGGTCTAAACAGCAGCAGTGCACAACCACAAGCTACCTTTCCCACAATATTTCCCCATCTTCGTCGAATAGCATCTCAAATGCTGCATTACATAACTCCAATTAGTTTTTGTTAAAAATTCTCGCGACACGAAATCACGGTTAACATGCGATGCGGGAAAGCTACCTTACCTGGAATGAAAGTGCTGTTTCAGAAACAAATTAATTATAACACTGCCGTTAGCATAAATTTGTTGCAGGCCGGACTTTGCACATGAGTAATGATTTGTAGTTATATTCTGGTAAATAGTTTTGTTTACTATAATTTAAGGTTGTGGTGAGCAGTGTGGCAGGATACATGCAAAAATAGGCCAGCAGTTTGCACGATGGAGTTTTTAACAATGGTAGCGAAATATGCACACCTAACATTAGTTTGTCTGAAGTATATCAATGCACAGATTAGAAAATTGAAGAAAGTGGTGTTTTATAGAAGTTTTTAACAATGGTAGTGAAATATGCACACCTAACATTAGTTTGAAGTATATCAATGTGCAGATTAGAAAATTGAAGGAAGTGGTGTTTTATAGAATGAACATGTGTCCTTTGCAGAATGGTGTGTCACAAAGTTTGGAGGTGCCACCTCCACTGCCTCAACAAAAAAAAAACACCAAACGCACAACAAACTGCAATGCAATGATCAATATAAAGATTTAAAAAAGTAAACTACAACACCCAAAAGAATGATGCGTATCTCCGAAGAAACCCTCCGCTGTGTGCATTGATCAAGTTGCACACCCAGCACAACCATGCAACGGAGAGTGCAGCCGCTCTCCACCTTCTGCGATGCAGTGAGGAAACAAACAACTTTTTCACCAGTACTTCACTGATGGACTTACTCCGGCTGATGCGATACGCCTGCACGAAGGGTCTTTGTGTGTTGAAGGCGACACTGGAAGCCTGCTGAAACTTGCCAGTGGTGCACTAAACCCAACAAAAAGGACTGTTTATTATATGTACGAGGCCTGGCGGGAGACACATTATGGCACAGTTTCGGAACCACTGATGAGGCTGCAGGAGAAAATCCCCGAGTATACAGAACAAGGTAAGCAAAAAAAGAAAGGCTTGATGACAGCTAAGTGTGCATGCCACAAACCTTTGTACAACGTGTTAAAGGGAACATTTTTTTGTTGCTTGCCACTTGCTAGAGCTGCCAGTGGGAATAAAATGTACTGCCTTCAGAAGTTCACTTCTAGTCCTCCATAAGGGTTCCTTTCTGTACATCGTTCTGTGGCTAATAAGCAGCTATGTCAGTATGAAGGCTAAACCAGTTTTTGCATGTGCTCCCAGTCTGGTTGCCTTGCTCAGTGACCACACCACAGCAGGGAATCATCCATGCACAATGCTGCTAAAACAGCAACACAGCATGGCCTCTAGTTGCTCGCCACAAAAACAGTCTGAGTTGTGATGTCCTCTAGCAGTCTATTTTTCTATGCCACTTCAACACAAACTCGCGCGCTACGCACAGGTGCACAGCTGAATTGCAAACCAATATTTATGGACACTAGACTGGACCATCTGCCACCGAGAAAACTGTTTTGAGAAAGCCGTCAATTTTGCAAGGTTGTGTTGTAAGCAGTAACATACTTTAAGCTAAATGCATTATTATTGCTCTGGAAGAAGTGAAGCAAGTTCAAATATGTGTCTCATTAGCCTGTTCAATGTACTGATGAGGGTGGACAATTAACAGAAACAATGCACTAAGCATGATCGCTATCTAGTATTGAGACACAGAGATACTCGCTCAGCAATGCCAAGCACCTATTAACCAATAAGGGAAAAATTTGTCAGCTTTAACTTTGTTTACACAAAGATACCAAAAATGTTGCCTACCCCACTGCACCTTTAGCTTTCTTTGTAATGCCAAAAATTTATTCAGGCCTAATGCCAGGAGATAGCTTTCCTTAACACAAGTTAGTGACAAATATTTGTTCTGCTTACTAAGAACGCAATATGCTCTAACCCTTTTCAGCCAAATATTGTGCCTAGACAAAACTACAATGTAGCACACCCACCAAGCGGGCAGTGAGCGTAAACATCTGCACATGCAGGTACTAACATGTGATATGTATTGAAAGAATTGCACCCCTTTGTGTAACACAGGTCTATGAAGCACTTTATGCTCCGAGTGAAAGAAAAATCCCACCAAATCCCATTTTTAGAGAAATCGTCAAAACACAGAACAGCATACAACGAAGATAAAGGACTTCCAATAAGTGGATCATAAGGCCAGGACTTATAAAGGACTACTCAATAGAATAAGAAAGAAAAAAGAGCTTGGTGAAGTTCTGAGGTCCGACTAGCAGTAATACTTCAAGGACTGTTAAAGTGAGTGCTACACCTGAGGTTTATCAAACATTTCAAGTTGACAGTAACATCACATCTTTATAGAGTCCACTCTACACAACAAAAAAAAAACATTTTTCAAGTTATTTAGTGAACCCATTTTAAAAAAAGCAAAAACAGCAAGCCGAAACTGAAATTCAGCCTGTGGCCAGGGGCGTGCTTCGCGTGATGCTGAAATGCCATCACAGCATCATTGAAAAATATGCACATTCGTCTTGCATGGCTCAAGCAGCGACTGAAAACAATGAGTCCTTTCATAAAATGTTACGATGACCTAAAACAGCATGAAAATTTTGTTAGTGAAGCAGCTAGAAAGTATAAACGCACAGGGAATGTTTGTGATGCCGAAAATGCAGTCTTGCTTAAAGCAATCACCTCAACAGAAAGCCACGGAAATGACAAACTTCAATACTTATTTGCGCCGGAATGGAATATTGCATAGCCACCAAACTCAGAGAAAAACATACAGTATAAGTATGTTTTTGCTGAAAAAATGAGGAGTTAACACTGCAATATTTTTGCCCTATTTTAATGAAAACTTGCAATGGCGGTGATGACATTGTGTTGCGAGTTTGTTTAGTTATATTTTGCACATTTAGCTGTTTCATTTCCCTGGTGAGATGAAAGTGGACTGCCAGTAGCAATACATAAAGTTACATTATGCAGGCACATTTTACTTTGTTCTTTGTTGCATGGAACAAGAAATCTCGCGTGAAATCACTAAAATGTAGCTGTGGAAATGGGCAGCGATGGCGATACCCTTCTTCCATTTTAAAGTCCTTCCTACCATATAAAAATTCTTTTCAGTGAAAATGTGCTCTTCGTCCATATAAGAGTAGGAATCGATGTAGGAATCAATTTGTTCTCAGTGCCTCATAAGATAATCTGTGTTGCCACACAAACTATGCTTTCATGTTATGCCATACTGAAACATGAAAACCTTTTTATGCAGGAGTTGATGTGAAGGTGCACTCAGAGGGAGGGGCAGGCAGCTGGGCAGTGCTCCTGGTAACTCCAATCATGAGGTGTGCCCAGCAGCTGGAATCATCCTCCGAAGTCATCTTCGTTGATTCCACGGCGTCATGTGACTCAACAAGGAGCAGCGTGACAATTATGCTGACAACAACATCAGGTGGTGCCATACCCATAGCAGTCATTGTGCACAGCAGTCAGACTACTGAGGGCTACTCAGCAGGCTTCGAGCTCCTGAAGCACAACTACCCCTTTTGCTTTGGAGGCTGTGAGGTGGGCACATGTAAATTGTAAATTATACTACATGTTGTTTGAAGAAATGCCAGGTAATGCTAGAATACATGAGTTAGGCAACATTAATTCAGAATATGGATCTGCGCCAGCCTGTACTTTTTGAAAGCAGCAGAGACAGAGCCACTGCTTAACAATACCAGCATTGGCCACAGGCCATGCCTGCAACTTCTAAGCTTCAACAGTTTGCTGCAAGAGGCGGTGTGACAATCTGTAAATTTTAAAATATATGACTTTGCACTTTGATAAAAAAAAAAGCTGAGTTAATGCAAGCCTATCCCAATGCTTCCTAAATTCCTGCTTGCCCAGCTTGTCATGTCAGCCTGTCATGCCCAGCCTGTCATATATAAGACTTCAACCACAAATGAACAAGCTATAGAATTGAAGTGGTTAGGTTAAGCTTTCTCTGGTATAGCCTGCCTGACACGCTGAACTATGCTGAGTAAATGTCACCTCTACATTGAAATATCAAGCTATGTTTGGCAAGGATAGAAATTATAGTTGCATAGTGTTAGGATCCTTTAAGTAATGCTATCAAAGCCGAAGTGAAAAATACCCTCATAGCAACACAGGGTAATGTAGCAAGGTCAGCTGAACTGACATACAATGCAGTTAAACTACTGCCTCCCAAGGTTTGTTCTAATCATGTTACCCTGCACCCGTAAATGTCTGTCATGGGAATAACTCAGCTGTTCCATAGCTGTCAATATGTGGCCTTTTCTTGTTGCAGGCACCAGAGACTTTTATGACTGATAACAGTGCTGCTGAGAAAGCAGCAATTCTTGAACACAGGCCAGAAGCCAGGCAGCAGCTATGCCACTTTCATGTAGCGCAGGCTGAGTGGCGGTGGCTGACGCTTGCCAAGCATGGTGTCAGCCCAAGTGAAAGGAAGTCACTGATGGCCATTTTTCAAAAGGTACGGAATTTATTCATTATCAGCGATATAAAAATCTGAATGCATGCAGAAACAGCCATGAGCGACCGATTCAGAAGAAAGAGTTTTGATGTTTTATGGGTGTTTAATCACCCAAAGCGACTCAGGCTATGAGAGACGCCGTAGTGAAGGTCTCCGGATAATGTCGGCCCCATGGGCTCTACATGCACTGACATCGCACAGCACACAGGCCTCTAGCATCTCGCTTCCATCAAAATGAGACCGCTGTGGTTGGGATTGAACCCACATCTTTCGGGTCAGCAGCCAAGCGCCATAAGCACTGAGCCACTGCAATGGAAAGGCCAGGTATTGTGCTGTTGATACTATGTCACAAGACAATGTCTCACAAGTCATAGATTGTATGCGTGCTGTGCAGGCCTATGGTATTTGGTTGAAGAATGGGTGCTACTATAGCATGTCTGGTACATGATGATGCAGCCAAAGCACTGACCACTCGTGTTTCAGTTTGTATGCACCATACACACATAATTGTAAAAAGTACAGCCTAGCATAGGAGAGTTTTCACCTCACAATTCATCATCACAAAGATTGTGGGACTACTTATGCAGCACAGGTGTCGGTGGCAAGCAGGCATAACAAGGAACCATTTGCGACTGTGGAATGAGACAATACTGTTCAGATAAAGAGCTGTGCACAACCTCGTGATCATGGACAAGGTTAAACAGTCGAGCCGACTTATAATAAACTTGACGGTCACACGGATTAGGTTCGTTGTATCTAATGTTTGTAGACACTGGACTTGCCCTATTACAGCCGAAAAATAGTCAGGGAAAAGTGGCAGTTATTTGTTCAAAAGGTCGGCTGTGTGTGCCTGTTTCTTCAAAGCGGACCCTATCAAACTGCTTTCGAAGCTCTCTAGAATGGTCACGTGCTCCTGGCCAAGACCTTAGCGTTTCAGGGACATAATAATACCGTCGTGAATGAGGTGCTCATGGCAACCGGTGAAAGTCGCTATCCTCGCCTTCAATCCTCAACAAAGTTGTCAGGGTGCAAAGCTACTGCAGCACAAGTGCACTCATAACGTACGGTATGCATGACCCTTCTGTAAAGCTCTCAAGTAATGCATAGAGTTCCAAATAAAGCTATACCTTGCCGTGACTATTAGGCTCTTGAACAACCTTTCCACAGGAATAGTCGAATAGGCCTATAAACCAGGTGGGAAATAGCCCTTTGCAAAAAAAACAATGGCTACTACATGATTTCAGATTTCAGTGATTGGTGCACACTGTTCGAGTGCTCTAAACATGGGTTACACAGGAAATCTGCTGTTTACAAGTTTCTTGGACACGGCAGTCGCACAGAGGGCAGAGATCAGATTGGACAGGTGACTCATCACGTGACCAGGTGGGCCTGCAAGGCATACCTCGTGACTGGCTTTCAAGCTTTTCAAATTCCTGCCATTGGCTGAGCACCGGCCGTGTGCAGCAGTTCACTTCCAACGCTGCACCTGTCTAGTGCTTACCGTGCTTCTGCTTCCAGTTTAGACGCTTTACCTGGCTGGCGCACACGCAAGCGACACCTGACCTTGTAGCCTGTTGGAGCAAACCTGGATAGCAGTTAAAGCTTCAAATCCACTTTAATTTATTTATTTCAGGGGAGGGGGTAGCTACATTTTTTTTTACGGGGATCACAGTAGCTAGGAGACTGTGGGAGTGAGCTTACAGCGCTTCCTCATTAGTTGTAACAGAGTGATATAGCCAAGGTTGTTCGCTTTATGTGAGATGCAATGTCATAGCCCTGATACATTTTTCTGATGGTAGCTCCACCTCTTTTTTAACAAAAGCAGCAAATTTGGAAAAGGGAGCCTTGAAATCATTCTGTAGGCCGATTAAGGGGACGTCTCCAGGTGCTGCAAGATGGTACAGTAGCAGATGGAATTGACTCCTTTGTCGTTCTTGTGTCTGCTTTTCGTGCACAATGCCATGGATGCCAAGGATAGTCCTGAACATGCACCCGACTTTACACTTGTCTCACCATTCATCACAAGTGCAGGCTCTTCCCTGGGAGGATGGTTGCTTTCTTTCAGAGTCATAATTGTAACACCATGTAGCCGCAACAGTGACCTGGAACGAAATGTTTGCACATTTACGACAATCCTATGTAGCTCCATGCAGGTGTCAATGCACTCCTCGTTCCGAAGAGTGGTCAGGATCTCAACCACAAATACGGCAATAAAATCATGCACAACAAGAGTTAAATCTGCTGCCGTGTCTGTAACCAATTCAAAAAGTTTAATTTTGGTAACAGCATTTCATACAGGCCTTGCAAACCTGCGTGAATGCTTGCTTAATCACTGCCAAGGTCTTCATGAAACTTTTCCCGATGTGCACCCAAAATTAACGCACCTGCTCATTCTTCCATGGATCTGTAGACCGAATTGACAAACTCAACATATGTATAAATCGTTGTAGCAACTTTGTTCTAGCTCATAATTAAGTAAGGATTTTTACAATGCCGTTGAAGCTATACTAGTGTTTCCACCTGCTGCTGCACTTCAATACAGCAGATGCTCTTGAGATGGCAGCACCAGTGCTAAAAATTTTGGACACTGACTAATTTAAAGCTAAGCTCTCAGACTACATGTAAATGTTTGGAATGTACTTTATATAACGTGGTTCAGAATTGAAATAGGTATTTAGTTTTTTTATATACTGCACTAGTGTTTAAATGCTTCTGCTTGGAGCTATTCTTTTTTTTTTTTGCTGGAAACCTTGCAGATCATGTACGCTAATAGCAAAGACACATTGGAGGCCGCCAAGCAAGACCTTTACTCCCAACAGCACAAGGGCTTCATCACCCACGTCGACACTCTACTGGAGAGAGAAGAAGAATAGGTGCTTCTCTTCCGACTGTCAGCGAAGACACGAGGCCACAACACAAATAATTATTCAGAGGCCTCGATTAGGGTCCTGAAAGACATAATCTTGCACAGGACAAAAACGTTTAATGTTGTGACCCTAGCTGAATTCCTCTCTGTTGTGTGGGAGAAATATTTTTTCCACAGAATACTAGACCTTGCACACTCACGTATGACTGGGCACATGCTCCTCTATGAGAGGCTTTTAAAGAAGCTGCCAAAAGACACCAAAAAAACATTAGGTGCAATGGAGATTGGCATTATGTCGTCCCAAGTGGCAGCAGTCCAGATAGCAAGCTTTACACTGTGTCCTCTGACATCGGCCTGTGCACCTGCCGCTCTGGTCAGCAGGGCGCATTTTGTAAACACCAGGCACTCGTGCACAAAGTGTTTGGTGGGATCTTCCCAAAAGCACCTCTGCTGACTACAGAAGCTCGCTACAACCTTGGAAAGCTTGCGCTCGGAGACAACTGTCCTGGCATTGATTTCTTTGAAGGCCTCCACGAGACACAAGTGCTGCAAAATGCTGCATGCAGCAAGGCTCCCACCGATGCTCTAGACTGTTGGGACACTCCCTCCACTTCAACAGCTCCAACGACCCAGTACAGTCCTCCAGAAAGTAGGGAAACTTCCACTGCTCAACTAATGAACCAGGTAAGTTATGGTGCTATACATTAGCAAGATGAATTACAGCAACTCTATGTTGGCTGCAGTCATTATAAACCATAGTCAGTGACAATAGGCACCCTATGATGACTAAGGCCCATTATTTTCTGTGGTGGAGAATTTAAAATGCTGCGAATTCATAAAGAAAAATATGCAACATTTTGCAGAAACCATAACGCACATAAAATAAATACATGCTTATATCTGAAACACCGTGCATACTCCAAATGTACCTTCAGTAAAGCAGCATGTGCTGGTTGCAGTTCAGGATCAGGTAATACTTGGTATTCCCTTCACTTGAAGGAAGGTGGTGGTAAGACAATGCCCCCCAGTGCCATGGTGCACAATCCTGCACCTGCTGTCGTGGCCATGCATGCAAGCCGGACAAAGCCATATATTAGTCTGGCATTGGACTGTCACTCATTCATTCCTGGACAGCCTTGTACCATAAAAGATAAAAACCCATGATTGGATGCTGAGCGTTACTCAAAACTAGAAACTTCATCACTACCATTAATGCTCCTTTCAAAATATGACAGTATCGTGGCTTTTCCTCTGAAAGAATGTGAATTCACTGTTACTGCAGCCGCCAAGCTCGAGGCGTTCACTTGCTTATATAGATGGAGAGGTTAAGCATATCAAGGCATCAACAAAACTGTGTAACAATATGCTGACTTTTACGAGAATTCAAAACAAACCAGTCCCATTTTTATTACTCTCACACTCTGATTGGTGTCTGTAATAACAAAAAACAAAATTGTCGTTCCTAACAAGAATTCTGCAGAAATGCTTAATTATGCAATTTTCCCCCAAAAGCAAGAAGACCTAACAACGGTTCATGCATATTTTAGACCATGGAGGAAGTAAATTTAAATATAGAGGAGAGCAGAGGAGCCGCCCCACGATCAGACAATGCCCTCCCCCCATCATCACCTTGTCATATTTCCACAGAATTTTGTAACCTGACGCTCGATTTCAACCTATTCCAGGTTGTAAACCAACCTACACGCGGCACTAACATACTAGATCTGATACTGACTACAGCACCGGAAACGATAGGATCAGTAACTCATTTAAAGAGATTCAGCGATCATCATTTACTTCAGCTAAGTATTGACATCCCGGTTCAGTTTATGGGCTATGTAACAAAAAAGATTCACGATTACAATAAGGCTAATTTCACAGCTATCAACACAGAACTAGAAACCTTCTTTTATCACACATTTCTACCTTCAATTAACAACCGATGCGTTGAGGAAAACTGGATACTTTTTAGAGATAAGATTTCATATTTGATCAACCGGTTTGTCCCTGTGATCAAAATAACTAAAGATAAATCTAATCCCTGGTTTACTAGAAGGCTTAAACAACTAAGGAACAAGAAAAAGCGGCTATACCGGACTGCTAAGCGTGCCTGTACCATTTCTGCGTTGAACAAGTACAGTGATGCACTAAAACTCTATTGCTCCGCCTTATCTGCTGCAAAAGACAAATATTTTTCACATGATCTTCCAGCCCTTTTGAAAACTAACCCCAAAAAGTTTTGGAAACAAGTATGCCCTGAGCGTGATGATAGTTCCATCTCTCTACAAAGTAACAACACCCCCATCTCAGACAACGAGTGCCCCTCAATATTTAACACCTTCTTTTCATCTGTGTTCTCTTCTGAAGATCATTCCACCCTTCCGGAAGTTCCGGATCTTAATTACCGCTACATGACACCTATTCAGATAACTGAAGAAGGCATCACGTGTCTCATAAATTCTCTTAAGGTATCTACTTTGGCTGGTGTTGATGGCATTAATTCAAAAATTTAAAAAAATACAGTTCCAGTGGCAAGCAAAATTTTATTTCATATTTTTCAGCAATCATTAACTACAGGAATACTACCCTCAGACTGGAAGATAGCTAAAATAGTGCCAATTTTTAAATCTGGAAACAAAAACTCCGCTGAAAATTACCGTCCTATATCTCTCACGTGCATCTGCTGCAAAATGCTTGAACATATAATTTCATCGCATGTCTTTAGTCATCTTGAGCAGAATAACTTTTTTTACACTAATCAACACGGGTTTAGAAAGGGTCACTCCTGCGAAACACAGTTATTCGAACTAACTACTGATTTGCATTTTAATATGAACAATAACCTTCAAACTGACTGTATATTCCTTGATTTTGCCGAAGCGTTCGACCGCGTAGCTCACTGCCGCTTGATTTCGAAATTATCATCACTCCGTCTAGACTCGCTAACTTTAACATGGCTTCGTAACTTCCTCTCGCATCGCCAACAGTTCGTATTTGTTAATAATCTGTCCTCTAACCTTTCCCCAGTTAACTCCGGTGTACCGCAGGGCAGTGTGCTTGGTCCCTTATTATTCCTTATTTATATCAATGATTTACCTAATAATATAACTTCTAGTATGTGAATTTTCGCGGATGATTGCATTATATACCACCCTATTAGATCTACTAATGACCACCTGGCGCTCCAATCAGACCTCCTTACTATTAACGACTGGTGCAACTCATGGTTAATGACTCTTAATGTATCCAAGTGCAAAGTCATCTCTTTCACCCGTAAAAATAACAAATCTAGCTATACATACCGTATTCAAAATGATCTACTCTCTCACGTATCACATTACAAATACCTCGGCGTTAACTTTTCTTCAGATCTTTCATGGTCATACCATATCTCATCCATATGTGCCGTCGCCTCAAAGTCATTAGGATACCTACGCCGTAATCTCCGAAATTCACCATCTAATATTCGAAAACTAGCATACCTCACTTTTGTTCGTCCACAACTTGAATTTGCTTCTCCCATTTGGTCTCCCTATCATAAGAACATGATCATCGCGTTAGAATCTATCCAAAACAGGGCAGCACGATTCATTTCACGAAACTTTAACTGCCGCTCAAGCGTCACTCAGATTAAAACAGATCTTTCTCTACAATCATTAAGCACGCGCCGTGACATCGCTCTCCTCACACTATTTCACAAATATGCGCACTTCAATAGAACTACCTCATTTCAACTCGATGTCTCATCCCGCACGTCGAAAAGATTATATAATCAGTTTAGTTTCGCAAGAATATATGGTGACACATTGGCTTTTAACTCATCTGCATTACCACGAGCCATCAGATTATGGAATGATCTGCCAGACAACATCGCTTCCGCGTCTAATCTAGAATCTTTCCATTCTAAACTCATCACATATTTCACTGAAACCGTCATTTAGCACACCTACGTTCAAGTCTATTATTGTTCTTTGCTTTGCTGCTACACTCATGCCATTCGGATGTTTTCTTACTTATGTTTGCTTGCCATGTTTCCGTGTTTGCCTTAATCGCGCTTTGTTTCCACGTTCGGTGAGCACATTATCCTGTATTGTAGTGAATTATTTTGCGTCGCATACGTTTCCTTTTGTTTCCTTTGGTTATTAATGCACTGTATTATATCTTTTTTTCGCCCCCCTTACACAATGCCCAATGGGCCTGTAAGGAATTTCAAATAAATAAATAAATAAATATGCATGACGCATCATCCTCCTCTCATTCCTCTCTTAGGCACAGTAGCAGCACAAAAAAACACACACAAAAGAAGAACTAGACACCGAAAGACACGCACAGACGCTGCGTGTCTAGTTCTTCTTTGTGTGTTTTTTTGCGCTGCTACTGTGCCTAAGACAAGTAACCAACACGCCCAAGAGCTCGTTACTGAATCATGCCTCTCTGTTGCCCACAGCAGCAACAGCCTGCACATGCCGACTGGCGTGCTGCCTCTTAGCAACCATGATTCTGAAGCGTAAAGTAGGCTTATGAATAATATGTTAGTTCTGCCACTTTTTTCACAATACGTCTGGGATACATGGTGCTTCTCCTCACTTTTCCTTCTTACATTTTAGCCACATGTGCATCAAAGAACTTGGCTCATTTTCAATGGGAGGAAGTTTAACAAAGCCTGCCGTGCTGTACCTTTGACGAGCATCAGGTTCATAGAGCTCAGTTTTCTCTTCGCATAGAACAGATTGAGACAAGCAGCCCATCGGTAGGCCAACAGGAGCATTTAAGCAAAGAATTGTTTTTTTTGTGTGTGTGTCTTTGCTTTAGGAACTAGAGGAGGACCCTTTCGAAGCCCTCATAGAAGCCTTTCAACACCTGAAGGCTGAAGTTGGAAATGGCCCGACATGCATGAAGCATACAGCCAGACTGGCAAAAAAACTGAAAAGCCTTCCAAGCAAGCAAAGCTTTGTCACGGCAATGATAAACATGTCAGCTGCAGTCTGCAGGGTTTCAAGGTGCCGAGGTAAGATAAGTGTGCAGCCAACAAGCATCTCAAGGAGACGACCTGGCCTGAACAAAGGTTCAAAACGTGTCCCCCAGGCAGGCCATCAAAGTAGGCCAAGCACAGTCACTCGCTGTGCCGCAGTGTGGAGGACAACGTCCCAGCTGCAAAGTGACTGTGGACTGCTGCATCAGTGTGAGTGTGCTTGCGAGTGCAAATGGCAGAATCATGCAGTGCCAACAAAGGGTCACTCACCTTGAAACAATCATTCACAGTGTGGGCAAACCGGCTAGCCCAGACTGCCCACTGATGTAATAAATAGGGGTAGGGGACATGCGCGGGTTGATATGTCACCCTAATCGGTTTGCAAGCTACTGCGAGTAGTGATTTTTTTAAAATGATTTCTAAATTGTAGGGTCCACGCAGAGCTTTCAAATTTGACTCGAATACCCACAAAGACCACCTCTGCAGATCTGCTGCACTAGAATACGACCACTGAAATCATTTCAGGGTCCCTTTAAGCACCACCCAGCTGGTCTCCCAAAAAGATAAGTTGTTGGCTCATCCTCCCCCCTCGAGAAAATTGCATATGCAATATGCACAAGACATGAAAGCTAACACGACAAGTCACAAGAAAAGCAAACATGCCTTGCGCAATTGGAGAGTAGCCCTCCCATCAAGTAGCACGTGACTGTGCCTCATGTACAGCAAGTCGCTGGCTTACATCTATGCTTTTAGGGCAATGAGCCATCAATTACGCCTGTGCAGAAGTTCAATGACTATAGACACCAAATCCTGGTTGCATGTTTTCTTCTTTGTAATAATACATAAGACAATAATATACATGAATCGCCATGTGGTATTTACGTACAACTGCTGAATAATTTACAATCCTATTTCTGCTTTCACACTATTTCATTTTCAGCTTCAACAGGTGATCAATGACTGTGATGTCAAAGTTCAGTATTGGTCGTTGCACCTTCTACAGGAGGTGCAGCGGCAGTATGGCATGGCGGACGAGGCAGTGATAGTGCTGCTGCTAAAGAGTACATCTGAACAGGGAATACCTTTTGTGAAAAATTTAGCGGATATATAAGCAGCAGCAAATCACTATCAGAGGCAATAAACTACTTAAAGGTCAGTTGGTCAACATTATAGGCTTGAGCTAAATTGCCGTAGAGATGTGTATCAAATCGCTTTTCTTTTATTTTTTTGAGGCATGTTCCCAAAGAGCACTGAATTTTATTTAGAGCATGCTGGCGTTATGCCAGGCACAGCAACTGCTAGTCTATCAGCAGCGTATGTTGGTCAAGCAAGTGGTAATAGAGGAGGCAATATATCTTTTTGTCCCGAACGGCTGCTGAAGAATATTTCAAGTTTCATGGGGCAGAATATTAACAATCATAATATTGCTTTTTTGACTAGTACCAGATATGTATGGCACCTTATGATCGAGTGACCCCATGCCAGTTCTCATAACCACATTAGTAGGTTATGCAGGCATTTTGCTCATTCCTTGTAAGGAATGAAAATGTAAATGTAAAATTATTGCCATTCACTTCACATTTTTGTAATGGCGATGGGAACAAAGAGACGGGTTTTTGCTTGAGATGAGAATGGACTGCAAGTGTAAAACATCCGTACCAAACAACTGCGACACGATAAGGTTGCTGTGAAACGCATGAAACTGAAGGAGTAAGCTTTTTTTTTCTGGCAATGTCAGTCACAAGAAATTACCACTGTTTCTTCCACAGGTGCATACTTTCAAAGCAGTACACTACCTTTGTGTAGTTGCGGTTGCCTAAAATTTATTCCCTGTGAATTGGAGTTGCTATGAAGGATGTAATGAACAAAATTGTCGACAGGAAATCACTGAGAGGCAGCAGGCCTTTAAAAGCCGTGTTCGTATGCACCGTGGAGACCGATCACCTGCTCCCTTTTGAAGCCAAAGCTACGACAGTATGAAAAGAAAACTGACAATTTTTTTTGGCACATTCACAGTAGCAAGCAACGGCGCCATTCCGCACGCTTGTGCCCAGTGTCGCTGTATCATTGTGAACAAAGCTCCTGTATGGGAGCCGAACATCTCAAGCTCTTAATTAATTCATTTAAGGCCAGTGCTTGCATTCTTTCGTTTCCATCCCATCCGCGACCAAACGACTGCCACAGCTAGTGCTTCAACATCTTATACAGTATTGTGCGTTTTTATCGCTGACATGTTGACGAAGGAGCGCCGACCAAAGAAAACAAAAAACAAAAACAGACAGGGCGCAGGGAGCGTGCGTAGATTGGGTTAAGATTTCCATCGTTGCGGTTGAGGGTGTGACTAGTAGTTTGGATGATTAATGATTTCAAGTGCAGGCGAGGGTATAGCTTCTTTTCCGTTGAAAGCACGTGTGCCCGACCCCAGTCGATGTCATGGCCTGTAGATACTGCGTGCTCGGCGATAGGATTTGAATCCACTGTTTTGTTACGTACATCGTTACTATGTCGGCGCTCCTTCTTCTTCGTCAACATGTTTGTCCCCGACCAGACGAGTTTTCGTCGAACTCTCGACTTTATCGCTGACACTTTCAAAAATTTCCCCGCCTCAACCGCTGGCTCGTTTGCGGTGAAACTGCACGCAGAGCTTGCGTATTATGGTAATTTTTGTATCGTAGAAAGTTTGACAATGGTACTTACTTAATTCAGGCGCACATGATGCGAAAACGTAAGCGTCTACGAGAGATCGGCGAGCCACAACCCGCAGAAGACGCTTTTTCGCTGAGAACCGGCAGTGGCGCCATCTGTTTTCGGCAGCGGAAAGCGTCACGACTAGGCCGCCGAGGCGAGCATTGCAAACAATATTCTTTAAAAGGTAAAGCCTCGTTAAATCATTTGTTCTGATATTTTTCCGCTTAATTAGTCGAAAATGTTGTAAGCGCTTCAGTAGAAGCAGATGAAACGACAGGAACAGCATATTCAAACGGCCCGCGCTCCTTGCAACGCTCTCCTCGACGGCCTTGTCGTGACGCTTCGCGCTACCGCAAACAGATGGCGCCACTGCCGCCCTTCAGCGAAAAAGCGTCATCTGCGGGTTTTGGTTGCCGATCTCTACGTAGACGATTATGTTTTCGCATCATGCACGGCTCAACTAAGTAAGTACCGTTGTCAAACTTCCTACGATACAAAAGTTACCATAATACGCAAGCTCTGTGTGCAGTTTCACCGCAAACGAGCCAGCGGTTGAGGCGGGGAAATTTTTGAAAGTGTCAGCGATAAAAACGCACAATACTGTATCTGACGTGCAAGTTATGACTGTCACACTTAGTTGGCACCCATTGTTGAAGAGACACCGTATATATTTAAGTTTTTAACGTTGTAAGAGACGCTTCCCAGTTCGCAGGAAATTTAATACTTTAGATTTCCACACGCTAATGTTTTGTGTTTTCTGATAGCTTACCTTTTCGCTGGTTGGGTTATTGCCGCAGCGTTGTCACCGGACGAGTGCACCCAAGTTGGTCATGAACTGCGGTTTGAGGTTTATGAAAGCTGTCGCGGCGTTCCGGCGATGTCACTCACATATCGTTCGAAGCGAAGAACTACGCTTCGTCGGCTTCGTTCTGGCCATCTCTTGCGGTGACGGTATTCTTTGAACAGCGCTGTGTGGGGCACATCGAGCCTACGTAGCTCGACTCGCTGATTCCAGTTGCTGAGGGTCGAAGCGTGGTATGCGTAAGCGTTTAATTAACTTACATATTGAATACCTTTGCAAAAATAAAGACGGAATCGAATTAATTTAGACAACTTCACGCAGCACCGAGCAGTAGCCCATCTGACTTCGTGGCAAACACGATGCTGCTGCCCTGCCAATTTCGAGATCAACAAAAGACTGGCACAGCATTTTTGTAAAGTATTTTATTTTTATTTTATACTCATTTCACAAAATGAGGCATTTTTAGCAAAATGGTTGATTCAAAACTGCGTCTTATTATTCCGCTAAATTTGGCAGAACTTGCTTTGTTGGTTGCCCTGTTGGTGCGGTTGGCTAGGAAGATGGCCGCGTCCAGGGCGGAAAACGCGTTTCCTTAAAATTTTGCTGCAGATTGCTTGCCTGCATCTTTACAGCTTTTCAGCAGTGATTTTTAGCAGTTGTGGTGTAGTTTACCTTTGTAATATGACGAGGCGTTCCCTCTTAATGTGTGAAATCAACCTCCGAAAATGCATTCGTTCTGCAGGCACTTCATCGCATGGATTTTGTGCATCTCGGAAGGCCTTGTGATTTCAGCGGCACAGTCCGCCGCTGCTGGTCTCTCATTGCTTTATTTTTTTCTTACTCCAGTAGCAAACCTGTTGTGTGCTCCACTTCTGGTATTTTGTGCCTTCTCATTATCCCTCATTGGGTATCCACCGCAAGGCACTACCGTCATGTGGTGAAAAGCTGTGACGCCAAATAAGACGAAATTTGATGGACCGTTGTCGAGGTGGAACAAATTTTGGCCTTGCTAGATTGTCAGGACGTGCTCAAGTGCCTAGCATGTGCATTGTAGTGAGATATTTGTGCCGACTTCAAACTGCCGAAGAACCGCAAGATGCTTTGGTTACCTTGTACAGAAGAACGTGCTCTTTGGCTGAGTCGCATTTTTGCTGTGCTGTGGGCACACAGTATGCAATGTAAGCCTGTTCTGGTTGTTTATAACCAATTTATAATCCTGTATGCTACTTGACATTTTTGCCTTTCAGTAAACAAGTCAAAATGAGGCCTATTGCATATGCCCCTTCCTATTGTTTTTCTAACACTGGAACACTACGCGTTCGACCAAATAAATGTTTGTGTACCAGCCTTACTTCAAGCAAGTTAACACGCACTGGATTCTCTTGACGTGCTCATTCCTCGAGAACATTATTGACATTTCGTAACGAAACTATAAAGAAACTATAAAATGTACTGATGGCAAAAACTTTTCTCGTTAAAGGGCATATAGGGTACTCATACAAGCTGTCATCTAAAAAGCTGTAGCTATCCCATCTTTCAGTACAAGCACAAGTTATAGTAAACGCACAAAACTGCAATATTTGAGCAATGCGAGCTCAAAATAAAAATAGTTTGGCTCATAACAGCATGAACAGCTGGTGACAAATGCCATAACAGGAGGACTGACATCTCCAGGTGTGAGTTGCAGGTAGTGTAGGGTCTGCTAAGGGGTGTGTTCAGAGTTCACTTAAGAGCTAATAAGTTACATTATATTTCAATTCCTTATAGGCAACCTGTGATGAAGTCTGCTGCGTCGATTGCGGTGCTGCAACACAGCCTAGCAAGAGAGCATGAATTTTATAGTGGCAACCATGGTGCTTTTCAAAGCCACCTGCCTGCTTTTATAGGCATAAGCATGTGTGCCCTGTCGAAGCCACATGTGATGTGTGTCAGCTAAGTGGGGTACGATGGGGGCACCTAGGCAAGGGATGTTATCAGCCAAATGTGCACTTTCATAATCATTCCTAATGTGGTGTTGCATTTGTCACTGCCAAAGCAGCTGACAGCAGCAGTTTTTAGACGCACATTTGAACAATATATATATTTTTTTTCACAGGAGGCATTATCTTACAGGGAAGGCGTGAAAACTCGTCTGCCACCCAGAAAAATTGTTTGAAAACAAACGCACATTGGTGACACGGGCGTGACCAAATTCTACAAGGTGCCAACTGCACCTGTGAAGTGAAAAGAACCACCGTGCGTTGCTTGTGCCTGTCGATAACGTGAACTGCACTAGCACAGCAGAAGCTGGAGGTTTGTTTTCAACCTGTGAAGCTCAAGGAGGTGAGATGCGAATGTGCAGAGCAGCCATATGAAACAGGCAGATTGCAGTGCTGCCTGGGCACTGCAGGCTGCCTATGAACACAACATTGACAAATATTTAATCCTGAATGCACCCATTTCATGTGTTTGTCAATGCACCTTGCAACTCTCAAGTCAGTTCTGAAAGAACTATTGAAATTGCTTAACTTTCTGTTTTCATAAAGCAGCTAAAAGTTTAAGAGTATTTATGGTATAGGTATTTGAAAGGATTCCTGAGCAATATTAATTAAAAGTAGGATTCGATTTTTACGCACCAAAGCAGCATAACGTAGAGTGCTTCACAGTTTCAAGCTTTGTGCTCAGCACTGTAATACACTACTTCGTAGTGGTGCGAGTAGCTTCGTTATACAGTCATTGCTATATGGACATCAAGTTAAGTACTCTCCTTTTACTACTTTTGCTCTTCTATGTTCACCTTCTCAGGCATGAGTTCTTTGCCATGTTCACTTCATTCATCTCATTGAATGAAACTTCAACAAATGTGAATGGGCCTCTGTGGTAATGCAGCAGCAAAACCATTCTGCTGGACAAACCAGGTTACAGGTTTAATTTAACAGTACATCTTCCTGGGCTTACAAACTAAACATTTTGACAGATTTGCCTGTCTGGGAGGCAGTCAACGAAAAAAAGTCGCCATTGACCGCCTACCCACAGTGCGACGTGACTAACATCCTTAACCGCCCTCCCCCACGCCTTTCACATCGCAGCTTTCGTTCCTTTGACCCCCTCCTCCCCTCCATACTTAAAAGACGCTAGCTACTGCCCTCAGTCGCCCCTGATGAAGGAGCCGAGCCGGCTTCAAAACGGGTTAAAATTAAAGTTTTTGGTTGGAGATGTGCAGTTTATTAGTCTTGCAGGGCTAGTTGGTGGAGCATTGCCTAACAAAAGGCAAAAAAAGCACTGAATTTAACACACCCCACAGAAAGACGGACAGGACGGGCGTTGACTCCAACTGTGTTTATTGAAGGCCACATGTAGCATATATATAGCCCGAAGAAGGTGAACGCATGCACATTTCCCATATGGCAAAAAAAAAATCAAAAACACTACACAGACTGAAACTACTCATTATTGAGTATTTTTAAACAATCTATGTTCACTTGCTCGCAGGGAGATAGAAGTGCTACTTATGCACTTGTCACCTCTCTCTTTGATAAAGAAGGCTTCAGCCAGTTCGTGAGCTAATCTATCTTTACTTCCAGCTAGAATTGATCTCCCCAAATTGTGGTTCAGTTTTTCCCATTTTTATCAATGCAAGAGCGGCAATGAACAGGTAGGTTTTCGAAAGAATATGATGCGTTCCCTAATGACCTTTTGTGTTCCCCAGCACGCTCGTTTACTCAGCGTCCAGTCTGGCCGACATACTCCTTGCCACATGTAAGGGGGATCTCAAACCAAATCCCTCCTTTCAGAAATTCGTTTGCACGCAAGTTTTCCAAACACGGTCGCCTAGTCCGTTCTTTTTCTCTTCCCCCAGATGCAGAGACAAGAAAGAAAAGAAATTCGCCTTCACCAGTCCCTTGGCGTCGCACGTGTGGCGCGAGCAAATGAAAAAAGAAGAGCGCATTCTTCGATTGTTCGATTTTCCAGGGAGCGGTGGTTTCAAGCCTGTCCTCTTACGGTTGCCGCTTCTTGGCTTTTCCGATGTCTCCTCCAGCGACCCTCAGACATCATTTAACGAGCCTCAAGTGCTGCACTGGTCTACCACCAAACCGCAACAGCACGACTGGATCCATGGCTTCGTGCAAGCAGCCGATCGCCGGCTGGATCACATCGTCCAGGTGCCCGTCCTCCTTACCTCCGACCAGCTCCGTGGCACGTTCAGCGACAGCCACTGACCATGGCCGCCTCCTATTAGGACGTACCAAGGTAATTAACCACCATGAAGACCTTAGTCATCAGCAAGGGTAGCGGCATTCGACGTCGGTGTCCGATGTCACCCTGCCCTCAAATCATGGCGCTGCCGCCCAACCACCTCACAGCGCCACGGACCCCGTCTTCGCCGAACCGCTGCTCTGTCCAGAAAGAGTCTGCTGGCACTGTTGAAGGGTGGCCATCCAAGAGTATAAGCTCCAGATTTTGTGGGCGAAGCAAGCTGGAAGTGGTGGCAAGACTGTTCCGCAGGAGCAAGGACAGCGACATTCGCCGTCGGTGTCCAATGTCACCCTGCTCGCGGTTCCTGGCGCTGCCGTCGAACACCTCACAGCGCCACGGACCCCGTCTTCGCCGAACTGCTGCTCTGTTCAGAAAGAGTATCTGCTGGCACTGCTCCAGGGTGGCCATCCGGGATTAGATGCCGCCAGGTTTTGTCAGCGAAGTCAGCTGGCATGGGGGCAAGAAGGTTCGGCCGGAACAAGGACACCGGTATTCGACATCGGTATGTGTCGTTGCTCGCGGCGTCTCCGTCTGACCATCTCACATCGCCATGAACCCCGGCCGTCTTCACCCAGACGTTTCCCTTTCCTGAAAGAGTATCTGCTGGCATTGCTCCAGGGTGGCCATGGAGGAGTCGAAGCCTCCAGATTTTCTTGGCGAAGTCAGCTGGACGTGGCGGCAAGATTGCTCTGCCGGAACAATTAAGGACACCGGTATTCGATTTCGGTATGTGTCCCGTCTCGCGGCGTCTCCGTCTGACCATCTCACAGCGTCATGAACCCGATCTTCGCCCAGCCGCTTCTTCCAAAAAGAGTATCTGCTGGCACTGCTCCAGTGTGGCCGTCGAAGAGTATAGCTAGCCTTCAGATTTCCTGGGCGATGTCTGCCTGTCGTTAGGGCAAGATGGCTCTGCCGGAACATCATCGTCATCATCATCAATCTGACTACGCCCACTGCACGGCAAAGGCCTCTCTGTCTCTTCAATTAACCCTGCCCTTTACCAGCTGCGCCCGCCCTAAAGGCTCCGGATTTTCTATAGAGGCTAACTAAGCTGGAAACGGGGCAAGACGGTTTGGCCGGAGCAAGGACGCCGGTATTCGACGTCAGTGTCAGATGTCACCCAGCTCGCGGTTCATGCCGCTGTCGACCGACCACCACATGTCTACATGGTTATCTTCGTTAAGGTGCCCCTCCCTAATAAAAGTATATGCTTGCACTTCTCCAGGGCGGCCGTGGCGTCGTCGCTAGCCTGCTTCCACCGTGAGGAAAAGTATCTCCTGGGACTACTGCAGCACACCAGTGGAATGGAAGAGGCTACCAAAATTTCTCTCCACGGCTTCCGCTGGTCGTGCTCGCAATAGGGTGGATATTGCAAAGGCTGTATTAGCGGACGCAGTAACTCCGTGATTCGAACTTTCGAACTTGCTATCTCACCACGCATTTAGAGTTATCGCGATTGTATATAACGTTACACAGCGACCGTTGCAAGAGGGTCATTTGATTCGTGGCGTGGCGTCCAGCGCATGAACTCCCGACTCCCCGGTGCTTTGACTGCCGCGTATAAGTAGTCGTTCGAGGCTGTGGACTATTAGTTCCTCTAATGAGTTGGCACAGGTGTTAGAAAGTCCTGGAACTTGGGTGAAGCCAGCGGCAAAATATGCAGAAGCGCCCACAAATCAACTGCAAAGATGCTTAAACATCGTATTTTCGCGTTTTGGGTGTTCGAACCCGACCGCGGCGGCTGTGTTTTTATGGAGGAAAAACGGTAAGCCGCCCGTGTGCTGTGCGATGTCAGTGCACGTTAAAGATCCCCAGGTGGTCGAAATTATTCTGGAGCCCTCCACTACGGCACCTCCTTCTCCCTTCTTTCACTCCCTCCTTTATCCCTTCCCTTACGGCGCGGTTCAGGTGTCCAACGATATATGAGACAGATACTGCGCCATTTCCTTTCCCCAAAAAACTAATTAGAATTAGTATTATCGCGTCGTACTTAATATTCCGTCACGTTATACTTAAAGATATATAGATCGCTACCTGGGAATATGTTGAGTAAAATAAATTGTGCATGCATTCTTCAGTGTATCTTATTTTATACATAATATTGCTGCTATGGTTTAGCGGCAATAGGTTGGGCTAAAGTCCCTTCATGAGCTTTTCTAGAAAAAGCTCATCTAGGGACTTTAGGTTGGGCTCCTGAGCTCAAGGAAGATTGAAAATTAGTTTTTGGGGAAAGGAAATGGCGCAGTATCTGTCACATCTCGGCGGACACCTGAACCACGCCGAAGGGAAGGGGTAAAGGAGGGACTGAGAGAAGAAAGAGGTGGCGTAGTGGGGGGCTTCAGTATAATTTGGACCACTTGAAATCTTTAACGTACACTGACCTTGCACAGCACACGGGCGCCTTTGCGTTTCGCCTCCGCCGAAACACCCGCGGCCGCCGCGGTCAGGTTCGACCCCGGGTACTCCGGATCGGTAGCCGAGCGCCCTAACCACTAAGCCACTGCGACGGTTGAGCTCAAAGACGCTGGATCGAATTTCGGCCGAGGTGGCCTCATTTTTTCTAAAACAATTGCTAAAAACGTGGGGTGCGTTCATTACGGGGGGGGGGGGGGGGGGGGGCAAAATATTCAGAAAGTACTTGACGTCGTCAAAACGGGACGAGGTGCACTTCGTCCCGTATATATCTCACCATGGTGGGTTATATACTCGTAGCACGACTCACCTACTAAAGGAAAAGAAAAATTGACTCCAGCAGGTTTCAATGCTCGACAGCATGGTTAACAACGTACGTACATCTTCTACCTGCACGTTTAGCCCGCGTAGCGGCCCCCAATACAGTTCAAAAAGTGTTCAACTAAGAGTTAATTGCAGCACATGCAACTCACATTTAGCTCGGCACGTCGAGTTGAGAAACCCTTCTTGGCTAGGCGTGGTTATTGTTGGTTCTTAGATTCCTTGCGGAACATTGCTATTGGCTACCATCATCTGCAGAATTCGCCCCAAAAGAAAGGAGCGCATTTATAGTTTTGAAGATTGTGGGCGGAGGGCAACATAGTGTGGATCACGTTGAGACCAACTTCTGGTAGGCGTCTTCAGAAGCATGCTACCGCTACCCTTGGCCCTGAGAGACTCAAATCCATTGCGCATTCGCACCTCCTGCATTGGCGCAGAACATCCGGATCATAATGTAACGTTTCAACGATAACGATACCCGTGATCTTAGTTTTACGGGGATGCCTTTGTAGGAACGTCAGGTTGTTCGCAAACGAATATTCCTCAAACATAATAAGGGAGTAATTATCTTTAGCATCCATAAGGGAATTCCCCTAGACCTTGAACCCACATTCTTCAAACGCATAAAAATTAATGTCATTTGACCTTCCTGTGAGTTTTAAGCTTCCAAACTGTCACGTCACGCTGCCTCCTAGAGTTTTTGTTTGTGTTCGCCAAACCAATTTATTCAAGCGTTGTTGCTGTTTGAGCGCCTTTTCCGTCCATCTTTTCACTTGTGTAGTATGAGCCTACTTACATGCCTCGGTTGCTGACCCGAAAGACGCGGTTTCGACCGGGCCGCGGCAGCGGAATTTCTATGAAGGCGAAATTCTAGAGGGCCGTGTACTGTGCGATGTCAGTGCACGTTAAAGAACCCCAGGTGGTCGAAATTTCCCGAGCCCTTCACTACGGCGTCCCTCATAGCCTGAGTCGCTTTGGGACGTTAAACCCCCATAAACCAAACCAAACCTACTTACATGCCGTGAGCAATTAATTTGCCTCTTGAGCTGCTGCCGGGAACAGGCCTGGGCCGTGCCTTACGGCGAGCTCGACAGCTCAGTAAATTGATAATTCCCGGTCTGAGCTGGGATCGGGCTTTGAATATCCCGGCCTCAGAATGAGATTGTGCAATGATCTACTTCGCGGCTCATTTGACCGGTGATGAACGGCCTGTTAACACGGGACTAGAAATAACAAGAAAAAATTGACGTATAGGTGTGTACTACGTTCATCGCGCATGGTGAGAACCTAAAATTTCGCCGCCGCTGTGGCTCAGTGATTGTGGCGCACGGCTGTTGACCCGAAAGACACGGCCGGGTTCGATCCTGGCCGCGGCGGTCGAATTTCGATAGAGGCAAGTTCTAGAGGCCCGTGTACTGTGCGATGTCAGTGCACGTTAAAGAAACCCAGGTGGTCGATATATTACCGGAGCCCTTCACTATACGACGTCCCTCATAGCCTCAAGTCGCTTTGGGTCGTTAGACCCCAATAAACAAGAAACTAACTAAAAACATCTGTCCACACTGCTTGGAAGCGTTATATCGATATTTACTTGTTGGGTCGAGACGATGTCTGGATCCAGCGTCGAC
This sequence comes from Amblyomma americanum, assembly GCF_052857255.1. Lineage (NCBI taxonomy): Eukaryota > Metazoa > Arthropoda > Arachnida > Ixodida > Ixodidae > Amblyomma > Amblyomma americanum. The sequence continues at coordinate 304,323,631 of NC_135497.1, read as the reverse complement.
TGTCCCAGCTGGCATTTTTTTAAATGTTGAAATAATGTTTTCCTAACCGTAAGATAAACTTATTCACGAAAGAAGCAACACATATGCACCTTTTTATAAAACGTTAAAATAGCACTGCAGAGCACAGTTAGAACAATCAACAAGGCCGACAATACAGCACAAGTGAGCAAAACAATAATTGATATATATATATATATATATATATATATATATATATATATATATATATATATATATATATATATATATATATATATATATATATATATAGCATGGTGGAAGAATTATTTCTGCTCTGCCGTCTTCCAACTGTCCGTTGATCCTATCACACACTAAGGAGCCAAATGCACGGTATCTCGGACACCAGCTACTTTCGAAGTGCTGCTGCATGTTACACCTTTACTTCTTTACTTTCTGTGGTATAAATGGTCTGCCCATGCGCTGCTTAAAGGCGACAGTTCATTGCATCACGTTTCTGAATAGCGTTTACCATGCAATACAGCTATACGTGAACCGGGATGCATGGCTATCGGAAAAATAACCATAGCTCGCCTTGTTTCTACGCTCTTTTTTTAGTACGCTGGAGCAGTTCAGTTCCCCATCCTCATAGCATGCGCCAGCTAGCCTCATCACTGTCATCATCATCATCATCAGCCTTACTACACCCACTGCAGGGCAAAGGCCTCTCCCATGTCTCTCCAATTAACCCTATCCTTTGCCAGCTGCATCCACCCTTTGCCTGCAAACTTCTTAATCTCATCCGCCCATCTAACCTTCTGCCACCCCCTGCTACGCTTACTTTCTCTTGGAACCCACTCCGTTACCCTTAAAGACCAGCGGTTATCTTGCCTTCGCATCACATGCCCTGCCCAAGCCCATTTCTTTCTCTTGATTTCGACTAGGATGTCATTAACCCGTGTTTGTTCCCTCACCCACTCTGCCCGCTTCCGATCTCTTAACGTTGCACCTATCATTTTTCTTTCCATGGCTCGCTGCGTTGTCCTTAACTTAAGCTGAACTCTTTTCGTTAGCCTCCACGTTTCTGCCCCGTAGGTGAGTACCGCTAAGATTATGCTGTTGTACACTTTCCTCTTGAGGGAAATTGGTAAACTGCCACTCATGATCTGCGAGAATTTGCCATATGCGCTCCACCCCATTCTTATCCTTCTAGTTATCTCCCTCTCATGATCCGGATCAGCTGTCACTACCTGCCCTAAGTAGACGTATTCCGGCACAATTTCTAGGCTCTCGCTGCCAATTGTGAACTGTTGTTCCCTTGCTAGACTGTTGAACATTACCTTGGTTTTCTGCATGCTAATTTTTAGACCCATCGATCTGCTCTGCCTGTCTAACTCGTTGATCATGATTTGCAGTTCACCTCCTGAGTGACTCAGCAAGGCAATGTCATCAGCAAATCTCAGATTATTTAGGTATTCTCCATTTATTCTTATTCCCAACTGTTCCCAATTCAGGCCTCGAAATACCTCCTGCAAACATCACTGTACCACAGATTAATTTATACTTCCCTAAGTACCCTGCATCGCAGCTTTAAGACATGTATTTCACCTTATCTTCTTGAAGACATGCGACCACGGGAACGAACGGGGGCTCTCGTTGCTTTATTTTTTTAAGAACTGCATTTCTTGTAGCTAACTGTTATCATCGACTGCCTCTTTTCGACGTTGAATTGGTTATCTTGTGAATGAATAATTACGATAAACTTTTTTATATCCCTCCTCCCCTATAATAACTCTTAACCGTGCACCAGACAGGAGACGCAGAACGCACCATCATAACACATACATGCATGTAGCAGCATATCCGTTCGCGGAAGCTGCATGCCTCAGCTAAAATTTGACTTACGCAGGAAAAACCGTCTGTGTATATTTGAAACGCATCCACAATTAAGGTCACGAACATGTAACAAAATCGAAGTTTCCACAAAAACGTCGCCTGATATGGCGTCAATGATTGTTTAATTAGGAAATCATGTGTCCCTGATAAAAACCGGCATTGGTGCAGCTAATTAACCAAGCAGACTCTCTTGCTAGCTTCTTTAAAACTGTTAATTTCAGTGTAAGTATAAATACATGCGTATCGACTCGTTCTTACAATTTCTGGTGACTTGCTTACGTGGCTCAATAACTATAAGAACGGCGGGACGGCAAAACGATTTTTGTTGGGGTATATAAGGATTGGATTGCAAAAGATTTATTTCGTCAGAAGGCAAAATGCAGATGATCCATGCTAGGTGGCTATCAGTCCACGGCTGACATTGACCTTAGCAGCCCATTCAATGGCCCGGGTTTGAACGCCCAGGTCTGAGCTGACCAACACGGCCTCCCATTGCTCGAGAGTAGGAACTTGTATTAGAGATTCCGGTGGCGGCTCCTCTTTACAGTTCCACAATATGTGATCGTAAGTGCCTATTTCGCCACAGAGTGTACATTTCGGGTCGCCATCATCGGAACAGAATTTTGATAAGTAACGAATGAGTGAATGAATGAGTGAATGAACTTTATTCCCGTCATTATGGGGCCTCACGGTCGGGGCGCAGAAATTAGGAGGGGGTGCCTACCGGCCGTGTTAAGTGAAAGCCCACGGGGCCGTTGCCCCCCCCCCCCCCCCCTGCGCACCTGTTACCAGGAGCGATCATGCCCGGGGAAGGGGGGGGGAATCGAGGAATGTACGTCGAGGCGTGACGCCCGCTTAGGGTGAGAGCTGCGCATTCCACTGGGCTCGCGACAGGAGACAGATAAGTGGTTGACACCCAAGGAGCTTGCGCAACTTGCCGAACAATATGAAGACAGTAGGCGTGGGCGCCGCCAAAGGGCTGCAGAGGAGCCGAAAAAGTATGAGGCAAAACCGCGTGAGCCACGGAACCAAGGAAATCGATCCAAGAACGAGCACAGGGAACCGCCAAAATGCTATGGCTGTGGTAAATTCGGTCACGTGCAGTGGAACTGCCCACAGAAGGTCTGGTAATGAGCTAGGTCGTCACCAGCAGGACGCAAATATGACAGCGAGAGCCGCGGTCGAGTCCGTAACGCGAGCTGAGGTGGCAACAAGAGGTTTGGCGCTGGTATCACGGCTGACATGGGTGGATCTCGTGTGTGGGGAACAACCGCTCAAAGCGTGCCTCGATTCAGGCGCAGACATCACCGTGTTGAGACGAAAAGTGGTGCCTGAGGAAGTCCGAAAGCAATGAAGTGGGACGGTACGCTTACGAGGTGCGTTCGGGCACACCGTAACAGCCGAGCTCTTTCATATTCCGCTGGGCTTACGCACGGAAGATAGCGGCGCAGGCCCGCAACTAGTCACTTTATGCGCGGTTACGGATGAGCTAACTGGAAAGGTCGATGCCCTACTGACCCCGGACGTTTTCGAGGCACTCAAAAGAGAGCAAAGAGAAGCCGCTGATCTCGCGGTGAGGATAATACAAGCAGAAACCGAGATCGCACAACATGATCAGAACAGATCACGGGAGTTGGAATTTGAACCAAGCGAGGGCGCAGAAGAAAATGGGACATCAGAAGGTATACAGCTCGCGCCAACGCGGACAGACGAGAGCATGGCGGACCCTACGTTCGCCAGTGAGCAAAGAGGAGATGCTTCCCTGGCAGACTCTTGGTCACAGGCGCAGGCCGGAACGCATAAAATGGTAATAGAAGGAGGACTACTCTTTCACCAGGAAGTGTTGGATGGCAGACGGTGTCGACAGCTCGTACTCCCGCAGAGTCGTCGGAAAGAAGTGCTAACTCTTGCGCATGATATGCCTTGCGGAGGACACTTTTCTGAAAAGAAAACTAAACAGCGTATCCGCAGTGCGTTTTTCTGGCCTAGCCTAGCTGCCGACGTCAGACGGCATTGTCAAATCTGCCATACTTGTCAAACGTTTTCGAGGAGAAAGACGACAGATAGGGTACCGATCACACCGCTTACTCGGCCAAGGGAACCTTTCGAAGTGATTTATTTGGACTGCATTGGACCTATCGAGCCCGTATCATCGCGGGGACATCGATACGCTTTATGTGTTATCGATCTATGTTCCAGGTGGCCAGAGGTGATACCGCTGCGCTCACTAACAGCTAAGGCCACGTGTCAAGCGCTTCTCGACATTTTCGCGCGGTTCGGTGTCCCTCAGCTGATTTGCTGCGACCAGGGAACAAACTTCACCTCAGCACTGACTCGGGAACTCGTACAGCGCTTGGGGATAAACATGAGGTTTTCGACGCCGGAGCATCCGCAAAGCAATGGCATCATTGAGCGCTGGAACGGCACGTTCAAGGCGATGCTCAGACACATAATAGGTGACCACGCGCGCGGGTGGGACCGGTTTATTCCATGCATGCTGTGGGCATACCGAGAAGTTCCACACGAGATCACGGGAGCGTCCCCGTTTGAGGTTATGTATGGGCGCGTCCCTCAAGGCCCATTAAGCATCCTTCAAAGGACATGGACAGGGAACTGGACACCACCTACGGGCCTAAACAAGGCTACGTCAGAGTATCTGATCAAGCTGCGGCAGCAAATGGCTGAAGTAGCTGAGAGGGTAGATCACCAAATCAAGCAGCTGCAGAAAGCGTATGCGGAGAAATACAATCTGAGGGCACGGGCCAAAGGGTTCTGTCAGGGTGAGGAAGTCCTCGTGTTAGATACGAACCAGCAGAACAAGATGCGACCTAAATGGGTGGGCCCAGCAACGATTAAAGAGCATAGACGACCCGATAGCTATGTTGTCAAGTTCAGAGATGGTTCTGAGCGGTGGGTGCACGCCAATAGACTAAGAAAGTATTACGCCAGAGTGAACAACGTAGGCGTAATTTTTGAGTCTGACGGAGAGTTTGGGGATATAAAAGGTGTTCCGGAATTGCATAGTGGGAGTTACACCTTTGAATCCACACTACATGAGTCCACGCATCTGACTCAGGAACAAATCAGGGAGCTCGGTGAAGTGATAGGCCGATACGAAACGGTGTTCTCCGAACGGCCGGGGAAGTGCTTGGTTGGGGAACACAAGATAAACCTGGTACCAGGTGCCAAGCCAACAAGGGCTTACCCATACCGTGTACCGGTCGCACTTCGGCATGAGGTAGACCGACAGATCGGAGAACTTCTTCAAGAGGGTCTAATCTACCCTGTGGAGAGTAGCTATGCACACCCAATAGTCTGTGTTGCGAAGAAAGACGGAAATGTGAGGCTGTGCATTGATTACCGACAACTGAACGCCATATCAGAAGTAGATAGTTTTCCAATGAGCAACATCACAGAGCTGATTTACGAGGTAGCCAAGGCGAAGTTCATTTCTGTCCTTGACATGACTCGGGGCTATTGGCAAATAGCGGTGGAACACAACTCAACACAATACACCGCGTTTGCGACGCCCAGAGGTCTATTTGCGTGGCGCGTGATGCCTTATGGACTGCTCAATTCGGCAGCCACCTTCCAAAGGATAATGAATGGCGTCCTACAAAAGCACATTGGCTACGCGTGCGCATACATCGATGACGTGGCCGTCTACTCCGAAAATTGGCAGGAACACCATTTGGGTTAGACCATTTGGGTTATGTGCTGGCAACTATCAGGAGTGTTGGACTCGCAGTTAATCCTACAAAATGCAGGTTTGCGCAGCAAAGCGTCCGGTATTTGGGGCACGTGGTCGGGTCAGGCCATCATTCACCGGACCCGGAACGAGTTCAGGCAATGGGACGCCTTAAGCCACCGATTACCAAGAAGGAGCTGCGTAGCGCGCTTGGACTTTTTAACTATTACCGCGATTACGTTCCCTCGTATTCGGAGATAGTCCGCCCATTAACAGATCTCACCAACCGGCGTGTCCCGAATATAATCCCGTGGACAAAGGAAGCGGAACGGGCGTTTAACGCCGTCAAAGCCGCCTTGATCGAGTTGCCTATGCTCACGGCCCCTGACCTCAACAAAGAGTTCGTGTTGACAACAGACGCGTCGGAAAGAGCGGTCGGGGCATGTCTGGCACAAGAGGTTAACGGGCAAGAAAAACCAACTGCCTTTTTGAGCAAGAAACTGACGCCGCAGCAGGCTAAGTGGTCCGCCATAGAAAGAGAAGCTTATCCAGTCATATGGGCATTGGGGCGTCTGGATACATGGCTCTTCGGCGCGAGGATTAATGTAAACACTGACCATAACCCTTTGACTTACTTAACAAGATCAGCTTCCTCGAGCGCCCGGTTGACCCGTTGGAGCCTGGCTCTCCAGAAGTACAACCTTGAGTTCGCTCATATAAAAGGCTCTCTCAATAAATGCGCCGACGCCCTATCCAGGTTGGACACCGACTCCGACTCTGCCCCACGCGTTCCACAGAGGCGCTAATTTCGAACCACTGCAAATGCGAGTCAGAGCCAGCGTAGAAAAGAAAAAGAGAGAGATAAAAGGTAAAAAGAAAATAAAGGGGAGCAGAGAAGGGGCACGGCCTGTGCTAGGTAGATGGACCAGACATCGCGGGCCAAGGAACGTACGGGACGGTGGCCCAACCTGAGTGTGTGTGTATGAGTGCTTGTGGACAGACATCTCAAGTGCATTAATGATGGTCTCCTTGTGTCATGAGTGTTTAGACTGTTATTTGCTCGCAAAGAGAAAAATATGTAAATCTGAGTGTAGATGCATGCAACAAGATATCCTTGTGAACCTACTCTTTTCGCTATTGCCATAAGTAGTATGTGAAGTGCCCCTCCTTGGTTTGTGTTTTTTTTTGTGCTGGTACTTGTGCTTTCGCGCGTTTTGTATGTTGTTGAAGGCCGGATGCTTTGTGCTATTGTGGGCTTCGGTATGTTGTTTGTACAGCAAGTGTCCCCCCAACATTCTTGGTGGGGAGGTGTTAAGTGAAAGCCCACGGGGCCGTTGCCCCCCCCCCCCCCCCCTGCGCACCTGTTACGAGGAGCGATCATGCCCGGGGAAGGGGGGGGAATCGAGGAATGTACGTCGAGGCGTGACGCCCGCTTAGGGTGAGAGCTGCGCATTCCACTGGGCTCGCGACAGCCCACGGGGACAATGCCCCCCCCCCCCCCCCCCCCCCGCACCTGCTACCAGGAGCGATCATGCCCGGGGCGGGCCCTGGGCTCCGCCCACTAGTACATACGATGCAATTGCTTTGCTACTGGTCCAAATTGGGCGAGAGCTAGATTACTCAAGCTCCGCCCAATTATCGAAGGGGTTAAAACCCGCGGGAAACGACGACTTGGGGCGAGCGCGCCGAGTCTCAAGCTCGGCCGTTTTTAACAGCCTTTTTTTTAAACTGCCCTTTTTTAAACTGCCTTTTACTCACCTGTCTTTTTATGTCAGTGCCGTCTTTAATAAATAAGTTTTGCTTTGAGAAGCTGGAATTACTGCCACAACCGGCAACGTGTCGCCGGACGAAGACCTGAAGTACTCTTCGTACTGCTAACTGCCGTTCCCATCAGTAGGAGGGCAGGAAAGTTTAACTGGCCGGCTCTCAACACCGGAGACCGCGGAGAGTCTTGTAGTAAGCTGTCTCCGCCTGACGGATATCGATGAGGAGTCTTTGTTGATCCGGGTCGTGGCTCCGGATCAGCTCTTCCCAGGTGGCAAGGTCTCGGATGCTTTGTGATTTAGCCCCAGGAGAATCCTGACACTACCAAATTAAGTGATTTTGCGAAGTCATTCTGTGGCAGCTACTACAGAGCTCAGGCTCCCCAGTGTCTTCATCGCGTAGTATAGAGTACGGAAAGAATCTGTTGACCTGAAGCCTCCTCCAGGCCCTGCACTCCTTTCTGTGGCAGCTACTGCAGAGCTCAGGCTCCCCAGTGTCTTCATCGCGTAGTATAGAGTACGGAAAGAATCTGTTGACCTGAAGCCTCCTCCAGGCCCTGCACTCCTTTGGAGTGAGTGACCTATCCGGAAGTGAGAGTGTTATCCCATCCAGTCTAGTTGTTTCGGTTTTTTCTTTATACGTTATGAGAGGGTCTTTATTCCCACTCAGGGGCACTTCCAGAGCAGCTCGGATGTATAATTATCGAGCAATGCTGTGAGCAGCCTCATTCCCCGGAATGCTCTCATGAGCAGGAACCCATATGAGGGAGGCCTCTCTGCTTGAGGGGTATCTTCTTAGTAATTTGGCGGCTTGACTAGAGACCACCCCCTTACAAAACTTGTGAACAGCTGCCTCACTGTCAGACAAGATGATCTTGGCTTTGGTACTGACGCACGCTAGGGCAATAGCAGCCTCCTCTGCCACTAACGCATGCCTAGTGTTAATCGATGCTACAGTCACTTTCTCCCCATTCCCATCAACGGCGGCAATGACGGAAGCGCCATCGGACCCACAGGCTGCGTCGCAGAAGGCTATGTTACCCGGCGGGTCCCGGGCAAAATTGTTCGTCTTTGTTCGAGCTCTATGTCTTCTTTATCACGCTCCGGGTGCATGTTCTTAGGTATATTGGCAATTTTGGGATGCTTTCGAATGTCTAAGGGGGTTTCCTCTCGCTCTCCCCTAGGTCATTGAGGATCTGCCTGCCTGCCATTGAGGAGCTAAGCCTCCAAATTTGCGCTTCTCTTACTGCCCTGGTGATCTCCGCACAGGAGTTGTGGACTCCCATACTAAGCAGTTTCTCCGTTGAAGAGTTAGGTGGGATGCCGAGGGCTCTTTCGTATGCATTTCGCATTAACTCGTCTATTTTCTCCTCCTCTTTCTGACTAAGATTCATTATTATTATTATATTCGCGTATGCAATACTACTCACTATGAATGCTTGTACTTATCTCAGGCCTTTGTTTCTGAGGGAGATCCGCCTAAAGATACCTAAACTTGGGCGACATAGGTGCTAAGCTTCTTGATAGTGGTTGTGTTACGTCCGTTCGTCTGGACAAAGTATCCTAGGACTCCTATAGTGTCAACCCTAGGTACTAACGTACCCCCAACGACAACCTCTATCGGGCCGTATAGGTGAGGGAAGCGAGTCTCTTTCCTCATCTGGTCTTTGGTATTAAGCGAGATCTCATATTTTTGAGGGGAGCAGGAAAGCCCTCTCTCCAGAGCATAGTTTTCAACTACCTCTGCCGCTGCCTGCAGCCGGTATTAGATGTCAGCGTTCGTTCCCCCTGCTGTCCAAATGGTTATATCATCGCGATAAATGCTGTGCTTTAGCTCCAATAGAACTTCAGGTCATTCATTTCTTCGAGGAAGGTTTACGAACCCTTCCTCTAGTGTCGTTCGGCTTGGAAGATGGACAGGGGGCGTGCTTGTAGATGATGACAGCAGAGCATATATTTACAGCATACATATACAGAGAGTTAAACTGGAAGAAGCAGAAATTAATTTACAAAGAACAAACTTTGCTCTACTTTATTCATCGACCCGACGGGCTAGAGCCTAAGTACCACGTTATATGCTAAGCATGGAGCCCCAGCTCAGACTGGGCTGGACTGCATCCATTCACATGCGCTTTTAAGCACTTAATTAACAAAGGACTAAGGGCGGTCATTTTCAGTGGCCCGCCCTAAGCATCAATTCTCCAATAAAAATAACATGCGAGATGGGGACTACCCCGTGGGTTGGGCTTAGCCTCGAACCCAGGGTCTCGTTAACAACACAAACCAAATCAAAAACAAATACGCCACCACTCTCTCTCAAGTAAGAGTATCCACACGGTCTCCCTTCGGAGCTATTCCGATTTTCCTCACGCACACCGCCATCCCCCGCTTTCCGCTCACGTTGTTCGTCAAGTTCTTGACACTGATGGGCTCCCATCCATCATCAGTCCGCGTCGCCCGTCAGCAACAGAAGAGGGAGCGAAAGGGCCACGAGGCCGCCGCACTATCGACGGCGGGGCACGGCTAATAAGCATGAATGGGTTTGTCTGCCGCTCCGGCATACCAGATAAGGAGCGGCCCCCCACGGTTTGGGTGAGTACGGCATGTTCGCCATGACAGGTGTTTGTCACTGCCCTCCTGGAAATACGCTTTTGTTCACGAGGCACTGCGGGACGGCGCGGGTGCCTCTCTCCGATGATATAAGTCAATAGGGGGGGAGTCGGTGCGTCAAGCGACCCTGTTCATTCCCCGTATGCACTCGGGGGCTCTCGCTTGTACTGGGGAGCCGCTTCCGCGTGTGCCGGCGTCCTGCAAAGGTACGCAGCTGGAAAAAAGCGGCGGCCTTACAGCCCCTCAATTTTATTTAGCCTGTGGGACAGTCCTCTCGTGGCAAAATTGAAGAGCATTGGAGATAGGACTGAACCTTGAGGGGTCCCCTTATTGCCGAGCCCAATCTGCTTTGAGGAGAGCCCTACAAAGCTTATAGTGGTCTTTCGATTGCTTAAGAATTTTTTGACATAGTTAAAGCACTTGATGCCTACTTCGGCCTCACTGAGGCCTTCAAGGACCACTCTATGCTCCACATTATCGAAAGCTTTCGTAAGATCCAGCCCCAATATTGCACTGCCCCCTTTGTTCCGTCGGGATCAAGTATATCATGTTTAAGCCTTAACATGACGTCCTGTGCGCTAACACGCGGTCTATAGCCTACCATTTCAACAGGCCAGAGTCCCTCGCTCTCCATGTAGCGCGAGACTCTTGTCTGCACCACCTTTGCCATGAGCTTGCCCAAGCAAGACGTCAGAGAGATGGGTCGCATGTTGCCTAGGTCGAGACTTTTGCCTGTCTTAGGGATAAGTACTAATTTAGAGACTTTCGATTCGAATCTTCGGTAAGTCATCCCCGCCCCAGATCTTGTTCATTAGCTCAGTTAGAAAAGAGATAGAATTATCATCCAAGTTCTTCAGAGGTGTTGGTGACGCCATCAGGACCTGGAGCCGATTTCTTTTTGAGGTTCTGTAACGCTGCCCACACCTCTGCAACCTCGAACGAAGAATCAGTGCTTCTATTTTCCCCGCCTTCCTATTCCGGTAGGGGAGAGCCTGGTCCTTGACAAACATAGGTTTTGCGAATCTTATCTAGCAGGTCCTCATTACTCTCTTTAAAGTTATGCTTGATTTTGGTTTGATTTAGCCTGGTCTCCCTATTGGATTTGGTTGGATTAATCATATACCTGAGAATGACCCAGGTTTTGAATATACTCATATTAGATCCAAGTTCATCACACATCTCCATCCAGTTCCTTTCGCACAGATCAGCGGCATGATTTTCTACGCTTCCACCACGAGCTATCGAGCCTTGAAAAACGCGCGGAAACATGACGTCTGCAAAGTGCACAAGTGTGTATGCCGTTTGTAAACTACGACACCTCGTGCATACCGTTGCCACAAAATTCGGCGCATATTCGAAAAAACGGCACTGCGCGTAAGCAATCGCGCCCGCGCGCGGTAAAATAAAACAAAAAAAAAACATCGGGGAAGGCGCGCAGCCAAAATGAACGCATCGCGTAGGCTAAATTTAATCACTGAAGCTAAAATGAGCCCGTTTTGCTTATTGCTTACCGCGCGTTTTCTGCTAATGTCAAAGAAAGGATCGTTATCATAAAATAGTGTTTCGTCAACTCGCGTCATTGTTCCTGTGAAATATGCTGCTTCACAAGCGCAGTTTGCACTGCATAGCTGGACTGAAGCGCGTTTTGTGCGTGCACATTTTCGAGACGCTGCCCAGGATGTGCGGGACGCTGTTAATGCCGCAGCGGAAGGCTTCGGAATAATATAAACGACCTGGGTTTCAACGTGCACTGAATCTCTGCGTTGCGCCGCCACCGAAACGCAGCCACTACGCGTACGTACGGCGAGAAGAGCAGGTTGTAATGCGTGCCGTAGGACCTCAAAACTGCAGTCGCATTGGCTGAAGGCGAAAATGAAAACTCGTTTTTAGGTAAAGGAAATATCGCAGTATCTGTCTCACATAATATCGATGGACACCTGAACCGCGCCGTAAGGGAAGGAATTATAAAAGAGGGACTGAGAAGAAAGGAAGAAAGAGGTGCCGTAGTGGAGGGCTCCGGAATAATTTCGACCACCTGGGGGATCTTTAACGTGCACTTACATCGCATAGAACACGGGCGCCTTAGCGTTTCGCCTCCATCGAAACGCGGCCGCCGCGGTCGGGTTCGAACCCGCGGGTACACCGAGCGCGCCCTAACCACTAGTAGCCACCTCGGTGGGTAGGATGAAGGCGCCCCAACGCACAAACCGGTTTTTGTTGCCGCCTGCAAACCTGTAGCATGTATGCCATCTTGACGCTCATGTAGCAATGAAGCAGCACATCTGGCCATGAAATCGTTAATTACAAGTGAGGGGGAAATTTTTCAGAATTTGATCTACAACACACAAAGCTTCCGTGTTTTCCGTTTCTTCTCACTATCCTCCTGATTTATACCCTTAAGGAAAAAAATAATCCTTGTGAGGCAATAAAAAAGTACAACTGATGCTGTCAGCGCAACAGAATGCTCAAAACGACAAATTTTTGGCAAATATCACTAACTGACGGTAGAATACCTCTTCCGCAGCTTCGAGATGCAAGCGCTTTCGGCTGAACTCATGTGCAAGTTTGTTTTCAAGGATGGTGACAAGACTGTAAAATGATACTGACGCCCTTGTCGGCACTTGGGATCGCTCGAGACCACTTGGCAAACATTCCCTCTCAGGCAGGGGCACGGAACAGAAAGTTTTTTTTTTGTTTTTCTGTACCCCTCGCCACACCCAGGCACAAAGCACCAACGCTCCGTCTTCTTTTTTTGTTGTTGAAGGCATCTCGCCCGCGGATGAGAAAACGCTGCTACAGACACTCCAATACAGGCGACGAAACGAACTGAACTAACTGCTACGGGGTGCGTACAGTGAACTAGAATTCTAGTTCACTATAGGGGTGCGCAAGGCCGACGCGGCTAAACTTACCGCGCCGCTACTAGCAGCGCCACATTCCTCCTGGCGGCATCGGTGCGCAGAGGGGTCACGCTCGGTCGACGGAAAGCGCCGCAGTCTTCATACCTTCCCAACCTAGCCACCTTACCCGGGAGAACACCACTCGACCAGCCGCGGACCAGCGAGGCAACGTGCGTCAGTATACGGGACGGCTCCGTCGTGCTCCTCAGGTCGTCGGACTGTCGCAATGCCCGGTGAACAAATTGTGTTTTGTTTAATTGTTTGTCTCTCTCTCTGTGCTAGTGCACTTTAGGTGCAAAGATTTTGTTGAATTGTTATCTTTCTCTATTGCTTTGCACGAGCTGCATTGTATTTGTAAATCACTGTGTTTGTTCTCGTACGAGTGATTGTGGAATCCCCTGTATTGTCTCTTAGTTGTATAAACTTTGTTTTGTGAACCTTTGGCTCCGACCCATTCTCTGGCTTGCGACCAGCGAAAGCTGGGCACCAAACGACTACCCCTCTTGTCACTTGGTAGCTGGTCTTCGGTGAGCTTGCCACGCTGAGTCGAGGGCGTCTCCTTTGTGATCGAGACCGCTACCCCCACACGCTCTAAGGGTGTCTGGGAGTGCACGCAAAAGTGCGCGAAGTGGTGACAACCGTTCAGGTGTGTCCATTCCGGCATTCATGTCATGAAATAAATGCGCAGGTCAGATGGTGTGATACGGGCAACGCGCGATGTAAACGTGGCGTCCACGGCGAAGCGAGCGAGGCGGGAGTGCCTTGAGAAACCGAAAGTGACAATAGCAGACGATTTTCCCGTGAGCCTTTGCACTAATCGCTTTAGCGCAGGTCACCCAAATGGAGCATGCTACAGGGGCGTGAAATAGTTCGTCCGGCAACTATGCTAGTGAACATGTCGGCTGCCAGCGGTATGTGGTCCTCGCTCCTTCGTCTCGGAAAATCGACCAAAGGACTGCCGTATAGGCTGTCAATTAGAAAATGCGCTTATTATCCGATTCAAGACGTTATGTACGGGCTTAGCGCCGAGCAAAAGGAGGTACGATCGTTGAATCTTCTTTTCTCTTTTTTTTTTCGCACGTCATACGATATCGTATATCCATCTGCTGCAGAGCCTGAGTGTTTTCGGAATCGGAGCTACCGGCATTCACCTCATTGTAGCCTTTGTTTTGCATGGAGCTGCATAGCATTCGCGGGAGTCAGAGCACAAATTTTTCTACACGTAGGCTCACATACTTATTCTACGCTGCATGACAAATGGCCGTTATCCGCCTGTCTACGCTGATTGCCAACTCGTGGGTTATATGCCACGATGTAGTGTATTTGTAGTAGTTCACGGCAGCCGGCACCGCAGCTCGGGAAACATGTTGCTGGCAGTGTCGTCTCATTGGCTGGCTGCAATCACGGGACGTCTTCCTCGATTCTTCCTTTACGCCGACTGCATGCATACGTGCAGAACCCGTTCATTCCTCACGAGGTGTCGGACGAGTGTTGCGCCTTATTAAACTTTTTAACCCAGCAGCGGGCCGATACCTTTAAAAGACAGCTTATAATACCTGTAAATCCTGGAAATGACTGCCCGCTTCCGCAGACCATAGTGTTTGAAACCCCGTGCCAAATGCCGGAGGCAGCGTCAAGCTTGGAAAAGAAAATGTACCGTATGTACTCTCGTCGTTATTCGAACCCGCCGCGGTGTCTCGGTGGCTAAGCTTCATGCCGCGGCGGCAAATTTCGACCCTGTCATTTTCTCAGAGTACTTGCATACGCAGTGTAAACCAACTTCATGCCTGCTCCTAAAACTGCGTTTCTACTGGCCGCGTTACCGTTTATTGCTGCCGTTTGGTTTCTTTTTTTCGTTATTTTCGCTTAAGGGTTTTTGTTTTGATGCTAATGTGCTCATTTATCTGTAGTTTTCAACCTGGCATACCCACTTATGCCATGCCATAGAGCCCCTTCCTGGCTTCACCCATATCCCAGGTGCAGCTTCAGGACATTGAGCTCCACTAGCTATATCCTTATTCAGGCTAGTCAGCATCTGAATGAATTAAATACGCTTCTTAGATTGATTTGTTGTGTAGTGCTTCTGACTTCTGTGGCCTGATATTTCAAAATTAAATTTGACTGGCATAATTAGAATGCACAAAAATTTCGCATTTTCTTGTAGCACCACATGTGCTTTACTCTAGGGTTTCAGTAAGCTTTTAATACCCAGTGTCATGGGCTATACTTAGTTTTTTTTTTCTTTTTCCGTACCTCCATAATATCTGGAGTCTTACAAATGCAGTTAGGTTAATTACAACTGGCATGTTATTTCATGCAGTCGAGCATATATACCTTGAGGATAACTTCCTCCGCATGATAGTGGCCACCTTCCAGCTCCTACATGTATTCTTCAGGCCGTTGGCTGGGAAATAGATTGCCAGCTGCCTGAATAATACTACAGTGGCATTATGGTAGCTAACCAGTAGAGTCGAATTGCCAGCATCCAGCACTGTAAAATGAAAATGAAAAATTGGTTTTTGGGAAAGGAAATGGCGCAGTATCTGTCTCAGATAAAGGAGGGACTGAGAGAAGGGAGGAAGAAAGAGGTGCCGTAGTGGAGGGCTCCAGAATAATTTTGACCACCTGGGGATGCACAGCACATGGGCGCCATAGTGTTTCACCTCCGGGGTCGCCGAGGTCGGGTTAGGCACATTGTACATTTCTGGATGGATGGATAAGGCTGAACCCTTTAAATCTGGCGGTGGCTCAAGCCACCTAGCCATGACTTATGAAATTTTACTGTTGTCTTGATTTTATCCACCAATCAGATAACCTTCGCTTGGTTACTTCTACCCGCTTAAAATCTACTTTCCCTTCACTGTCCTTAAACCCCAATGCCTTGGATAAATCAGCCCCGCTGCTTTCCACTGTAGGGTGAAGCCCTTTACAGAAAAGTATCAAGTGTTCAGCCGTTTCCTCCTCCTCTCCGCACGCAAGGCACAACGTGTCTATCTCGTGGTACCTGACCCTATTTGTCTTAGTCCGCAGAACTCCCGTCCTGGCCTCAAACAACAAAGCTTCCCCTACAATTATCATAGATATTTTCTTTGGCAATTTCCTACTTAAAGATCCTGTACGTTCCTAGTGCCGGTTTCGTCAGCATCTGTTTTCCGCAGAGCTCTCTCTGTTTCTTTAACCTTTTTATTAACCGATAATTGCTGATTTGCCCCCAACTGCTGTTCAGATATTTGCTTGTCAATTTTCTAGTTCGCTTTCTTCATTTTGTGTCCACATTCCTCATGTACAGGTATCTGAAAACTTTCCTAGCCCACTGCTTTTCCTCCATTTCTTTCAATCGCTCCTCAAATGCTATCTTACTGCTAGCTTGTCTGCTCTCGAAAGACGCCCATCCCATATCACCTTGTACCCTCTGATTTGGTGTATTGCCATGTGCTCCCAAAGCTAGCTCCCCTACGCCACGTTGTTTTCTTTCTAACTTTGTTTGAACATCTGGTCTCATGCACAGGACCGCATTACCGAAGGTCAGGCTAGGAACCATCACCCCTTTCCATATCCCTCTTACCTGATATTGTATTATGCTGCCCCCCTGTGGCAGGGATATAAGAAAGCTATCACAATACACAATGCAGTTGTGTAGCAGGCTGGCACGTGGCAGTGACACTGGGAGCGAGGTTGATGCGTGAAGTTCAGCTCAACCTGGTTGTTTGTTTTCAAAGAGGCATGTACTGAGATGAGAAAACCACCCATTAGATGCTTCAAACAACAGAAACATACTTTGTGATGGTGTTGTGATGGGCACACCATGGAAGCTTGGCGCCTATTCCTGGGGCATGAACTACTTTACTGCCAACTTCCAAGGTTTCATCACAGCCGCATGTCAGTGCTGTCTCTATTGAAAACAATGTAATTTAATCTCCTTTCTTGCCTTTCAGCTTCGAGAAGCTGCATTCAACTTTGCCCAGAAGGAGCTTGCACCACATGCAAGAGACATAGACAAGAACAACCATTTTCCAGGATTTAGGGTACGTGTAACAATAGTGCAGGCATGAGGGGAGTAGAGAGCAGTTCTTCCTCTGTCTTAAGTAATAAAAAGGAGGGGGTGCAAATGGTTATAAACCACACCTAATGCTGTACACAGGACTGAATGGAGGGTACTATTTTTTTATCTAAAATGAAAGAATGTTGATGACAAGTTTTTGCTCTTATCAGTGGCTATTACAAAATGCATTTCATCACTGCTTTCTCTGCAGGTTTTTCCCCCTTGTGACTGAATTATGAGCATTGTGACAGTGAAAATGCTTAGTAGTGGCACCTGTCACTTTGCTAGCACAGGTGTGAGAGTAGAAAGCTTGTATAAAAAGGCTAGGTGGCTGATGTGCGGCTGCCACACCTGCTTTTTTTATTGTGCTCACATTAGCCCTCATTGTGCTGTCTCTCTAGCGGCAGGCATAGAAGTGTTCTGCTATAATTTATTTAGTGCTGTCAAAATTTTCATTTCTGAGCTTCATTATCAGGCTTGTAAGTTGCAAGTAATTGTAGCAAATTTTTGTGCAGCTGATTCATCTTGTGTTATTGGAAATTGATGAGAGAAATGGCAAGGTTAAGGGTAGGATCCGAGCCCAGTTTAAGTTACTAGTGAGGTCATTTTTATCTTTGCACTTTGATACATGATTGCACAGCAGCAGTATTAGGGCCCCCTGTTTTTGGGTGGGGCAGCGGTTCCTGATTTATGTACCCGCAGCAGCTATAATGTTGTGTTAAACCCAGTTTCTACTCCAATGTTCACCGTAACAGCTGTCCTCTAGAAAGCTCTCCACAATCATTTTAAATGATACTGTGAACCTGGCCATGTCACCCAGGGCATGGTGTCTGTTCAGGATCAGTTAAAAAAATACTTGTGAACAGCAAGCCTTGAGAGCACAAGTATCTACCTGAAAGGTTATTCGCACCATTGCATTAAGCCTATTTATTCCTATACTAGCTTAGGCCAAAAGCCTCGTGTTTCTTCCTGATGGCACCTACGCTTTTAAAGTTACATCAAGACATTGGGATGAAAAAAAAAGAGCAAAAGGAAGTAGTGCTGGTAATGATTTACCTTGGTAAAACTTATTGGTTTGCCATAAATTTAAGTTACGTCATATCCCGGCCGAGACGATAAAAGCACTATAGGAGTGAAACTTTCTTTCAATAAAATAAGTAACCTGAAAAAGACTCAAATTGCGAAATGGTGTGTTCTGAGCTTCACATTTCTACCAGATTTTCAGTTGTAAATAGCGCTTTGTCTTTGCTCCCCCAGCTGCCGCGGTGGCTCAGTGGTTACGACACTCGGCTGCTGACCCGAAAGACGCAGGTTTGATCCCGGGCGCGGTGGTCGAATTTCTATGGAGGCGAAATTCTAGAGGCCGATGTACTGTGCGAGGTCAGTGCACGTTAAAGAACCCCAGGTGGTCGAAATTTCCGGAGCCCTTCACTACGGTGTCCCTCATAGCCTGAGTTGCTTTGGGTTGTTAAACCCCACAAACCAAACCATCTTTGCTCCCTAAAATTTTCAAGAAAAAAGTTGTCTGAAAGTGATGGGCCTATTGCTGTATGCTTACAGTGCTCTGTGAGAAAAGAGTATCACTTAAGTTCAGTTTTAGTCCATTGGAATCAGTCATGGCCACAGCCTAGTTGTGACTTGTGCATAGTACTTTTTTCAATGTATTAATCCTCTGCTGAGCTCATAGTTGTCACCCCTTTTTATATGTGGCGCATTGTTATTTCAGGACTTTTGGAAAAAGCTGGGCGACATGGGTTTCATGGGTGTAACTGTACCAGGTATGTCACTTGTGCCTGTTCTCTTCACAGCTTTTTTTTCAAGGATTTGAGTTTTGTTATGGTTATTTGCGTCACTTGTGGGGAACAAAAATAACTTCAAGAGTTTGCTTTTTTTGCACTATTGCAGTACTTTGCTGCAGGGGTGTTTTTTTGCCATTAAACAAAAAAGGTCCAGCAGTCTGTGTTTTAAATTGCTTCCAGCCACCGAGTTGGTATAGATGGCATAGGAGCCTCTTTCATAGTGCATGGTGGTGTTTCCTCCAGGGAACTTGTTAACGCTTTCACTCTAGTTTTTTGTGTACTAGCTTCTGGCCAGTGCTTAGCAAATGGAAATAAAAATTACCATTACTGTTGCCAAAGCTCTAGCAATGCAACTGCTGATATCTGGGTTCTTGTGGCATGGTAGCTGCTTGCCCAAGATGGAGTACTTTCAAACCATCTTGACTGCCTGGAGCTGGTCAATCATTAGCATTTGAATTTAGGTTGTACACTCTGTTTCAAGTAATACTTTGGTTTGGGCTGGTTGGCTCATAGTTGTAGAGAACACAGAGCAACAGGGATAAGAACACAGAGGGACGTATATACCACAGGACTGGTGCAGAGAGGCTTATTAGCCCATAGTACTGGCTCTGGTCGTGTAGTTTTATGTGCCCTTCTGTCACCTTGTCTCTTGTTTCACTGTGCCTTATTCAGCGCTGTTTCCTCTCTTGCTATCTGAGCAGTGGCAAGGCTACAGTGGTATTGTGTTTACTGGCTTAAAAGCAAACTGAATCATTAGGTAATCTGTTCATTTTTTTTGCTAAAGACAGTACATGATTTTTATGCTGATATTAGCCAGTATTTAGGGCTTTATGCTGCTTGTTTCTTCTCATAAGTGTGGTGAACTTAAGCACTCTTAACAAGCACAGGTTTTTGTGACATTATTGCCATAGATAATGCTGGAAATGGTTATAAAGATGCTCTGTATTCTGAAAAATTTTGACCTGTTGAAGGGTTTTAAAGTTTCAAACAATTTCGAATAGATAATTAGAAGAAGTTTGAGTCGAAAGCTTATTTCATCGCATTGTTTCTGTAATGCATCAGAGGCACTGGAGCAGACCTTCATAGTGGAGGCAGCTAATCTGTCTGAGGCATTTAGACCTCCTAAAATTCAAAGTTCAGTGGTTATGGTGCTCGGCTGCTAACCCGAAAGACGCGGGTTCGATCCCGGCCATGGCGGTCAGATTTCGATGGAGGCGAAATCCTAGAGGTCCGTGGACTGTGCGATGTCAGTGCACGTTAAAGAACCCCAGGTGGTCGAAATTTCCAGAGCCCTTCACTACGGCGTCCCTCATAGCTTGAGTTGCTTTGGAATGTTAAACCCCCATAAATCGAAAACCTCCTAAATTTTCTTTCCATTGCATCATGTATTCTGCTCTGGCGGTGATTCTCTTATGGAATTCGGCGGCTGAGTCCAAGGTTATGGGATCAAATCCTGGCTGTGGATAGGATAGAATCCTGGCTTTAGAGGCTGAATTTCAGCAGTTGCAGAATGAAAAAATGACTCTTTGGTGTGCGATGTCAGTGCACGTTAAAGAAACCCAGGTGGCTAAAATTAATCCGGAACCCTCCGCTACGTCGTCTCTTATAGCCCATGTGTAGCTTTGAGATGTTAAACCTCGCGTACTATACCATAGCGTACCATCCGTTATAAAAGTACCATACCACTGCGCCCATGACTTGAGTGTGGTTATGCACATCTTTTGACAAAATGTTTATGCTAACTTGTTCACGTGGATTGGTTGCCGCAGCAGAATACCTCCTTGACATCTTTAGTAATAAAACCAGTCAGTGGCATTAATCACTGCCACTATACTGCCTAATGGCTATACTAGTGAGAGGTGCTTTGACCTGACAACTTTGGCAACAGATGGTACTGTCTCCGTGAAACGAAATGCGAACCGCGGAAAGTGCGGCCACTGGCCCAGCTTATGCCTCAGCCTGTCGCCAGGAAGCATAGGCGCGCCCATCCGCTTTGCTATACTTTTGCTTCTGTTTTCTTTGGCGTTCGGTGTTGAGTTTTGCCACTGGAGCGCCACATCCATTCTTTCTACGTATGGAAACTTGCCAAGCGCGGTTTCGCTGGCGGCAGCAGCTCTGGCCCGCATAGTTCAGTGAAGCGGTCGTTCTGGGCTCGCTTGCCTGCAGCGCTATAATTTTGCTTCCATCATCGTCGTATTATCAGCGTCTGGCTGCAAAGCGAACAATAAAAAACTTGATCGCGCTGTGCAAGTTTCCATACGTAAAAAGAATGATTGTGTCGTTCCAGTGGCGAAACGCGAAAAAGAACGTCAAAGTAAACAGAAGCAAAAGTATCGCAAACCGAATGGGCGCACCTGGGTTTCCTGTCGACAGGCTGATGCGTAAGTGGGACCTTTGCCCAGGCTTTCCGCAGTTCGCATTTCATTTGACGCTGATAGTACATGGTGTTAGATTGCTAGACTGCTTGGTGCTGCTGTGTAAAACCCAAACTTTGAAGAACTGCTGCATATCATGAATAAATGGACCTAGAGAAGAAAATGATGCGTAAAGTTGAGCTAATTGGTACCTGATTGAATGGGGATGGCGTGAAACATGTGATTACCGACGAGAAAGGTAAGACAGTATTGTGTCCTGAATGTTTCATCAGTAGTTCCATTCCTCACCTTGATGAAACATGGAACTACACCTTGGTGAAATGCAGAAGGTGCTTCCACATGTTGTGGCATATTAGTCTTGTGTTTACTCGCTCTATCTTTCATTAGCTCTGTCTTGCAGTTCATTCTAAATCACTTTTCTTTAATGGTCTGTATTTTATGAATTATTGTTGTTTCGTTTTATTTTTCTGATCACCATTGTTTGAAAAGGTGAAGTGCTAGACTGATATGTGTTAATCACTGCACAATTATGTTGCTTCACGCAGGTTTCTCAAGTTGTTTACCTTGCTTTTTTGTTTATTTTTGTCTAAGTTAGATGAGCAAAACATCTCATTTTACAGACTGCACCATTACTCTCCCGGCTTCCAATACTCATCAGGATGTTGTGAATTAATATATAGTTACAAAGTGCACTTTTATTATGTGATAATTATGAAAGCTTGAAACTGAAAACCAGAAGCTCTGATAAGACCATTGTTACATTAAATACTTAGGCAGGATAGTTCTTGGCTCACAAAAAGCAGAGAGATGTGTTGGAATGAAAAGTTGCATAAATGCATTTACCATTTTGTTCTGATCAGAGCATAGAAAAAAAACAAACGTGTTTGCTTGTTTTAATGTTTCAAATTGCAATAGCTGAATTTTAAAATGCGGACTGAGAAGCTATCTTAGCTGCTTAATGTTTCTTGCTTCTGCTTACTTCAGCGGAGTACGGTGGCCTTGGTGCGGGCTACTTGGACCACTGCATCATCCAGGAGGAACTAAGTCGTGCATGTGCAGCCATTGCACTCAGCTATGGTGCCCACTCAAACTTGTGCATCAACCAGATCTATCGCAATGGCACTGAGGAGCAGAAGAGGAAGTATCTCCCAAAGGTTCGTGCCACTTCTTATGTGACGATTGGTGAAAAAAACAAGTTGTAAGCTGAAAACAAGCTGACTCTAAACAATGCGTTAAGTGCAGTGAATCACAAATTGAAACTTGTCAAGTCTAAGTGCTACCAATCTAAAAGTTGCACAGTTCTGTCTTGTGATCGGTCGGATCCTCTTACTTCATGACTTTCCTTTAGTTTTAATTTGCCATCTGAAAATCAAAAACTTTTGCCAGTAGTGCTCCATGGATGCACATTGAAGATTCCCCCCTGGACAGATTTATGGAGAAGTCTGAATTAAATTCAAATTGCTCTTTATCTTTTATTTAATATGAACTCAGATGGACTGGGAGAGATTACTTTGTCTTTGTCAGATGTTCACTTTTACAGAAGGGCTCGAGATATTGTGTTCTAGAACAAGATGCAATTGTGTGAGGTTGCTTACTGCAGTTGTGTGAACATTTTGCTAATCGCACTGGATGGCACCGTTGCATTTAGACCTGCCATATGTTGCTAGAGGGCTTATTGGTGAAATTGCACGAACACTGCACCTAAATACAGTTACAACAAACAATGAGAGGTGCCGCTTACACTAGGGGTTCGAGTTGTCTCTTAATGCAAAGGGCATGGCTAAGGCCCTGTAATTTCCCCGTGTTTCCGCAAAAAATGACAGATCTTTGCATTTTTCGTGGAATAATGTGTCGCAGCCGCTCATTTTTTTGGTGATGCTGTTGCATTTGTGGACGTCAATGGGAATAATAGTATGATAGGAATGGAAATAATTTAATCATATGAATTCTCTGGAAACGTAGAATCTTGGAATGAACGAAGTTCTGCTAGTGCCTTGACATGCTTGCTTTCCTATCTGCTCAAGCAAGCTAGCACGACAGTTGTTGTTCTGGCAGCAATGTGCCTGCATGCTTCTGTGGGATGAATCACGATACTCACACCTGTAGGAAGCAGTATTACTGTATGTACATAGATATAATGACAGTTTTTGTTTTCTTTAATCGTCTGTTTAGAAATAACTTTGCGTTATGTCTGCAACAAAACTGCGAATACAGCATGAATTTGTTTTTTTTTCACTGTGCTTCAAGGTACCCACAGTAAGCTCACTCACTAGACTCCTGAGCTGCGAGGTAAAGCCAACTTTTCAACAACCGTGGGCCATCAAGGCATAACGCTCGGCCGCTTATGCACGAAATGCCGCATGTGTTAATGCATAGGCAGCTTCCAGCGGAATATTGCAGATTCTTTGTTCCCACATCGCAGGTTCAGAATCTTCCGCCGCAGGAAATTGGGGGGGGGGCCTTAGGCATGGTTCATGTGTTTATTCACTGTGTTACAAAAGTGGAGACCAGAGTGATGGCGGGAATTCAGTTCCATTTCTCTGTCGGTTTACATCACGTATGTTCTTGCATAGCTGTCACATATCCAGTAAAGCTGGTGTATAATTGCAACTTAGATCCATGTCGACTTTATGGTCATTTTTATGCAATTTGGACGCATTTCAACTGATACAGCTCGATTTTTCACACTGATATAGCTCGATTTTTGTGCACTTGCCATGGTGCATTCAATTCAAACTATAACTCTAAGGGGGATCAAAAATTGACTCAATTAAAGCCGAGTTAAAACTAATTTGTCACTTTAAATGATGGGGTTGGTATTCTCCATAGTCGGCACACAGTGGCCGCATTGTGCATGCATCATTGCTTTTTTTTATTGTTGCCAGACGCCTTCCACTACACTCACCTCAATACTAATTACAGGTTGTGGAAGTCTAGCTGAGTCCGTTTGTGCCACTCTCTCGGGAAGCAGTTATACGGCTGCACATAGTCCATGAGTAGAGCAAAAAGGCAGTGCTCTTCGAAGTAAGGACGAATCATCGGCGACAAAGCGCCTCTTAGACCCAACTTTTTGATCATGATGCCTGCAATCACTTGCATTTTACTTTTCATGTGTGAGTTTTTGCCAAGTGTGAGCAATAACACGTCATTGGTTTCAATGTTGGATTTCGGTTGTAAACACACCAAAGCCTAATGATGGATGCCAACACTTACGAAGTGCTAGTCTTTGGCACTTGGTGATTTTGCTTTCATCGTAATGGTCTTTCTGTCTCAGGCTGTGCATACGGGGGAGGCACAGCGCAATTCCAGCTGTGATGTGTTCCCCCCTGAACTTTCTCCTCATGTGCTTCTCAGCTCTGACAGTATGCAGCCATCGAATGAAAGCAGTTGCAGTCCTGTCTGTGGTCTGTGTGCACGAAGTGTGCCAGTGTCCTGATTGGTGCACATGCGGTTGAGTGGAAGTGACAGATCGTCGCTTTCTCCGGTTACTAGGTGACTAGGGGAATTTGAAGTAGCTATTTTTTTTATTGGATTTCATTTTTAGGATATTTTAACGATTCCCCCTCCCCCGAGTCAGTCTGAGAAATTGGTCAGCAACTTTTTGCACTTGCACTTGCATGCATACCACACACAGTCAGCCCTTGTAGCATGCCGAATTTCTGCTCTTGCCTTCTGTCATTGCTGCTTTATCTCATATACTTGTTTTTTTTTCCCACACTGCTGCTTGAGATGTTGTGCCTTTTCCCCAGACCTCACTCCCACCGTGTGATCTCCTTCCAGGCTGCTGTTGTATTGCACAGCTTTTTCACAAAAACCTCTGGACTGTGCAGCCAATTTCTTGATGGTGGAACAGCTCAGTGGCACACAAGTGAGGACAGGGTGCAGCACAACACTGTGTTGTGTCCTTTCCTTGTCCATGTGTCGTTACTGTTACATCACCATCATGTCGGACCATCTTGTTCGTCAGTTTGTGTTGCCAGTAGGGGTGTGCGAATATTGAAATTTTCGAATACGAATCAAATACAAATATGAAGAAAAATTGGCTTCGAATGTCAAATCGAATATCTCGTCAGCACAAAAAATAAATTCAGAAAAGATAAACAAGCAAACATTGTTGCTCATATTTTTTTCAAAATAGTGTATGGCCTTTGCAACTGAAATAAACAAAACTAGACTGCCTGAGCACCATATAAAAAAAAAAAAACATGATGTGCGCAGAAATGTACAGCACTTAATTGAACAGCATAACAGTATCCAACCTGTAATGGGGTCAGGCAAAATGGAATCCATAACATGACAAGACTGGAAACAAAAATAACATGATGGCTAGTAAAACCTCATTAATTAGAAGTTCAAAGAACCGACAGAAATGCCCAGGTTATTCGAAGGTCGATTTATGAAATGCCCCACGGCCCCCCCAAAAAAAAACTACCGACAGTGCGGTAGCCTTATGAGGCGGCTCTATCGTGCAAACTCCTGTAAGCCCGTGACGAGCCGCCCATTTTAGTGTACTGGAAGAACAACACTGATGCAAGCAAGGGGCTGGGGAACACATACTGGCGTCGGAATGGTGAGACTGCCTCTAAAAAGGAAAAAAAAAAAAATGACCAGCGACGCGTCAGTCAGCGTCTGAAAGCGGCACGGTGCTGAGATTGGACTACTGGCGAATGCACGGGCCGACAGTTACCATTGCCACGGGCGAATGGCGAAGCTCGGAAACCAAAACTACGCGGCCAGGTTATTTTTTTTACCTAGTAATAGGGGCCCTCCGAACGTTGTCACGCCTGCAGTTTCGCCCACATAAGAGGTGCATGGGTTACAGTGCACCATGCAATAGGCGGGATTTTTACATTATCGCTTGCCCTGTTGTGACCTCGACTCGCCCCTTCGGGGGCCTCACGCGAAATTCCGCAAGTAGGCTTTCCCGCATAGCGTAGTTGACCAAAATAAGATGGCGGTGGTCACGCTTAGAGAGTTAAGGTGACAGAACGAATGCCATGGGTGTGGGCATTAATTAGATAATATATTACGGAAGGATAAAAATTAAACGCGCTTTCGCGTTGCAATTGTTAGGAGCGGGTCGTCCCCCATCTTGTTCGCAGCACGTGTGATATGTGGGAAAGCCCACTTGCGGAATTGCGCACAAGGTCAAGCCTAGCGGCATCGGAATGTGATCGGTCCACACGATAAACGATGGAGAAGAGAGAGAGAGAGAACAGGGCCTTTATATTGTTTTCCTGGAACTTTGAACTCTATATTCAGATAATTTGCCCAGACATTGCGCTTTTGCCACAAACAAATTTACGAAAGTCGGCGAGGTATATGATCGCTGCCGAGCATTCGGGAATTTTTGAATATTCGGAAATTCACGAATATCATTTCTCGAATATGAATATGAACCGAGTATAAACATATTCGATTCGTATTCGAAATTTCGAATATTCGCACACCCCTAGTTGTCAGTTTCCTGTAATTCAGCTTTTGCTAATTGGTCCTTTTCGTTTTTTCTGGTATGCTTAAAGGCTTGAAAATACCAAAAAGCCTATGCTTTTCCATAATAGCAAGTGGCCATAGTTTTAATAGTCCAAATGTAAATCCTTTTATTCAGCATTTTTTCCACAATCAGCCAGGAAAAAAAAATACTGGGACAGGAACAACAGGCTGCTATTCTAGTGGCTTGACGGGGTTCCTGACCCTGTCTTGGCATGGGTAGCAGACAACAGGCACTTATATACAAAACAGAATAAAACTAAAATAACACCAAAATCATACACGCGCTCAAACACATCGCGTAAGTAATTTTCAGGTCACAGGAACCAGATCAACAACAACGATGACGTTGCAGCCAACGTCATCGAGTTGGCTGCAAGCACTTCTGGCTATGCGAAAGACAGTATGAGAGATTTTTAAAATTTAAGTTGCAAGGAAATGAAGGTATTCATTTTTTCGTGTGTGTAGTTTCTAGGCAAAATTCAGGAACTGCGACCGGCTGCAGCCGAAGCATAATTGTTCCTCAACTCAGAAAGTGGTCCTTTATTTAGCCTACTGATAGTACTGACCAAGCTCCACTGCGTAGGATCGCTTGCCCAGTACCCCCTTCTGGTTAGCAGAGGCCAACAGGACAAGGTACTTCAAATAAATAAGAAGTTTATTTTGGTTCAGATTGTGAATTTATGCTTCAGTTTGAATTTCAGGGAATCCATTTTTATCTACTAACTTTGTTGAATTAATGGGAGTTGAATTTTTATTTTCTGTTTTAGTTGCCACGGCCCACAAAGAAACAAAAGAAATGCTCTAAACTTCATTCTCACTGCAGTATTGTAGAGTTGGCACATTGCAGATAACAAATGGGCGTAGTTTTTGCATTTACACTGTGAGCAGATTGTTGTGTTCTGCAAAACAAGTTATGTCTCTATTTGCCTTCGCTTGTTTCTTTCTTTTTGCAGCTTATAAGTGGGGAGTTCGTAGGGTCACTAGCCATGAGTGAAGCTGGCTCGGGTTCGGATGTTGCATCCATGAGCCTCACTGCCGTGAGGGACGGTAGGTACCTGTTTTTGATTTTGACCATATATTTGATCTTTCTCAAAAACAGCGTACTCAATCTATCAGCTGTGCGCAGTGCATGGGGGTGCAGTTGGTATTAAAAATAATGCGTTGCTGCTTTTGTGGGGCTAAATGGCTGCCAAGCAAATAAAAATGACATTTTGGGAGCTACTGATTTTGCCTAAGTTATGTGTCAGCAGTTTCATGTGTGTGGAAAGTTAAATGAGACTGAAGAGCATGAATTATACTGGTTTGTGTCTATGGGTGGTTTGATTGGAGTGGCACAGTAGCCACAGTAAATATTGAGATGCATTATATTGGGAGTGCAATGTTTTTTTTCTTTTTTGCTGGGATTTGCCACAGCCAACCTTGCTTCTCTAGTAGAGATTTTTTTCTCCTCAGGCTGTACATTGGCTGTGATATTGTGAAAGATTTGTTAGGTAAACTACAAGGCTACTTTTGGAGCATAGCTTTCAACACATGAAAGCATATTTAAGTATTGTAGTATGTCTCAGGTGCAGATAAGTAGTTTATAGGCATAGCCTTGCTAGTACCACTGTCACACAGGTGCTCCCAATAGACGGTGGCAGCACCTGTAAGTCTGCGAGTCCATTGCACTTGCAAAAATCTTTTCGGGTTGATAAAAACCTTTAGCACTGTATTGTGCAGGGTGCTTACCATGAGAACCACTCAACGATAATAAGCAACAATTTGTGAGCTGTAGTGTTCCTTTAGGGTTTTAACAGCTGTAGTGCTCAAACATGATTGGTACTTCCTCTGTGACAGTTGCATGTGAAGAATAATACCTCATTATTATTTAGCATGTGCTGAACTTGATAAGCTCCTCCAGGTCGTGTCTGCTTGATCTGACTTTAGGGTTTATCTTTCAGGTGACCACTACATTCTGAATGGCACGAAGTTCTGGATCACAAATGGGTCCCTTGCCGATGTTGTGTTCGTCTATGCCCGTACTAATCCCCTTGCAGACAAGCCCCAGCATGGCATCAGTGCATTCATTGTAGAAAAGGTGGGGCAGTCAGTTTTGTTTCTTCAAGCAGTGCAGCTTTTATCTTGCACAGTGCCAAGCAATTTGTTAGTGTTGTCTTGCACATTGAATTGTCATATGTGTTAAATATTTATTTATAGGCTAAACTTAGTATTGCCACAAAGCTTTGTTGTTTATTTTTCCACGTTTGTTTATTGCCTCTAACATGCGGCCTTGTTGCTTTGTTTCCTACATGTGCTGCAGAGTGCTCTGAAATGAGTGTGATCATGAATGGCATTTTTTGGGATCTTCGAGATTGTTGGTGTTTTATGTGCTCTCGTTTCTAAACTGAGTGGGGCCGAAAGTGATGGGCATTCCTGATCACTACAACTGCTGAAAGCATATATTGCTGAAACTGCTGTTGCACTTTCTTTTGGAGCACAAGTTCACCCAGATAAATAGTTTTCAAATTCCATACATTGTGTTCGTTCTGTCCTGCCTGCTGTCACCACTACATCACAATGTAAAATATCTGGAAATATCAGAATAATGAGATAAGAGCTCATGTATTGTTTCTTTATTTTAGTCTTGATCTTTCAGAGCGAGGTTCCAGTTTAAAAAAAATGTTTCGCTGGGTTAATTGGTTCATGTTGGAAGGCAAAACAGTGGTCGCAGATGGACAAGACAAGAATGGACAGATTCATATGGGCACTGTACAGTGAAATCTCGTCAATTCAGCCTTCAAGGAACCGGAAAAAATGTTCGAATTATCCCTAAGTTTGAATTATCGAATGGCCCTCAAACTTCCGAAAACCGTTTGCATCATAGTAATTGTATTTAACGCTTGGACGATGGTTTTCTACATTTGACGTGAAAACCAAGTGACAGTGACGATTCTTCGCGGTTTCATCAAGTGCTTTGCTTTGTGTGCACGATCAGGAATGTTGAAGTATTGCTCCATTATTGTAAAGGCCTCTGCGGCTCTTTTCACAGTGCGACTCACAGTGGTGCTTCTTCACAAACGGCCCCGGGGCATTTTGAGGATGCTTCACTGCATGGACTGTGAACAGTGTGTTTCAGCATAGTGGAATAACGGAAGAAGAATGCGGATGAAAGCGAGGAAAACGCGTAGGCGTTAGAATGGTGTGACGCCATTCCAAAATAAAAATAAAAGACCAGTGACACGCCAAGCAGCATTCCAAATAGCATGTCTGACCGATTCCTGAGGTGTGCAGGCACCGCTGCTTCATGTAATTCAGGCTCGGGGAGATCTATATGGATAATTGTTGGCTGCGCGGGTCGCACCTTGACGTGACCCTCAGTTTGAATTAACCGGTGCAAGGCTGCCCATGCCCGAATTAATGAGGGGCTGATGCCATAGGCGTACGTGGGTGTCGGCTGGGATTGTGCTCCTAGTTCGAATTTCCAAATTAACAGGGGTCGAATTAATGAGGTTTCACTGTCATATTTAACTTGTAAGGCTTTATGATTACAACCTGTGCTTCCCATGGATTCTCGAAATGTGTATAACCCACTTTGTGATGCTCTCTGTATTCAGGTATACTGTAAAGTACCATGACATCGCATAAAATTGCTTGGTTTGAAATTATTGGATAATTACATCATTATATCTTAATTGTACTCACACAGCTGCTGTTACATTCATAGGCTTATTCAACTGTTAAGTTTATCTAAATGTGAAGGCAAGTGTAGTGCGACATCAGTGCTGTGTAAAATGACTACTGTATTTACTCACATACCTAAAAAACGTGCTTGCATAATGAACACATTTCCTACTTTGGCTTTAAAAAAGTACAATTTTAAAAGTTTTTTTTTAGTTTTTCATTTTTGCTGCAGCATCAAAAACCCTTGGCAAATTCTGCAAAGTGAATGTGTGTGTGCTTTCTGGCTTTGCAAGTAGTGCTGGGTAGCATATTAAATCTTTCTTTGTGTTGTTCTCATCCTAAAGAACACCCCGGGCTTCAGTGTAGGACAGCAGCTTGACAAACTGGGAATGCGAGGTTCTCCAACAGCTGAACTTGTCTTCGAGGACTGCAAGATTCCTGGTGTGTACAACTTGTCTGCTTCTGGCATCTTGCTATTTACTTTGTTTCATATTATTATTATTTTTTCTTGAAATAGTGTCATTATGTGTAAATTCCTGTTCTTGTGCAAAAAAGTAGTGACAGTTCCCTAAGTTGCAATTTTATATTGGTAACTGCACAAATCAGAGTGGAAACCACCTCATGGCAGTGGGATGAATATTTGTTGGGTGATTGTGGATATGGTTTTCAGTCATTATTTATGTGTTGCTTTTCTCAGACCGACTTCCATAGCCGTGATTATTTTAATGTTCTTGATTGTAGCCTCACAGTTCGTCAAAACGCAGCTATCTGTCCATTTCGATAGAAACAGGCTGTCCTAATCTTTGATCAATCCTGACTCCATTCGACTGTTTCTGCTGTTAGTCCTTCAGTTGGCAGAAGGGAAGTGAGCCATGACGGCATACCATTTGGTACTGGAGATCACATGCGTTGCCTTTTGGAAGGTGTAGATTGCGGTTTCACTTCACTTAAAAGAATAGCATGCCAGTGGGGGGGGGGAAAAAAAAAACATTGTCAAAATAATTAATTGCAGTGCTGTATAATCTCAGGCTTTGAATAGGTAGCAGTCGTTGCTTTTAAATAGCGTGTGTTCCACAAGACTAGTAAAAAAAGAAATTGGCGGTGGTTTAGCTCTGGTTAAATCTGGAGTGACGCGAGAGCTATAGCTGGCCGAGTGGAACTTTGTCACGTGACCAACCACGTGACCAACCACGTGATCAGACACGGTGCCACGCCGCCAGCAGCTGCTCTGCACCACGTGACCAACCACGTGACAGCGTGGCGGCGCAGCCACAGGGTTGTGTGCCGCCACGCTGAAGGCTAGAAATGCTACCGTAATGTAGCTATCGCTGCAAAAGTATTTTGTTGTGTTAAATGTGGTGGCATTTATTTATTTATTTATTTACCTGCGTCGCCTCAAAGGCATTATCGCAGGGGGGACAGTTTGAAAACAACATGTTCTTTTCACAGTAAAAGCAACAAGCTTCATTAAGCGAAGTTTACATCAAAGTAAAACAAAACAATCAGTGAACATTATTAAAGGTAACAGAAAGCTTGAACAATGGTAAGACAAAAGTAGATTCTCAGGAATACAGTCGGCAATAAAAATCGCGATTATCAAACACTGAAACACACTCTTCCGGCAACAAGTTCCAGTCTTTCACAGTTTGTGGAAAGAATGATTTAGAAAAACTGTTTGTATTAGAATTGTATTCGTGCACCTTCTTGGAGTGGTAGTGCCGAGTTGAGACGTAAGTTGGCTCCAAAAGGTAGTTACGGCTATCAATTCCTGTTTGATTATAGAAGATGCGGTGGAAGAATTTAAGTCTCAAATTTCTTCTTCTGATGTTTAACGGTTCCCAGCCCAGCAATAGTTTTATCTCAGTGATACTTTGGAAGGGGTTATAATTATTGGATACTCCCCGCAGGGGGGCGTCTGCAGCTTGCAGGCGTTGGTGAGCACTGACACCACGGGTTCCCGAGCATCCGCAGGGAAATCCCTGCAAGGGGATGATAATGAACAGTGCATCACCACGGACCCGAGCACCCACGCCTAGCCGTGCGTGGCATCGCCGTGTCCGGGGAAAAGGGGATCTTGGTGGTTGAGCCGATGCCGAGTGTTTGGACCTTTAAGGCCCCTCGGCGGAGGCAACACACCACTTTGGCCCCAGCTTCCTGTAGACGGCACCTCCGGCCTGACTCGACCGGGGGAAATCGGCAGCCGCCTTTTCCTGTCCTCCTCTCCATCTTTCACTCTCCTATCTCATTCTCACAACTCTCCTATCTCCTACTCACTTCTTGGTTTTTCCTTTTTTTTTTCTGGCGGCGAGGGCTAACCTTGTGTGACCAATTACCCTGAGTTGCGTCATATTTGGTTATAGTTGAGGTGTACAGCTGGCATGGGGAGGACTTGCTATCAAGTTCCTGTCCCGTCCCCTTGTTGGACTCCATGGTGGGTGGCTGGCACCATGACCGAAAAACGAAATTTTTTTTTACGGCTCCCACCCTTTCAAAACCTGATCACTCTCTCAAAAGAGGGCGGAACGAGGCAGACGACCTCTTTCAAAGAAAAGTAAGTAACTTTCCCCAAATATCACGTGATCCACAGTGAAGAACAAGATAAACAGGCAAGAATAATATTCCCCTTCCTTGTGTCAAAGTGCTTGACTGAAACCCTGGGCATTGGCTATAACCTCTCAAAAATGGCCAGCGGTGACTTATTGCTCGAACTGTGCGACAATGTCCAACACTCCAAGCTCTCCAACCTAACGTCCATAGGGGAAATCCCGGTCTCCGTGACTCCTCATCGCTCACTAAACACTGTCCGAGGCGTAATATGCGAAAATGATTTTGTTCACATCACTGAAAAAGAAATGCTCGTAGGGCTCACCGACCAAGACGTCATAGATGTCCACCGAATCAAAATCCGGAAGGACAATCAGGAAATAGACACAAAACACTTGATCCTCACGTTCAACACCAGCACATTGCCTGACGCAATCGACGTGGGATATTTGAAAGTCAATGTAAGACCATACATACCCAACCCTCGCAGATGTTTTAATTGTCAAAGGTTCGGCCACGGCTCACAGAGCTGCTGCGGTCGCAAAACTTCCGCAAAATGTGCTTCGAATGATCACCAGTCTGATGGATGTGACGCAGCCCCGTGCTGTGCAAACTGTGGAGGAGACCATGCTGCATACTCCAGGGTGTGTCCGTCCTGGAAGAAAGAAAAAGAGATAATCACCAAAGACAAAGGAAAACATTTCATTTAAAGAAGCGAGAAGGCGTTTTGCGCTTACAAACACATTCTCCTTCACAGAAAAACAAAACTTTGCTGATGTGGTGCGCAGGGGCGTGGCACCGCACAGCACTCCGGCACCTGCCAAGGCAGCTCTCACCGAGCCTATGGCAGGGCCATCCACGCCCCAGGCAGGGTCAGCGAAAGCTGCCCTGCCATTGCCAAAGCAGGGAGCGCCGGTTCATGGGTTGGCATCCCGGAGGACCTCCCCCAGTCGGGAGAGGCCTGAAACTAACACAACCGCGGCTGCGCGGTGGTCCTCCAACACCTCTGCCGAGGTGATGGATATAACCCCCAGTCCGCCCGCTTTACAGCGGCGGAACAGCTCTCTTGAGCAAAAAAAAAGACAGGCCCCTCATAACGGACCCACCGCATAAGTAAATCCCCTTTCATTTCCTTCTCAAAAGCATTAACATGACTTATTTAATTCAGTTGAATTTAGAGGACTTATGCGGAATTACAGTGACATAACACATATTTTCGTGTGAATGTTGCCTATACTTTTATGTCTTCAGGAGACCAATCTTGGTCCACAACATGTGCATATCCGAAAACATTATAAAACTTTTAGACTCGATCAAGAGCAGGCAAATCGACTCTCAGGAGGCGTCGTGATTGTCGTTCGAACCGGCGTCCCTGCTCTAGAAATCAAGCTCAAAGCCAAACTTGAGGCGGTAGCAGTCAGTATCGTCAGCTACAAAACACTAACAATCTGTTCCATATACATTCCTCCACACCTTACATTAACTGTCCATGACCTACAAGAACTGATAGATGAACTTCCAGAGCCATATCTGGTAGTTGGGGATTTTAACGCCCACTCCCCTTTTTGGGGGAGCGAGCGCTGCGACTCTAGGGGGCAAACAATCGAAGATTTTATTCTCACAAACAATATATGTCTTTTAAACACCAAAAAGGCCACATATTTTTCTCTCCAACATCGGGCAATATGAACTGTTTAGACTTGTCTTTTAGTTCACCATCTGTTTTTAACGATTTTAAATGGGACGTTATCGACAACCCATATGGCAGCAATCACCTTCCTGTATTTATAATAAGTTTGACATCTGCACCAGAAATCATCCCAACTAAACCGCCATGTTGGGAGCTCCATTTAGCAGACTGGGAAATTTTTAGAGCACAAGCCAATTTAGAAGATATAGCTTTAGAAAACCTCAGTATCGATGAGATAAACGAAATGTTCACGAATTGTATAATTACTGTCGCACACTTAGCTATTCCTCAGTCTTCAGAAGTGGTGCGGCAAAAACACAAAGTGTGGTGGACAAAGAAATGCAAGGAAGCAAAAAAACAACAAAATAAAGCTTGGGGCAAATTTCGCAGGTACCCGACACTTGAGAACCTTGTACGTTTTAAAAAGGCAAGAGCAAAAGCTCGGTACATCCGTCGCAGTGCCGAGAAAGCCTCATGGCAGAGTTGCATTTCATCTATAAGCTGTCAAATAACATAAAAAAAAAATGTGGGAATAAGTTCGGAAATTAAATGGCAACTTCTCACCGTTCACGATTCCTCTTTTGACAACACCTGGCTTACAAACAAGCATAAGTGAACAGGCAGACATTTTGGGGCAACACTTCGCTGCAGTTTCTAGTTCATCTCATTATACGAAGTCATTCCTGAAATACAAAAGTATTGCCAAAAAACAGACTAGCTTCCAACAAGTGGAGGTGCAAACCGACAATACAACAATTTAATCACTCTCAAAGAAATCAATACTGTACTGTCTGCTGGCAAAAAAAACTGCTCCAGGACCCGACCAGATACACTATCAAATGCTTGCCCATCTTTCCCAGCCTGCCATAGAGGCACTCTTGAATCTCTTTAACAAAATATTCACAGAAGGAAAAATACCTAAGGAGTGGAGCAAAGCCGTCATAGTGCCATTCCTCAAACCTGGAAAACCACAGACTTACTCAAGTAGCTATAGGCCGATAGCCCTCACAAGCTGTCTCGCGAAATCTTTCGAAAGTGTCCTTAATACAAGATTAACATTTGTCCTTGAGTCCCGCGAACTTCTTGATGCCCATCAATGCGGTTATAAAAAGGGATGCTCAACAACAGACCATTTAGTTTGCCTCGAAAACACAATAAGAGAAGCTTTTACACAAACAGCACTGCCTTGCCGTTTTCTTCGATATGGAGAAAGCGTATGGTACAACCTGGAGGTTTGGGATCCTCCGCGATCTGGGCGGCCTAGGTATCTGCGGTATGATGTTAAACTGCCTCAGTGACTTTCTTTCCGACTGCTCATTTCAAGTACGCCTGGGATCAACCCTGTCCAAGAGCTTCATTCAAGAGAACGGGGTTCCCCGGGGGTGTATTTTAAGCACAACACTTTTTATCGTAAAGATGAATTCCATAAGTAAAATAATCCCAAAGTCCATCCTGTATTCAGTGTACGTTGATGATCTTCAAATAGCCTGCACATCCTCAAACGTAGCAACATGCGAGAGACAAATACAGTTGACAATGCACAAATTAGTGACATGGGCAGATCAGAACGGTTTCCAGTTTCCCACGCAGAAAACAGTAGCCAACCTTTTCTTGCTGAAAAGAAGCATCCAAGCCGACCCATTCATACACCTGAACGGAACACAAATACCCGTCAAAAGTGAGCACAAATTTCTAGGGATAACTTTTGACACAAAACTCAATTTCCTGCCTCATATAAATGCACTGAAAAAGAAAGCTTCTGGATCCCTAAACATACTCAAAGTACTGTCACGTAAACGTTGGGGTGCTGACAGGACATGTCTTTTACAAATTTATTGCTCCGTGGTACGCTCTACCTTAGACTACGGATGTATAGTTTACGGGTCAGCAAGACCTACGTACCTGAAACGACTAGATCCAATACATAATTTAGATTTGCGTCTTTCCTCTGGTGCTTACAGAACGTCGCCATAAATAGTCTTTATGTAGAAATCAACAAACCATCACTTACAGATAGAAGAACCATGCTCACATGCTCATACATTAAAAATCCGTTCACTGCCCAAACACCTATGTTACCCAATAGCCACAAAGTGCCCCATCTAGAACACTGTTTAACAACAAACCGCTCGCTATCAGGCCACTCCTCCTGCGTTTTGAAGAGATGTGCCAAAACCTCGGCGTACTAGATACATTACCTAACATTGCTTGGAGACGAGATCCACTGCCTCCATGGGTACAATTTTCCCGCAATCTGTGATCTCACTCTTACACAGTTGCATAAAAAACAAACTCCGCAACAACATATAGTACAATTCCTTGCACTTGAAGAAAAATACAGTAGTTTTACGCAGTTTTATACAGATGGTTCAAAAACGGACTTTTATGGTTGGAAGCGCAGTGGTCCGAGGGAAGTCGGAGCGAAACAATATGACTTCCGGCAGTGCTCATCCATCTTCACTGCAGAATGTTACACAGTCTGTGTGGCCGTAGAGAAAAAATAGAAAACGAGAACCTTACCAACAGTATTACTTACACAGACTCCCTCAGTATACTTACAGCTTTGTACGCTAGAAATACAGTCACTCCGATTCTTGGTGACATCATACACAAGATAGTAATAGCCACAGCTCGAGGACAAAACATAAAATTCTGCTGGGTTCCCAGTCATGTCGGAATAAGAGGGCAACGAGAGGGCAGATTTCTGCGCTGCTAAAGCTCGTGGCAAGGAAATAAAAAAAAGTAAATATACCTTTTAAGGATTGCATAAGCTTAGTACAGCGTAAATTAAGAGAAAAACGGCGGTCGGAATGGAACGGCGAAGTGAATAATTAATTACGCTTGGTAAAGCCGGTTTTAGGTGAATTTAAATCATGTGTTGCACCAGGAACGTTTTAAGGAAGTGATTTTTATGTTGTCTCCGGATAGGTCACACGCACCTTACGCACAATTTTCTGCTAACAAAACAAGACAAACCTATTTGCGAATGCGGGAGATGATCTTACGGTTAATCACGTTTTATTTTCATGTGTGCAACTGGAAACACTAACCAAAAAAGTATTTTACTCCAATTTTATAATGAATGCATTCCTTTTCATCCAGTACTGCTCTGTAGAAGATAATTCCTTTGCTAACATACCTTCTGTTTATAGCTTTTTAAAAGACGCAGAGGTACTTTAAAAACTGTAAATCTTGAATCACTGGTTTGCTTTAATACATGATACAACCTCAGCCACTTTCTCATTCCTGAGAAGAAGGCTGAGGCTTTCCATTTCATTGGTTGGGAGCCTCAGGATCCTTGCCCAGCCAAGGATAGCCGTTGAGGCTACCTGACCTTCACAACGAGGTTAACAACAAGCTGCACTTTGTAAAACCTGTCCTGGGGTGAATGGAAGACCTGTAGGCACCAGGAACGATTTATTGAAGTAATTTTATGTCGTCTCCGCATTGGACATACACACATTACACATAAATTTCTTACTAACGAAACAAGATAAACCTCGTTGGTGAAAGATGTGGAGACGAACTAACAATAAACCATATTTTATTCTCCTGTGCAAAACTCGAAAAACTAAGAAATAAGCACTTTACGAAGTTTTATATTGAATACATTCCTTTACACCCAGCGCTGCTTTTAGGCGAAAATGCCATTTGTTAACATATCTTCCGTTTTTTAGCTCTTTTAAAAGAGGCAGATGTTCTTCAGAGACTGTAAACTTTGATCCACAGCTTTGCTTTAAAATATGATGCATTTCAGCCATTTTCTCATTCCATGAGAAGAGGGCTGAGGTGGTTATTTGAATGGTTGGAGCCTCAGGATCCTTGCCCAGCCAAGAATGGCTACTGAGGTTATCTGACCTTCTTGAAAGCATTTATTTTTAGCCATTTATAAAATTTCTTCTTTCTCTTACTTATTACCGAACGAAATAGCAATTTAAGTCCTCTACACAACCATGTTTCCTCCCACCTACAGAAAAGTGTTCATATACCTTGAGCCTGGCGCATGATAGCCTTAGCTGCTTATGTGCCATTAAACCCAACACAACACAACACAACGCTACCTGACCCTTCTTTGGGGCTTTTACCATTAACTAATCTTCATATTTCTTCTTCTCTGTTATTACTAGGCAGTTCAATATTTTTAGGCCTTCTACACCATCGACGATTTTTGATATTCCAAACATTCTACAGACAATCAATTCTATACCTTGTGCTTGGCTGCATGATGGCCTTAGCTGCCTATGTGCCATAAAACCCCAACA
This sequence comes from Amblyomma americanum, assembly GCF_052857255.1. Classification (NCBI taxonomy): domain Eukaryota; kingdom Metazoa; phylum Arthropoda; class Arachnida; order Ixodida; family Ixodidae; genus Amblyomma; species Amblyomma americanum. The sequence continues at coordinate 304,284,951 of NC_135497.1, read as the reverse complement.
CAACACAACAACATAATTATTGGATACAAAGCGTGCAGCCTGATTTTTGGAGTTTTTCTTCAATCAAGTATGCCTGATATGGGTCCCAAATAATGGAGGCGTAATCGAGGATGGATCTGACATGCAAGGAAATATAAAGTGTTTCTTTAACATCTGTTTGATGCTGATTTGAAATTTCTATGAATAAAGAACATTTTACTTTGCCTTAGATATTGACTGCTGGATGTGTGTGTTCCATTTAAGAGTCGGCATAAAATAAACACCAAGGTACTTGCACTCTGAGATTCTTGTAATGGTTATGTATTTGTGTACGAAGTTTGAATTTTTATTTGAAAAATGGACGTGATTACATTTATTAATATTCTGATTCATCTGCAAATGCTGACACCAATTTACTATTTTATCAAGATCGCTCTGCAGTATAGATACATCTGATGGTGAATTTATTTCCCTGTAAACAACGCAGTCATCTGCAAATAGTTTTATGGGGGACTGTATGCAGTCTACAATGTCATTTATATAGATCAGGAATAAGAGTGGCCCCAGGACACTGCCCTGGGGCACTCCGTATGATATGGTTATGTATGATGAGCTACAGCCATTCAGAACGAACACACTGTTTATGATTGTTTAACTAATTACTTATCCAGTTATGGGTTTTTATTATGTATATTCAATGAGGTTAACTTGATACTTAACAAGGGCATGCGAAACTGTGTCATACGCTTTCTTGAAATCTAGGAATAATGCATCTACATGTTTATTCTTGTTGAGGGAGTTACCTACAAAGTGCTGAAATTCGACTAATTGTGTTTTTGTATGAGTGCTGTTTATTACTTATGGGGTCACCTCTCATGCTGATTTTACCTTGTGTCAGTGGTATGGTAGGGTTGCCTCTTGGGTTCTGGAGCTGTGCCTAACAGTGGAACAACACATGGGCATCTAGGTGACTGCTTTGAGGAAGATATTGGTTTTGTGTCATTAAATAAGGATTTCACATTCCACAGCAATAGAGCAGTGCTGTCACTTTTAACATGAGCCAAGGGTTGAGAAAATAGTACAAACTGAGCCATTTTGCCAGAAATGAGAACTGATGCAGCATTGCAGACTGGTGGGCTGAAAAGGCAGTGCAGCACATTTTGGAGTCAACATTTTTTTTTTTGGCCAGCGAGGGGTGCGAGTTGGGGGTCGACCTTATAGCTGGCAATATACAGTGTATGTTGCACATTATGACCTTTGTAGGGTATTTTAGGATGTGTTAGCAAAATCTTTGTGTAATTTTTGCTCCCCATTTTGGAAGCCTTAATTAACAAAAAGAAGTATGCAAATTACTGTATAAACGCATGTAACTTGCTCAGTTGAATTACAAAGTCAGCCTTTCGCCGCTCCGTGTCGCTGGGCGTTCTTTCTTCATGTTCTTCCCACTTGACACGGCGCATGCGCACAGCTGCTGCAGTTTGGTTTCACCGGCACGCCGCGCCGCCGGCAGCAGTAGCTGCTCTGCACCACGTGGTTGGTCACGTGACCAACCACGTGGTTGGTCACGTGACCAACCAAGTGATTGAACCATGTGATCAACCATGGTGCCGCGCCGCTGGCAGCTGCTCCGCACCACGTGACCAACCACATGACAGCGTGGCGGCGGGTGGCGGCGCCACCACTGCCTCGGCGCCGCCACACTGAAGGCTCGAAATGCTACCGTAATGTAGCTCTCCCTACAAGAGGTGACGATGATGATGTTGAGCCGCGGCCTCGGGCACCATTTCATGGGCGGCACCTGGAAGCTCCTGTGCGCATGCATCGCCTCCGGAATCAAGCGCACCGTTGCTTGCAGCCAGAACTGATCACACAGGCCACGGCGCCGTGCATTTCGAAGGCTGTTCCTGCATGGGTTGTGGAAAGTTTTGGTGCGGCCCTTACAGGGATATTATTTTTTTAACATTTCCTTTGGGAAAACCAGGTGCGACCCTTACGTGCGTTTTTATGTTTATACGGTACACAAGTAAATACATAAATTACTAGTATACCTAGGCATATATTAATTAAAGCAGCTAAGTGTTCAAGCTTAAAAGTGTCTGCAGGATACAGTAGAATCTCAATGATACAAATCTCTAGGGGTTGACAAAAATTCGTATCATCCAAAATTTCGTGTCATGTAAAGAGAACAAATTTGTGTTTAGAAGTATGAGAAATGCATTTACGCAGATCTGTTTACAGCTGATGGGATTCACAGCTGCACGGTCACAACTTGCTACTTGCGGTGGGTACAGAGCGACTGGAGGTCATTTGGCATCGCTGATGTGCAAGCCGCACACTCACGCCCACTCGCAACGTCAGTGATGTGCAGGCCGCGCGCTGCCGCTCACTGCTGGCGGTGTGTACTGCACAACTAGTGATAGCGGCGTCGGCGATTTGCGGGGTAGTGCTTGGTGCGCGAGGGTGCAGTCATGGCTCACACAATCATATCATTCATAGAGGTGCGGGAGATAGTTCGTAAGGTCCGAACTCCTGAAAATTGTGCTACAATCCACTCTAACCAGGGAATTTTGCAAATTCCTATCGTGCCGAAATTCATATCAACTGTGTTTGTATCATCAAGATTCTGCTGTATCATGGTATTCTGGAAATATTTAGGGTGCAGTAACCTGAGCAGCAGAGCAATTATGATATGTACAGGTCTTGTTCTCTGCGGTTCTTGTAGTTCTTTAGACATTGCAGTGGTATCTTGCTTTTACAGAGGTAGCTGTATTAGGAAGGTTTTGTGGCACTAAACCATTGGCAGTCTCTCTGTTGCACCTCAGGATGACATTGGCAGTCAGTTCCTCCAAAGGAAGGTGCGGCGGCAAGGCATGGCTACTGGCATTATCTGCATTCATTTTAAGAAGGGCTGGTTCTGCTGGGAGGGACAGCAGCATCTTTTGTATTTTGTGTAACTGCTGCCACCCAGGCTGTGCCACTATGCAAAGAAGATATTCACGAGGTTGAGGTGGTTAATGCTGATGCTGTCAACGCAGCCTGGTAGAGTACCTGATGGACGCAGGTCTTGCGAGGTCCTAGAGACATGAAGGGATGAAAAGGAAGTGATGAAAGCAGTATAATCATTCTCATCATCAACATATTGCCAGGAACGTCAGAGGCAAGTGTTAGAAAGTTTACGGTGCAATGATTTTATAGGCTGTGCTGTGAGAATTTACTGTCTGTAATCACTAGAGCCTTTGAGCATCACTTTCAGTGGCAGAATAAGAGAGCAAAGGGCACCTTTACTGCTTACTTGCTTCGTAAGTGCAGCTGTGTTTTCTCTCTGGCATTAATTTTTTTACCAGTTGCAATAGCACTTACTGCATGGATATAGTTGTCAGCAAGAACATCTTTGCAGAGTTGCTGCGGCTTACTTTCTCCATGTACCTTTCTGATAATGAAGGGCTGTTATCACACTAAAAACAGTTGTCTGTACAATCACAAGAGTGAAAGACTTTGCACCTGGATCACATAAAAAAGATCACCTACTGCTGCCACTTCTTGCAGTAGTGCTCCAGTTGCGCCATTTGCACCATTCTGATACATTTACGTTTTGCTGCACCAGTCTGCTCCAAAAGCGGCAAACTGATAAATTGCGCCTTAGCTGCGCCAAAAACAAGACGCGGTTTGTAACCGTTCAGGCTTTCATTTGGCAACTTACTACTATGTTTCCCCAGTTGGCAAGCCAGGCGCTGTTCAGGCGCTGGTGGGCTGTCTGGTGGTAGAATTTAGCGGCTAGTTCATTCATGTTTCACGCACATTGAGGAAGGAAATAACTCTGGAGAGGCGGTTAAGTCACATTTTTTGAAGCCGTCTCCCTCTACTTGACCGCCATCTCAGCGCGCTTGCGCAGCAGGCATTGCGACAGACGACTCCGCTGCGCCTAGTGTTACTATTGGCTGCGCCGTCGGCCAAATACTCGCAGTAGTTGTTGCGAAAGTGCGTGACTTCCGGCACATTTTTTTGGCGTGCAGCTCAGGTAGCGAGGGCCTTTCCCGAGTTTTCCTTCCTCCATGATCGCATAATGTCGGTTGCATAATGTTGGTTTCAATGTTGGTTGCAACTCAGAAGAGTTGAAGAACAAAAGATTGAATCAGGTCCAACAAGGTCAAGTCTTGTTGGAACAACGGAATTTCGGCATTGCTGATTCACTTCGCGAGCTTTATGATTTGCAAACAAAATTCCAAGAAGCAGTGAGATAGTGCCATCATGAAAAAATGATGGTTCTTGTGAACGTGTCCTTTTAGTGAAGCACGCATGGTTGAACTACTTGCGTGCAGGACAGTGCCAGCATTAATAAAATGTCTCGTCTGTGTTTTTTTGCGGACACCTTTCGTCTGTTTTTTTTCTTGCTAGCTACACATGGCTGAACCTGATCTCGTTAGTAATAAACTGTTCTGGGTTACTCCTTTATTCAGTTCGGGCTGCTCCCGGTTTGCTCCACAATTATCATTCTGAAACAAAGGTGCTCCGAAATGAATATTTTTTTGCTCCAAAAGTTGCTCCAGAACTTGAAATGGCTGGCCCACCACTGCTTCTTGGAATATAGGAGCAAAACAGCATACTTTTTTTAAATTGTTTTTCATTTGTCTCTATTTTTTGTGTCCAGCTAAGAACCTGGTAGGGGAGCTGAACAAGGGCATGTACGTTCTGATGAGTGGCCTTGACTTTGAGCGCCTGATTCTGGCTGCTGGACCAATTGGGTGAGCTGCATTTTGGCACACTAATTTGCATAATTTTGTTCCTTGAGTCTGTGCTGGTTCGTGCAGAGTGTTCTACTGCAAGGCTCTCAGATCAAATAATGCCGCCTGCACATCCTCCGAGTCTGCTCTGAAACATCAGATGAGGTGTATTTGGCAGTTGGCGGTTGGGGAGCCCCTTCTAAAAGTGAGGCAGTTCTGAAAGTGCTTGGTACAGGGCAACAAGGCACTGATATTGAAAACATGGAGAAAACTGTGTACTCCGAGCAAAAGCTGTCATGAACTCTTTATCTGCAGTTACGAATACAGAACCATTTAGCCTTCTTTCTGATGGTATCTGGCCGTCAGGTTTAAGAGTCCTAAATGCCAGTAAAGAGGGGTACTAATCATAGACAGGTTCACTGCAGTCTCTGAATGTTTGTAATTTGAAATGTTATGCAACTTGCAGCAAAGGAACGTGCAAAAGTTAAGGCTAAGTATAATGCAGAGAATTTATAAACCAAAGCGTTATGCAAAACATGCGAGGCAAAAAGCGAAATTGACATAGCATCATAGCTGCGATAGACGGTGGAGGCATGTTGTTTGTTTATCATAATATTTTGTTTAAATAACATGTACATTAAAACTAAAACACCTGGCTAATAAGGACAAAGGGGTTTATTTGTATTTTTAGGCTCATGCCAGTGTTTAAAGCTTGTGGCAGTCATTATTACGAATCATGCATCCAAAATGAAGTAAAGGGATGTTCAGAAGGTGCATTGATATTGTGGCACAAACAGCCGCTTGTTTGTGTTTATATGTGGTTGTAGGCATAAAATAAGTATATATTAATTTAACAGGCTGTTTGCCTTCAGGAATGTAAAAAAGATGCAGACAAAAGGTTATTTTAAAGATAAGCATTTAAGGTTCTTGAAAGTTCAAAATGTGTGCATCTGAGAGTTTCGCAGCAACTGTTTGGCATACTTACCTGCCACAGTGGACTTTGTTGTGGCTGTCAAGTTGCAAATATTGGTCACTGTGAAGCTACCAACTACAGTTTCCTTGCAGTGAACATGCAAGTTGAATTAAATTGTATGGTATATTTTGTTTCATTAGAGATTAAGCACCTGTTGTGTTATGTGTGCTGGTGTGGGAGCACCTAAAAGACCATTGAACTAAGTGTTATGTATAATGGATGTAACTCATTTTCGGGTGCAGCTCATCTCTCATAGGAGCATGTCTGCACGACCGACCATAATGCTGCCCATGAGAACACTCAAAGGCTAGTTTCAGTTTTTGGATCACCAACAGAACTTATTACTGATATGCAGTTATTAACTTGAACAGGTGTTTAGTAGGATGTTTTCTATTGCTGCTTTTATAGGTGACAGTTCTGCCATACTGTTCAGGTACCTATCTACATGGCCTAACAGTGCTTTCTCACAGCCATGAGATTATTCTCACTGGTGGCCACTGATAGAGAATTTGTCAGTTTTAGCCACAGCACAATTAGGTATATGTGTGCAGAGTTAAACTTTCATCAGGCCAGATACATGTTTCCATTGATAAACTGTCTTGCAAGTTTGACGACACTGGTCAGTTCTAGAGTGTATTTATGACACTGGCTGTATAAAGTGGACAGTCAGCCTGGGACAATTATATTAAATTGGACAACAAATCTGAAAATAATTTATTTTTGTCATACTGGAGACAATGTCGCATTTGAAAGTTCCAGTTATGTAATTGAACATAATTTGATTCTGGTAGAAGCAGTAATTTTGTAGAGCGCCTGTCTTGCACATTGAGATTGATTCCTAAGAGATTGTGCCTAACTTTTTAACTTTTGTTTTGTCTTTTTCTTTTTACGCTAGCATAATGCAAGCTTGCTGTGATGTTGCATTTGACTATGTGCACACCCGCAAACAATTTGGCCAGCCCATTGGCACATTTCAGGTAGGTTGCAGTTTTTATGTTGAAACTTGTTTTGTAGCGATAGCTACATTACAGTAGCATTTCGAGCCTTCAGCACGTGGCTGCGCACCACCCTGTGGCAGCGGTGCCATGCGGTGGCTGCGCCGCCACGCTGTTACGTCGTTGGTTACGTGGTGCGGAGCAGCTGCTGGCGGCGCAGCGCCGTGGCTGATCACATGGTTGGTCATGTGACCAGCCACGTGGTATGGAGCAGCTGCTGCCGCCGGCGGCGCAGCGTACCGCCGAAACCGAGCTGCCGCAGTTGTGCGCAAGCGCCGCGTCAAGTGGGATGAAGGTGAACAAGGAACGCCCAGCGAAACGGAGCGGCGAAAGGCTGACTTTGCCATTGAAATGAGCAAGTTCCACTTGGCCAGCTGTAGCTATCGCGTCACTCCAGGTTTAACCAGAGCTAAACCATTGCCAATTTTTGTCACGTGCTCTTGCTTGGCTAATGAAATAACTTTATCTTCATAGTCAGAGGGAGATGCAAGGGGATACAACGTGACAGTGGGCCCATGTATACTGTGCGATATCAGTGCACGTTAAACAATCCCAAGTGGTCGAAATTATTCGGAACCCTTCACTACGGTGTCCCTCATAGCCTGAGTCGCTTTGGGACATTCAACCCCATTAAAACATAAAACAAACAACTTGACAGTAGGTGAAGCCTCTTGTATTAATGTTGGAATGCTAATTTAGTTCTATATTTTGAAGCCCACAGAGTGTCTCTCTGCATCTCTTCTTTTTTTAGACTTGAATTCATTAAGACGTTTTGCCTGCTGGTTTCTTTGTTTCAATGTGCTCAGAACCTTAAAGAAGATGCAGCATTGTGGGTGAATTTTTATGACCGAAGTGCAAACCAGGGTCACTTTGGCAGATTTGGTGCTGCACCTGCAAAAGATGAGAAGCAACCTTGCTGCATGTCTAGGGCATTGTATTTGAAGATGTGGTGCCTCAGGAGCATCACTCTAAAACATATTTTTTAGAAGTTTTGATTCTGCCATTGTTAAAATTAGCTCGGGCAGTTAGAGTGGTGGTCTCAGTGGCGCATAAAACAAATACAAATAGTGCATAGGCAAGTAGCTCAGCATTTCAGCAGTATGTAGGCCATTATCGTCATATTTCGCAGGGTATGTGCAGAAGCTGTCCCCTTATTTTTCTTCTTTTTGACGATTGCATTTTTTCAGCAGCTAGTCAGAGATTTGCTTCACATTGGCATGAATGTGTGTCCCACATTAGCTAATAATGACCTGCATGTCGGCCAGCAGCAGCTATTAGTGGTTGACGTCTGCTCTAAAGCTGAAGCAGAACCAGTCCATACGAGGTCATTTATTTATTTATTTTATTTATTAGGTATGGCTGCATCACCAGTAAGGCATTGTTGTAGAGGGGTTTAAATATAGGGGGTTCACACTAGGTAAAACGTTTGCGGTAAATCAGATTAATATGTCAGTTAATGTAGCAACAAATAACAAAGTGTGCAATCACTTAGAGTAAAATAAAATTGGAAATACAGTCGAGCCCGCTTATAACGAATATGAGCGTCACACGGCGTCCGTTCATTATATCTCGAAGTTCGTAGTAAGTGAACAAAAGCTTTAAAGACAGTTGCTTGTCAAAACACAAAATTTTTTCTTTGCGAAAAAGTCCGTGATGGACGTCTGTTTCTGCAGCGCAGATCCGATGAGGGAGGTTTCCAGTTTATTTAAAGCAGAAGTGTGCTATCGCCGAGGCCCTTGACATAGTCAAGCTGTCTGAGGCTCTCTATGTAGCTCATTGCCACAGGCGCGCTTATGGGTGCTGACTCCGAAGTTTCATCCTCATCTGATTCTTCCGCGTCACTCTCGTCCCGCACTTCAGAAATGATGCCCTCGTCCGTGCACGGTTCCGCGGTGTCGGTGTCGTCATCGACAGAAATAAAATCATTCCAACCAAAGTCATGACCCCCCATGTCGGAGTCGACGACTCGCTGCCTCAAATCGCCGCCGGGCTGGTCATTTTCCGAAGCATCAGGCTCGGCATCAGACACTGTGTCGACGAAGCCGGCCTTGCGGAAGCAGTTCCGCATGCAAGTGGCCGTCACCTCAGCCCAGGCCGCTTTCATCATCTCTACCGCTGATCACAATGGAAATGGGCACGGTGTTCCCGTACGCCATCCCGAATTACAACCAGGCCTCGAGATTTGAACGAAGCCATCGAAACGTCCGCACCGCAACAAAGAGTGACAAAAGCGCGCGATAGGGTAGACGTGCAACGTGCACAGGCGGCAATCAAGTTAAAGATACAGACGCACAGCCACAGTGCCAGCGGAGAGACCAATGAGGGGTGTCCGTGAGCGTCAGTTCAGTGCAGCCACCTCTTGGCTCCCACGGAAGGCCTGCTTCACGGAGCGTGGCCTCCGCGATCGGCTCCGGCGGCGGAGCGGTTTATCGCGGAGGCCACGCGCGGAGTTGCAAGAGAGTGAGGAGAGGCGAGTGGCATTGCGAGGAGGAGTGGGAGGGCGATGCTGGAAGGCGCGTCGGCGGGGAAGGGTAGCTTGCTCGAGAGCGGCGTCAAACGGGCCGGGCAGTTGGCCTGCGATGAGTCTCGGGAAAACATGCCGCGCGCCGGGGGCACAAAGGGGTTGGAGGCAGGTTATCTTACATCGCGACGCTGGTGGTGGTGGTGAAAAGCCTTTATTTAATGAAAGAGGTGAGGCTCTTTAAAGAGCCCCGCAATGGGTGGAGTCCTTATTCCGGGACCCCATTGGTCGAAGCCGCCAGCTTAGCCCTCTTGACCAAAGCCTTTTGGGACTGAAGGTCCGAACAGCCAAGCAGGGCCACCTCCCATTCCTATCTGGTAGGGTTGGGGGGGGGGGGGGGGGGGGGGGGAAAGGGGGGGGGGGGAGAGAGAGAGAGAGAGAGAGAGCTGAGTTGCGCTGGCAAGCCCAAACCATGTGGTAGGTGTCAGCCACCTCCCCACAGTGTTTGCACCTGCCAGTGAACGCGGGATCGAAGTGTTTTAGTACTGCCGGGCACAGCATTGTGTTCGTGAATAATCGGAGTAGAACGCGTTCGTTTGCCTTCCCCAGTCCCTTTGCAGGGGCCGGGTAGAGGCGATGCCTATCCTTATAATAGGATGTGATAGCTTTGAAGGAGAGTAAGTAGCTACCTTCAGGTTTCAGGTGCTCAGGAGCCAATGGGAACACCCGGTGAATGAGTGCTCGGGCCGCCGCGTCTGCAGCTTCGTTTCCTGCTAGGCCCTGATCGCCCGGAGTCCAAACCAGGCAGCGGGGTGTAGGATCGGTATCCTGGCTGCAGTTCCTTGGTATTCGTTCAGCTAGTGGAGTTATCCAGCCAGCCTCATAATTGCGACATGCCGAACGCGAGTCTGTTATTATGTGTTTGGATTTTGAATCGGAAGCAGCTAGGGCGATGGCAACCTCTTCAGCTTGTGTTGTGCCTAGGGGCTCGAAAGGAAAGCCCATCCACCTGTTATTTCTTGATGTATGACCGCGGCCGTGTATATGTATATTTTGTTGACGGTCGCACAGGGTTTACGCCGTCCGTTCGCTGTAACCGATCAGCAGGGTTTAATGACGTTTGTTATAAGTGTGATTTTGTGCCATTGAAACAATGTATACTTTGTTGACGGTTGCACAGGTCTCGTTCGTTATAAGCGAAAGTTCATTTTAAGTGGGGCTGTTATATGTGGCTCGACTGTACATATTAAGCAGTGCTCACTTTAGTATAGGTTTATCAGTGAATCAACGTAGCCAAAAAAACAGAGCAAAAATGTCAGGGAATTAAGCTTTCAATAGAATTTTCAAAGTCAGGCGCAGCCATCTCTTCATTATGGAGCCGATTCTAGTCGGTAATTGTGTTAGGAAAAAATGAATATTCAAACACATTAATATAGCACAGATAAGCACTAATTTTGGTAACATTGTCTCTCCTAGCCGAAACATAATGTGGCTCCCTATAATGTACAGTGTTTTTTGATACCAGTTTTATTCTTTTATATAGTAGGAAGAAATTTTTGTCTCAGTATTTTTCGGTACGAATAGAGAGTTTTCCAACCCAACCCTTCACATATTTCAGATCCTTCGGCAGTAATATTATAATTTGCTTCAGTACCGATAAAAAGCACTAGGCCTGCTGTATGAGATTTTGATGTAAAGACATTGATGTAAATATGTATTAAGAAAAATTATCCCTCTCATAATCTTCACGAGCTGCTGTAACTAAAATGTTTTGTTGTATACTTAGGTTTGAAATCAGTGTTAACGGAAAAATATACTAGTCTACTTCATCATTTTTAGACATGCTGTCACATGGTTAGTACTTCTTGCTGTTAAGATATTTCCTCTCACTGAGCTTTTTCTCACTAAAAATAGGCAAACTTCTCAGTGATGAACTGCTACAAAAGATGCACAGCTCCTAGTGGAGCAAAAAGGAGTGTGCTTATTTGAAACCTGAAAGCCATTTTTTTTTCACGCTCGGGACATAAGCAGCCAGAGCATCAGAAAAGAGAGAAATAGTGTGTTGGAGGTCTGTAGAAATATACAAAAGCATGCACCATGGTAACCAACTGCAGTTGGTGTTGGCAAGTGCTCTGTGTTCAAGCCTGCGCTCATGACTCATGATGCAGATTTTGTTGCTCTTTTTCCTCTCTTTAATCACATCAGAACAGTAAATGGGTTCACTATAGTGGCGTTCCATTTTGTGTGCCATGGCACATTATCATTGCTGTTGTACGTCACAGAATACTCTTACTGTCTACAAATATGACTGGTCTAGCATTACATTATTTCTGTGACTCATTTGCTGTGATTACTGCGTGGTAGTGGTAAAGCAGAAAGAAATGCTTGTTGCGAGTTTTGTGACAGGATTTTAACGTATATGTAATGGTGTACTTCAATAATGGGCAAATTTAGAGGGCAGGAAAAAGCACTTCTTATATTTTCATTTGTTCTGAATAAAGTGTTTTTATTGCTTTATTCGTGAAAAAAAGCAACGGTTGTGTCTGCTTGATCCCTCCCCTCATTTCGTACCTTCTTTCTGTCCAACCGCCGCGGTGGCTGAGTGGTTATGGCGCTTGGCTGCTGGCCAAAAAGACGTAGGTTCGATCCCGGCTGCGGCGGTCGACTTTTGATGGAGGCGAAATTCTAGAGGCCCATGTACTGTGCGATATCAGTGCACGTTAAAGACCCCCCAGGTGGTCGAAATTCCCGGAGCCCTTCACTACGGCGTCTCTCATAGCCTTAGTCGCTTTGGGACGTTAAACCCCCATAAACTAAACTAAACTCTTTCTGTCCGTTCCAAGTTCTGCTCATAAGCCCGTCTCTGGCTTTGCCCACCTGTGTAGTGACAGAGGGTGGATTTGCCTGGACAGTGCATTAACAGTGGGTTTTATGCTCCAGCTGCTGCAGGGCAAGATTGCTGACATGTACACAACGCTCAATGCCTGCCGCTCATACCTGTACAGTACAGCCAGAGCTGTGGACCAGGGTCACGTCCTGTCCAAGGTGAGGTGGACAGCATTTGGGTTGTAGTTTTTGAGTAAGCACCTTTTAGTATTCACCTGTTGGGCTGTTTTGAAGACCTTGCCAGTGCCAAGCTCAGGTGCCTAAAAGCCAAAAAAAGACAATATACTAGCACTGTGGACCTGTACACTCTAAAATGGCATGAGGCTATGGTGACTGCTGGTGTTTACTTAGATATAAACCTGAAGATCATACCGCAATATTTTTGGCTGAACATTCATGGACATCTCGTAAATGTCATTACAAGAAGTACAGGTCCCTTCAATATGAACGGGAACGATCAGTTTGCAGAAAAGGACGAATTTTTTTGTTATTTCTCCAGTAAAGTTTAAAATGCCTTTTGGTATTACTAAATTTACTGTATTCTAAGCACTCCCTTTTTTTTCTTGATTGTGATACCCAAAGTGAGGTGCGGTGCTTAGATTCGAAAATCTAAAATTAACCCCCCCACCTACTTCGTTTCACGGCCGTATCTCGATGAGATGGGCGTGAGAAAAAAATTTTATTTGGTAAACATTGAAAAGAAAAATAGTTGCAGACAGTGGACCCACCACTCATGTCTGATACTTAGTCGTTCTCACTGCCACTCAAGTCCGTCGCACCGCTCGAGCCACCGCTCTCAATATCCCACAGCAGGTGGTCTTCCATTCCGTCGAAGTGATTTAATTAAACATTTCTTAAATGACTTGGCCACAACGTCAACTTGGAACCGCTTCCACGCTTCTGAAATCCAGCTTGCGAAGATTGACAGGGATGCTTTCTGCAGCTTTCCCATCGGCGTCTTCTTTAGGTTGGGGTTCCGCACCCACTCTTTGTACTCCTCTCGAAGATTAGCTTTAAAGGGTCTGTTGACTGAAATGTCAAGGGGTTGCAGCACTGGCGTCATGCCGCCTGGAGTCACAACCAAGTCGGAGTTGCTGTTCTGAAGCTTGGTTTTTACCTCTAGCATAAGATGGCTGCGAAATGCGTCCAACAGAAGAACCGACCGCATGCCTGCGGGTCCGCCAAGCAATGCTCCAGGGAGCTGCTGCCACACGACTCGAATTCAGCCGGACATAGCTCTGTGGTCATCAACCCTTTTTTCTGGGCTCTTACAATGACATCTTTAGGAAAACATTTATTTTTTGGCGTGTTTTTCCTTTTGAGGATGATGTATGGCAGAAGCTTTTGGCCATCAGATGTTATGCACAGCATCGCTGTGACACGCTGTTTCTTGTAGCCTGTTTTGTTCACCTTCACTTCTTGGGCTCCTACTTCATTAACTGTGCACGCCCTCGGCATGTCAAAATACACCGGCGTCTCATCAGCGTTGCCGACCTAGCCAAGCTCGTAGCTGCGTTCCCTATGGAGCTTCATGACATACCCCTGAAAAGCGATGTTTTTCTTTGAAATCGGCAGGCAGCCTTTGGCATATTGTCGTCCATCGTGATAAAGAAATCAGTTTCTTCTCACCATACGCTCCACCCAGCCCCGGCTTGCATGAAACACGTTGTTGGGAATTCGATTTATTGTTACGATCTCCATCGCTTTAATCTGGATTGCATCTGCAGTCACAGCAAAGCCACTACATCGTTTCGTGCATACAAACTCACAGACTTCTTCAATTTGCGGATGTCAGCCCTTGTGCAGTCCCATGAACTTCTTGCGGTGCCTTTGATAACCAGGCCCTGCTGCTTCCTCCACCTGATGATGCAGGTTCGGTCCATGCAGAATTCTGCAGTGGCACTGTGGTTGCCATTATCTTCAGGAAGTGCAATTACAGTTCGCTTGAACTTCAAGCTGTAAGCAGCCCTCTTCAAACTCATTCCGACTTCTTTTCGGGC